>NC_041736.1:28252283-28552283 GCF_004115215.2 Ornithorhynchus anatinus
TTTCCCAGCCCTATACTCTTCCCCTGCCCTAAACTTTTCTGCTGGTCTAGGTTTTTCCCTGGCCTAAGCTTTTCCCCTAGCCTAATCTTTTCCACTAGCCTAACCTTTTCCTCCAGCCTAACCATTTACCATAACCTAACCCTTTTCCCGACTTAACCTTTTCCCCAGCCTAAACATTTCCCTTAGCATAAAGCTTTCCCCTAGTCTAACCTTTCTCTGGCCTAACCTTTCCCCCTACCATAACCTTTTCCACTAGCCTAACCATTTACCATAGCTTAACTTTTTCCCTGACTTAACCTTTTCCCCTAGCCTAAACATTTCCCTAGCCTAACCTTTCCCTTGCATAATCTTTCCCTGGCCTAAGCCTTTCCCCTTGCTTAACCATTTCCCATAGTCTAACCTTTTCCCTGGCCTAATCTTTTATCTTAGCCTAAACGTTTCCCCAAGACTATCCTTTTCCCTTAGCCTAACCTTTTCCCTTACCCAGCCTCTTTTGCCAGACAACCATTTTCCATAGCCTACCCTTTCAACGGCCTAACCTTTTACCTTAGCCTAACCTTTTCTCCTGGCCGAAGCTTTTCCCCTATTCTATCCTTTTCCCCTAGCCTAACCCTATCTCCTAGCCTAAGCTTTTCCCTGAACCTGACCTTTAAACCTAGCCTAATCTTTCCCCTAACCTAAAGTTTACACCTAGCCTAACCTTTTCCCAAAGGCTTACCTTTCCCTCTGGCCTAACCTTTCCCCTGGCCTAACCTTTTCCCCTAGCATAATTTATTCTCTGACTTAAACTTCTCCCATGGTCTAAGCTTTCTCCCGGCCTATCCCTTTCTATAGCATAACATATCCCCTAACCTAAACTTTACATCTTGCCTAACCTATGCCATCCTGGCTTGGCCCCGAGGTCTTTGCATTCTAGGTTGGGCCCACCTGCCTTTGCCTTTCAGGTTGGACCCTTCCCTGCCTTTGCCTTCCAGGCCCAGGCCCCGAGCCCTTCTTGTTCCAACTTTGCCCCCCGCAAGCCTTTGACTTCCTGGCTTGGCCCGTAAGCCTGCATGTTCCAGGTTTGCCCCTCCCCTCGCAGGCTTTGCCTTCCCAGACTGGCCCCTAAGCCATCATGTTCCAACTTCAGGTCTGAGCTCCCCAAAGTCACCCCTCCGCCTCTCCCCTCCCCACCACCAACCCTCTCCCCTATTTTCCCATCCTTCCCTGCAGTATCCTCAGATGAGATCTCCTCCCTCCTTGCAAGTGCCACCCCCTCCACCTGCGCCTCGGACCCCATTCCCTCTCACCTTATTAAAACTATCGCCCCTGCCCTTCTCCCTTCCTTAACTTCTATTTTTAACCACTCAATCTCCAATGGCTCCTTCCCCTCTGCCTTCAAACATGCCCATGTCTCCCCCATCCTAAAAAAACCCACTCTTGACCCCACTTCGCCCTCCAGTTATCGCCCTATGGTAGCCCTACTACCCTTCCTTTCCAAAATCCTAGAACGAGTCGTCTACAATCGATGCTTAGAATTCCTTAACTCCCATTCTCTCCTGGACCCCCTCCAATCTGGCTTCCGTCCCCTCCACTCTACCGAGATTGCTCTCTCTAAGGTCACCCATGACCTCCTTCTTGCCAAATCCAATGGCTCCTACTCCTACTCCATTCTAATCCTCCTTGACCTATCTGCTGCCTTTGACATTGTCGACCATCCCCTCCTCCTCCATACCTTATCTCACCTTGGCTTCACGGACTCTGTCCTCTCCGGGTTCTCCTCTTACCTCTCTGGCCGGTCATTCTCGGTCTCCTTCGCTGGCGCCTCCTCCCCCTCCCATCCTTTAACTGTTGGAGTTCCTCAAGGGTCAGTTCTTGGCCCTCTTCTGTTCTCCATTTACACTCACTCCCTCAGTGAACTCATTCGCTCTCACGGCTTTGACTACCATCTCTACACAGATGACACGCAGATCTACATCTCCACCCCTGTCCTCTCCCCCTCCCTTCAGGCTCGCATCTCCTCCTGCCTCCAGGGCGTCTCCACCTGGATGTCGGCCCGCCACCTAAAACTCAACATGAGCAAGACTGAGCTCCTCATCTTCCCTCCCAAACCCAGTCCTCTCCCAGACTTCTCTATGACCGTGGATGGCACGACCATCCTTCCCGTCTCTCAGGCCCGCAATCTCGGTGTCATCCTTGACTAGTCTCTCTCGTTCACCCCACACATTCTATCCGTTACCAAGACCTGCCAGTTTCACCTTTACAATATCGCCAAGATCTGCCCTTTCCTCTCCACCCAAACAGCTACCTTACTGCTACAGGCTCTTGTTATATCCCGGCTAGACTACTGTGTCAGCCTTCTCTCTGACCTCCCTTCCTCCTCTCTCGCCCCGCTCCAGTCTATTCTTCACTCCGCTGCCCGGCTTATCTTCCTGCAGAAACGATCTGGGCATGTCACTCCCCTTCTTAAACAACTCCAGTGGTTGCCTATCGACCTCCGCTCCAAACAAAAACTCCTCACTCTAGGCTTCAAGGCTCTACATCACCTTGCCCCTTCCTACCTCTCCTCCCTTCTCTCTTTCTCCCGCCCACCCCGCACGCTCCGCTCCTCTGCTGCCCACCTCCTCACCGTCCCTCGATCTCCCCTATCCCGCCGTTGACCCCTGGGCCACGTCCTCCCGCGGTCCTGGAACGCCCTCCCTCCTCACCTCCGCCAAACTGATTCTCTTCCCCTCTTCAAAACCCTACTTAAAACTCACCTCCTCCAAGAGGCCTTCCCAGACTGAGCTCCTCTTCTCCCTCTACTCCCTCTACCACCCCCCTTCACCTCCGCAGCTAAATCCTCTTTTCCCCCCTTTCCCTCTGCTCCTCCCCCTCTCCCCATCCCCTCAGCCCTGTACTCGTCCACTCAACTGTAGATATTTATTACCCTATTTATTTTGTTAATGAAATGGACATCGCCTTGATTCTATTTAGTTGCCATTGTTTTTACGAGATGTTCTTCCCCTTGACTCTATTTACTGCCATTGTTCTTGTCTGTCCGTCTCCCTCGATTAGACTGTAAGCCTGTCAAATGGCAGGGACTGTCTCTATCTGTTGCCGACTTGTTCATTCTAAGCGCTTAGTACAGTGCTCTGCACATAGTAAGCGCTCAATAAATACTACTGAATTGAATTGAACTTCGCCCCCTCAGCCTTTGCCTTCCCGACCTAGCCCCAAAGTCTTCTTGTTCCAAGTTGCCCCTCCTTTGCCTTCCAGGCCCGGTCCCAAACACTTCTCATTCCAGGGTTTGGCAGCCACCTTTGCCTTTGAGGTTGTACAGCCCTGCCATTTCCTTCCAGGCCTGGCCCCGAACTCTTCTCGTTCCACTTTGGCCATCTTGCTTTTCCCTTGCAGGTTTGCCCCCTCCAGTCTTTATCTTGTAGGCTTGGCCCTGAACCCTTTTTGCTCCATTTTGGGTCCCCCAGTTTTTGCTTTCCAGTTTTGCCCCCCCAGCCCTTATCTTGCAGATTAGGGCCTGAACCCTTTTCCTTCCAGGTTGGGCCCCACAGCCTTTGCCTTGCCTTGCAGGTTTGGCCCTGAACCCTTCTCGTTCCTGTTGGGCCAGGCAGCCTTTGCCTTGCAGGTTTGGCCCTGAGCCCTTTTCTTTCCAGTTTGGACCCCACAGTCTTTGCATTGCCGGTTTGGCCCCGACCATTTTTCTTTCCAGTTTGGGCCCCCCAGACTTCAACTTGCAGGTTTGGCCTAAACCCTTTTGTTCCAGTTTGGGCCTCTGTGCCTTTGCCTTCCAGATTTCCCCACCCAGCCTCTGTCTTGCAGGCCTGGCCCTGAAATCTTTTCATTCCAGTTTGGGTCCCACAGCCTTAGTGTTGCAGGTTTGGCTTTGAACCCTTTTGTTCCAGTTGACGCCTTGAAGCCTTTGCCTTGCAGTTGTGACCACCCAGACTTTGCATTGCAGGTTTGGCCCGTACACTTTTCATTCCAGTTAGGGCCCCACAGCCTTTCTCTTGAATATTTGGCCCTGAACCCTTTTCCTTCCAGTTTGGGCCACGCAGCTTTTGCCTCACAGATTTGGCCCCAACCCTTTTTCGTTCCAGTTTGGGCACCACAACCTTTGCCTTCCAGTTTGGCCCCAAACCCTTTTTGGTCCAGTTTGGGCCCCCATGATCTCGCCTTGCAGTTTTGGCCCCAAAAGCTTTTCATTCCAGTTTGGGTGCTGCAGCCTTTGCTTTGCAGGTTTGGCCCCAAACTGTTTTCATTCCTAGTTGGACTTCCCTTTTTACCTTGCAGGTTTGGCTCTGAACCCTTTTCATTCCAGTTTCTGTCCCACAGCCTTTGCCCTCCAGGTTTGGCCCTGAAAGCTTTTTGTTCCAATTTGGGCCCTGCAATATTTGCCTTGCAGGTTTGGCCCCGAACCATTTTCTTTTCAGTTTGGGGCCATCCTGCTTTTGTCTTGCATTTTTGGCCCCATACCCCTTTCTTTCCAATTTGGGCCCTGCAGCCTTTGCCTTGGATGTTGGTTCCCCCCAGCCTTTGCCTTGTAGGTTTGATCCCGAACCATTTTCGTTCCAGTCCGGGCCCCTTTGCCTTTGCTTTGCAGGTTTGACCTGAATCCTGTTCCTTCCAGTTTGGGCCCTGCAGCTTTTGCCTTGTCAGTTTGACAGGTTTGGTCCCGAACACTTTTCATTCCAGTTTTGGCCCCACAGCTCTTGCCTTGCAGGTTTGGCCCTGAACCATTTTCGTTCCAGTTTGGGCTCCCCGGCTTTTGTCTTGCAGCTTTGGCTCAGAACCCTTTTCTTTGCAGTTTGGCCCCCCTTCCTTTGCCTTCCAGATTTCTCCACCCAGACTTTGCCTTGCTGGTCTGGCCCCAAAAGATTTCGTTCCAGTTTGGGCCCCACAGCCTTCACATTGAAGGTTTGGTTTCAAACCCTTTTTGTTCCAGTTTGGGCTATGCAGCCTTTGTCTTGCAGGTTTGGTCCGAACACGTTTCCTTCCAGTTTGGGCCCCGCAGCCTTTGCCTAGTGGGATTAGCCACGAACCCTTTTCGTTCCAGTTTGGGCCAGGCAGCCTTTGCCTTGCAGATTGGGACCCGAACCTTTTTGGTACCAGTTTGGGCCCCACAGCCTTTGCCCTACAGATTTGTCCCTGAAAGCTTTTTGTTCCAATTTGGGCTTCCCAGCCTTTGTCTGGCAGGTTTTGCCCCGACCACATTTCGTTCTAGTTTGGGCCCCGCAGCCTTTGCCTTGTAGATTGGCCCACCCAGCCTTTGCCTTGCAGGTTTGACCCCGAACCATTTTTGTTCCAGTCTGGGCCCATCAGCCTTTGCCTTGCAGGTTTGGCCCCAAATCCTTTTCGTTCCAGTTTGGGCCCCGCAGCTTTTGCCTTACCGGTTTGTCCCAGAACCCTTTTTGGTTCAGTTTGGGGCCCGCAGCCTTTGCCTTTCAGGTTTGGCTCCTTACCCTTTTCCTTTCAGTTTAGGGACCCCCTGCTTTTGCCTTGCAGCTTTGGCCCCGAACCATATTCATTCCAGTTTGGACTCCACAGTCTTCGTCTTGCAGGTTTGGCCCCGAACCCTTTTCGTTTCAGTTTGGGCCCTGCAGCCTTTGCCTTGCAGATTTGGCCCCGAACGCTTTTGGTTCCACTTTGGGCCCCGCAGCCTTTGCCTTGCATGTTTGGCCACGAATCCTTTTGGTTCCAGTTTTGGCCCCACAGTCTGTGCCATGCAGGTGTGCGCCCCCGCAGGCTTTGCCTTGCAGGTTTGGCCCCGAACCCTTTTCATTCAGGTTTGGGCACCGTAGCCTTTGCCTTGCAAGTGTGGCTCTGAACCACTCTCATTCCAGTATGGGCCCTGCAGGCTTTGTCTTGCAGGTTTGGCCCCAAACCCCTTTCGTTCCAGTTTGGGTCCCACAGACTTTGCAGTGCAGGTTGGGTCCAGAATGCTTATGTTTCCAGTTTGGGTCCTGCAGCCTTTGCCTTGCAGGTTTGGCCCCGATCCCTTTTGGTTACAGGTTGGGCCCCGCAGACTTTGCCATACTGGTTGGGCCCCGAATCCCTCTCATTCCATTTCTGTCCAGACACTTTGCCTTGATGCTCTGGTCCCAACCCCTTTTGGTACTAGGTTGCCCCCCCGCCAGAGTTTGCCTTGCAGGTAATGCCCCAAACCCTTTGGGTTCCATTATGGGATCCCTATGATCTGGTGACACCAGGCCGTGGAGGTCTGGCCCCAAATGCTTTATGTTCATGTTTGGACCTCGCTCCCTTTGCCTTGCAGGTTTGCCCTGAACCCTTTTCCCTCTTACTTAATGGACTGCATTGCTACCCCAAATAATAATAACAATATTGGTATTAAGCGCTTACTATGTGCAGAGCACTGTTCTAAGCAATGGGGTAGAAACAGGGTAATCAGGTTGTCCCACAGGAGGCTCACAGTCTTAATGCCCATTTTACAGATGAGGTAACTGAGGCTCAGAGAAGTAAAGTGTCTTGCCCACAGTCACACAGCTGACAACTGGCAGAGCCGGTATTCGAACCCATGACCTCTGACCCTCAAGCCTGTGCTCTTTCCACTGAGTGACACTGCTTCTCTCCACACCCCAAAGAGAAGGAGGGGTGTGGAGTGGGAGGTGTGTGTGTGTGTGTGTGTATGAGTGTGTGTATGTGCGTGTGTGAATAATGGGGGGAAGAATAGTGATGAGGCCGATGCCACTCATGTGAAAACAGGAGCCTGGTCTCTGTGCAGGTAGCTAGTTCTCTGTCTGATTTGCCTGGAACTGAGAAGGCCCAGGGCCCTTAATTTTATTGATGGGGCAAGCCTCTCTGGGACTACAGTCCTGACTACAGGGTCACTGCACAGCCTCACTCTCCGGAGAAGGGACCCTTTTGGGCTTATTATGGAAGTTGGTGGTTTCTAATATCTGCAAGAGATCAGGGTGTCTCCCCTATTTCTCTCTGAGAAGCAGAGGTGTGCAGATTCCTGCCTGAAACTGAGTTCATAGCAGTGCGGACTGGGAGGATCGCAGAGCAGCATGGCTCAGTGGAAAGAGCATGGGCTTTGGAGTCAGAGGTCATGGGGTTCAAATCCCGGCTCGGCCATTTGTCAGCTGTGTGACTTTGGGCAAGTCACTTAACTTCTCGGTGCCTCAGTTACCTCATCTGTAAAATGGGGATTAAGACTGTGAGCCCCACGTGGGACAACCTGATTCCCTTGTGTCTACCCCAGCGCTTAGAACAGTGCTCGGCACATAGTAAGCGCTTAACAAATACCAACATTAGGATAGAATGCAGGTATTGTACCAGAAACTGAATTCTAGCCAGTGTGCATGCAGTTCTGCACCTTCAGTCCATCAATTGGATTGATAGAGTGCCTCTGTGTGCAGAGCACTGTACTAAGCACTTGGGAGAGAACCCATAGGACAGACACATTCCCTGCCCATAACAAGCTTACAGTCTAGAAGGAGAGGCAGACATTAATTTGAATACATAAGTAAATAAATGAGGACAGATTGTTGCAGTCATCTTAGTAAAGTGGTCTGCCTATACACCTCAACTCTCCAGATGACAGGTTTAATATTTGGTGGAGGAGAGGGAAAATGGGGTCTGCCAAAGAAACCTATGTTGTCTGCAATCTCCTACCCCTCCTTCTTCAGATATGACCAAAGAAACCTATGTTGTCTGCAATCTCCTACCCCTCCTTCTTCAGATATGAAACAGCAGAATCTGCTGAAGACTGAAGGGTTTGGCCACAGAAGGAGAGGGCAGGGCAAAGGGCAGGGTGAGGGAACCTGGCCTCTCACTAATCCACATGTGTCTCTTAAGGTCAGGTACCACAATTCCAGAATGTGTTTCAGTCAGGACTGGTGGAGAAAGTGTAGTGACACTTTGCTTCCATTAGACCCTAACTATACTGCCTCCTACCTAGAGGAGAGCTCAGCAGTGAGTCCTGTATTTTGGAGGGAGCAGGAGGTGGGTGTGGGGAAGAAGGGGAGCACGAGTCTGTCCTGTTGGCTCAGACATAGAAACAGTGTTTGCCTCTCAACCCCTCAAAAAACTAGGTTGTCTGCAATTTTCTATACCTCCTCCAGCTGTGAGAAAGAATAGAGACAGACACGTTAAGAACAATGAAACATTAAAACACAACACAAATGCACAAAATAAAATCCAAATGAGCTCTTTTCCTCTTCTCTCACTCTCTTCTATGTCAAATAGCAGAAATGAGGGCTTAGTTGGGGAAGGTTTCTTGGAGGAGATGTGATTTTAGGAGGGCTCTGAAGGTGGGGAGGAGAGTATGGTTTTTCTGCTTTACAGGGCCAGACTGCTCTGACTACTCCTGGGGTCCAGTGTCAGCAGGTCAGATGTGGGGGCTGTGAGGAGGGAACTCAGATAGGAAAGAAATGTAGGGTGGGGGTCGGGCCAGAGATGAGACACCGCTTGAGAGCTGCTTGGATTTGTGATTCCCTGGAGAAATCCTTTCATGCTAGATATTCAATACAATCCTATCCCTTATCCCCTATCCCATCATGCCATATCTTTTTCCCAAAGCCAACCCCTCTTCCAGTGAGCTGCTAGAGCTTCCTCCCGGGACGCCTGATCACTAACCCAGCTGTTTCCAATCAGGCGGATTACTTACATCAGGCTGGGACCCACTTGCCCCCCTCCTTCCCTATATATGCCTCCAGAGCGTGAGGCTATTTGGAGCTGAGCGTGTTGGCTTTAATATGAGGGGCTGTGGAGGTTAGGTGGTTAGAGGAATGTTTTGGGGGTGAAGGAGGTGTGGAGTTTGGGGTAACTCAGTGGAAAGACCACGGGCTTGGGAATCAGAGGTCATGGGTTTGAATCAGGCTCTGCCACTTGTCAGCTGTGTGACTGTGGGCAAGTCACTTCACTTCTCTGTGCCTCAGTTCCCTCATCTGTAAAATGGGGATTAACTGTGAACCTCAATTGGAACAACCTGATTACCCTGTATCTACCCCAGCGCTCAGAACAGTGCTCTGCACATAGTAAGTGCTTAACAAATATCAGCATTATTATTATAATAATTATAATAATGTTGGCATTTGTTAAGCGCTTACTATGTGCAGAGCACTGTTCTAATAATTATTATTATTATTATCTGCTTTCTGGCTTGCTTACTAGGGGCTCTTCTGGGCCAGGTAATTTCCTTAAAGCTGTCCTTGGCAGGCTATGTGGAGGTATAATCTTTCCCCTTTCCTGACCTTATTCATGCCTGTGAGGGAAGTGGGTAGTGGGGTGAAGGGTCTACCACTCCATTTCAGAAGTCTTCTTGGCCACTCAAACTGCCTTTTTGTTCTCCAGCCTTTCTCTGTGGCTGTGGAAATTCCAAGAGACACTTCCCCTAGCCTAACTTTTTCTCCTGGCCTAAGCTTTATCCCAGCCTAAACATTCCGCAGGCCTAACCTTTTCCCTGGCCTAAATTTTTCCCAGGCCTAACATTTTTCCATAGACAAACCTTTTCCCTTACCCCAACATTCTCCCCATACGTAATATTTTCCCCTAAACTAATGTTTCCCCTAGCCTAATCTTTAGCCTAGCCTAACCTTTTCCCCTAGCCTAACTTTTCCCTTCACGTAATCTTTTCCCTTAGCTTAACCTTTTCCCTTGACCTATCCATTTCCCTGGCCTAACTGTTTTCCCTGGTCTAATGTTTTCCCCCACCTAAACCTTTCTCCTAGCTTTACCTTTGCCCTAGCCTAACGTTTTTACCAAGCCTAAACTTTTCCCTCGGCCTATCCCTTTCCCTGGTATAACCTTTTTCCCTGGCCTAACCTTTTCCCCTGGCCTAACCTTTTCCCCTAGTCTAAGGATTTCCCCAACCTAACCTCTTCCTGGCCTGACCTTTTCCCATAGCCTAACCTGACCCCTAGCCTAATCTTTATCCTAGCCTAACCTTTTCCCCTAGCCCTAACCTTTTCCCTTGGCTCATCCTTTCCCCTGATTTAACCTTCTCCTGGGCCTAACCTTTTCCTTGGCCTAATCTTTCCCTTAACATAACATTTTCTCCTCACCTAAACTTTCACCTAGCCTAACATTGCTCCCTAGCCTAAACATTCCCCTAGCCTCACCTTTCCCCTTGCCTACTCTCCCCCGAAGCCTAACCTCTTCACCTTCCCTATCTTTTTCCGCTAACCTAAACTTCACTCTGGCCTATATTTTCCCCCAGCCTTAACTTTTCCCTGGCCTAAACATTTCCCCTACCCTAAACATTTCCCCTGGCCTAACCTTTTCAACTAGCGTAACCCTTTCTCCTAGCGTAACCTTTTCCCCTAGCCTAACCATTTACCATAGCCTAACATTTTCCCTGACTTAACCTTTTCCCCTGGCCTAAATATTTCTTCTAGCCTAACCTTTCCCTTGTAAAATCTTTCCCTTGGCCTAAGCTTTTCCCCTTGCTTATCTATTTCCCATAGTATGACCTTTTCCCTGGCCTGACCTTTTCCCCTAGCCTAAACATTTCCCTGAGACTAAACTTTCCCCTAACCTAACTTTGTCCCTGCCCTAAAATTTTCTCCTAGCCTAACCTTTCCCCTAGCCTAACCACTTCCCCTAGCCTAACCATTTCCCCTAGCCTAACATTTTCCCCTAGCCTAACCTTTTCCCCAGCCTAACTATCCCCTATCCTAAGGTTTTCCGTGAAACTAACCTTTACACCTAGCCTAACCTGCTTTTCCCCTAACCTAAACTTTACACCTAGCCTAAACTTTCCCCGAAGGCTTACCTTTTTCCCTGGCCTTACCTGTCCCCTTGGCCTAACCTTTTCCCCTGGCATAACTAATTCCCTGGCCTAAACTTTTCCCATGGCCTAACCTTTCCCCAGCCTATCCGTTTCCATAGCCTAACATATCCCCTAACCTAAACTTTACATCTTGCCTAACCTATGCCATCCTGGCCTGGCCCCGAAATCTTGCGTTCCATGTTGGGCCCACCCGCCTTTGCCTTACAGATTAGACCCCTCCCCATTTTGCCTTATAGGCCCAGGCCCTGAGCCCTTCTCATTCCAGGTTTGGCTCCTCGGCCTTTGACTTCCCTGCCTGGCCATTAACCTTTCCCATTCTAGGTTGGGCCTCCACACCTTTGCCTTCCAGGCCAGGACCCGGGCCCTTTTCATCCCAGTTTGGGCCTGGCACCCCCGTCTTTGCCTTCCAGGCCTGGCCTTTAACCTCTCTCATTCCAGTTAGGGTCCCCCCTCCGTTATCTTGCAAGTTGGGCCACTCTGCCTTTACTTTCCACGTTGGGTCCACCCCGGCCTTGGCCTTCCGGGCCTGGTCCCTAACTCTTCTCTTTCCAGGTTGGGCCCCTGTGCCTTAGAGTTCCCGGCCTGGCCCACCTGCTTTTTCCTTCCAGGCCTGGCCCCTAACTCTTCTCCTTCTGGGTTGGACCCCCATGCCTTTGCCTTCCAGGCCTGGCCCCAAACACTTCTCTCTCCAGATTTGGCACCCATACCTTTGCCTTCCAGTCCTAGCTCCAAACCCTTCTCCTTCCAAGTTTGCACCCCCCATCCCCCTGCTTGTGCTTTCCCGGCCTGGCCCCCAACCTTTGCCTTCCATGCCTAGCCCCAAACCCTTCTCGTTCCAGGTTGGGCCCCACTGACTTTGTTTCCCAGCCTGGGCCTGAACCTTTCTTATTCCAGAGTGGACCTCCTGACCTTTGCCTTGCAGGTGGGCCACCCCGCCTTTGCTTTCCCGGTTTGGCACCCCCGCCTTGGCCTTCCAGGCCTGGCCCTGAACCCTTCTTTTTCTAGGTTGGGCCCCTCCACCTTTGAGTTCCCTGCCTGGACCCCCACCTTTGTCTTCCAGATCAGGTCCCTAACCCTTCTCCTTCCAGGTTTGGCCTCAAACCCTTCTTGTTCAAGGTTCTCCCGCCACCTCCCACAGTTGCCTTCCATGCCTGGCCACAAAGCGTTTGTGTTCCAGGTTTGGCTTCTCCACCTCTGCCTTCCCGGCCTGGCCCCCGAAGCCTTCTTGTTCCAGGTTGGACCCCCCCGAACTTTGCCCTCCAGTTTGGCACCGACCCTTCTTGTTCCATGTTGGGCCTGCCTGCCTTTGCCTTCCATGTTGGACTCCCCCACCGTTTCTTTCCAGGCCTGGCCCAAAAGCCTTCTCATTCTAGCTTGGCCCCCTGGCCATTGCCTTCCTGATATGGCCCCGAAGACTTCTCATTCCAACTTGGACCCCCCTTCCTTTGATTCCAGACCTGGTCCCAAACACTTTGTGTTCCATTTTGGGACCCCAGCCTTTGCCTTCCAGAATTTCAAGCCTCAAACCCTTGTCATTCCTATTTCCCCTGCCCCCCCACCCCTCCTCTCCAGTCTTTGTTTTAGAGGTTTTGCCCCCAAATCTTTTTGTTCTAGTTTGGGCCCCCCAGCCTTGCCTTGCAGATATGGCCCCAAACACATTTCATAGCAGTTTGGGGCTCCCTGCTTTTGCCTTCCAGGCTTGGACTTGAACCCTTCTCTTTCAATTATGGGAACTTTGCCTTCCTGATTTTCCCCTAAGCCTTTGCATTGCAGGCCTGGCTGCGAACCCTTTTCATTCCACTTTTGCCCCCACCCCCAGCCTTTGACTTGCAGGTTTGGCCCCAAACCCTTTTCATTCCAGGTTTGCCCCGCTAGCTTTTGCCTTGCAGGTTTTAGCCTGAACTCTTTTGGTTCCAGTTTGAACCCCAGAGTCTTTGCCATGATAGCAGAGTTCTCTTTCAGTCTTATAGGTCCAGCATCAGTTGAATTGGGAGGACCCAATTAATATAGTTCAGGTTAGGTACGGATCTAAGTGGAAGGATATACACCTTATTGTTGTCGGGTGTATAGTTCAGTGCTTGGTGGGTGTGCCTAAGTGCATGGGTGAGTTGAAAGGGTAAATTCATTCATTTATTCAATAGTATTTATTGAGCGCTTACTGTGTGCAAAGCACTGTACTAAGCACTTGGAATGTACAAGTCGGCAACAGATAGAGACAATCCCTGCCCTTTGACGGGCTTACAGTCTAATCGGGGGAGACAGGCAGACAAGAACAATGGCAATAAATAGAGTCAAGGGGAAGAACATCTCATAAAAACAATGGCAACTAAATAGAATCAGGGTGATGTACATCTCATTAAACAAAATAAACAAAATAAATAGGGTGATAAAGATATATACAGTTGAGCAGATGAGTACAGTGCTGAGGGGGTGGGACAGGAGAGAGAAAGGGGGGAGAAGAGGGTTTAGCTGTGGAGAGGTGAAGGGGGGGTAGAGGGAGCAGAGGGAAAAAGGGGGAGCTCAGTCTGGGAAGGCCTCTTGGAGGAGGTGAGCTTTAAGTAGGGATTTGAAGAGGGGAAGAGCTTTAGATTGTCGGAGGTGAGGAGGGAGGCCATTCCAGGACCACGGGAGGACGTGGCCCAGGGGTCGACGGTGGGATAGGCGAGACCGAGGGACAGTGATGAGGTGGGCGGCAGAGGAGCGGAGCGTGCGGGGGGGGGGGGCAGTAGAAAGAGAGAAGGGAGGAGAGGTAGGAAGGGGCAAGGTGATGGAGCACCTTGAAGCGTAGAGTGAGGAGTTTTTGTTTGGAGGGGAGGTTGATAGGCAACCACTGGAGGTGTTTAAGAAGTGTGTGTGTGTGTGTGTGTGTGTGGTGTGGTGTGGAGAGGATGTGAGATTTAGTCAGGGAAGGCTTACTGAAGAAGAAACAAATACGCTATGTAGGTGGGAGGCTGTGTGGAGATGGGTTGGGATGGATGTGGTCCACATGAGACAGGATGAGAAGGCTGGATCTTGCAGGAGCTTCCTAACCTCAACTCAGAGCCATCTGGAGGTGGATGTCTAAGGGGTCCTGGTGATGGGAAGAGAGGGACCAGCCCACCTTTCCCATCAGAAGCTTCTTATAATACCTGGCTGTAAAGACTGTTCTTATAGGAGGAGGAAAGTGCAGAGGAGATGAGTTTCCATCTCTAAGGGATGGTGATGGGGGCATGTGTGGATGATTAAAGGTTATGGCGGGACAGGAAGGAGGTGGTGAGCAGAGGGGCCTATCACTATCAGCACTGAGGCCGGTATTACAATCTGGGCCTAAATCTCCGTGGAGGGAACTGGGTTTGCCGGGCTTGACTGTGGGGCTGTGAAGATCCAGGACCCTTAATTCTATAGATGGGTTAATTCTCCCTGAACCGACAGTCCTTTCCACAGGGTCACCTTGAACATCCTTAGTCCCTCCAGAGCAGGAACTCCTCAGTTGCTGTCCCTGAGGGAATTGGGCAGGTGCAGGTGGGTGGGGGGAAGTTTAGGATTAAGTGTGAAGCTGCCCCCCTTGCAAGCTGGCCTTGCAAGTTTGGCCGCAAACAATTTTTGTCCAGGTTTCGGCCCCGAAACCTTGCAGATTTGACACCAAAACCTTTTCATTCCAGTTTTGGCCCCACAGCCATTGCCTTTCAGGTTTGGCCATGAACCCATTTCATTCCAGATCAGGCAAGGCAGCCTTTGACTTCAGGTTTGGCCCATGAACCCTTTTCATTCTCGTTTGGGCCAGGCAGCCTTTGCCTTGCAGTTATGGCCTCAAACACTAATCCTTTCCCCTAGCTTATGCATTTTCCACAGTCTGACCTTTTCCCCGGCCTAATCTTCTCCCTTGCCTAACCTTTTCCCTTGGTTTATCCTTTTCCCCTAGCCTAACCTTTTCCCTGAGTCCAACCTTTTCCCCAATCTAATCTTTTCCCATAGCCTAACCTTTTCCCCTAACCCAACCTTTTCCCCTAGGCTAACCTTTTCCCCTAGCCTAACCTTTTCCCCTAGCCTAAACCTTTCCCCTAGCTTATCCATTTCCCATAGTCTAACCTTTTCCCTGGTCTAACCTTTTCCCCAGCCCAATCTTTTCCCCAAGCCTAAACTTTTCCCTTGGCCCAACCTATATTCCAGACCTAACCCTTTCCCCTGGCCTAACCTTTTCCCCTAGCCTAAACTTTTCCCTTGGTCTAACCTATATTCCTGACCTAACCTTTTCCCTTGCTTATCCATTTCCCATAATCTAACCTTTTCCCAGGCCTAACCTTTTCCCCAGCCTAAACATTTCCCCAAGACTAACCTTTTCCCCTAGCCTAACTTTCTCCCTGGTCTAACTTTTTCCCTACCCTAACCTTTCGGCTGGCCTAAGCTTTTCCACGGCCTAAGCTTTTCCCCTAGCCTAAAGTTTTCCTCTACCCTACCCTTCTCCCTGGCCTAACCTTTTCCCCTAGCCTAACCTTTTCCCCTAGCCTAAACATTTTCTCTAGCCTAACATTTCCCTTGCATAATCTTTCCCCTGGCCTAAACTATTACCCTTGCTTATCCATTTTCCATAGTCTAACCTTTTCCTGGGCCTAACCTTTTCAACTAGCCTAAACATTTCCCCGAGACTAACCTTTTCCCCTAGCCTAACTTTCTCCCTGGTCTAACTTTTTCCCTACCCTAGCCTTTTCGGCTGGCCTAAGCTTTTCCACGGCCTAAGTTTTTCCCCTAGCCTAACGTTTTCCTCTACCCTACCCTTCTCCCTGGCCTAACCTTTTCCCCTAGCCTAACCTTTTCCCCTAGCCTAAACATTTTCTCTAGCCTAACATTTCCCTTGCATAATCTTTCCCCTGGCCTAAACTATTACCCTTGCTTATCCATTTTCCATAGTCTAACCTTTTCCTGGGCCTAACCTTTTCCCCTAGCCTAAACATTTCCCCGAGACTAACCTTTTCCCCTAGCCTAACTTTCTCCCTGGTCTAACTTTCTCCCTGGCCTAACCTTTTCCCCTAGCCTAACCTTTTCCCCTAGTGTAACCTTTTCCTCTAGCCTAACAATTTACCATAGCCTAACCTTTACCCTGACCTAACATTTTTCCCCAGACCAACCATTTTCCATAGCCTAACCTTCCCTGGCCTAACCTTTTCCCCTAGCCTAAACTTTTCCAAGACCTAAACTGTTCCCCAGCTTAACCTTTTCCCCTAGCCTAACCATACCCCTTAGCCTAAGATTTTCCCTGAACCTAACTTTTATGCCTAGCCTAATTGCTTTTCCCCTTACCTAAACTTTACACCTAACCTAACCCTTTCATTCAATAGTATTTATTGAGCGCTTACTATGTGCAAAGCACTGTACTAAGCACTTGGAATATACTATTCGGCAAAAGATAGACAATCCCTGCCCATTGATGGGCTCACAGTCTAATCGGGAAAGACAGACAGCAGATTAAAACAGAACAAAACAAAAGAAAGATAACATTAACATGATAAATAGAATCAAGGGGATGAACATCTCGTTAACAGAATAAATAGGGTAATGAATAGTATATATAAATGGGGACAGTGCTGTGGAGAGGGGAAGGGGGGAATGGAGGGAGCTCAGACTGGGAAGGCCTCTTGAAGCAGGTAAGCTCTCAGTAGGGCTTTGAAGAATGGAAGAGAGTTAGTTTGGTGGATGTGAGGAGGGAGGGCATTCCAGGACAGCAGTAGGACATGGGCCAGGGGGAGACGATGGGATTGGTGTGAACGGGGAACAGTGAGGAGGTGAGTGGTAGAGGAGCAGAGTGTATGGGGTGGGCAGTTGCAAGAGAGAAGGGAGGTGTGGTAGGAGGGGGCAAGGTGATGGAGAGCTTTGAAGCAAAGTGTGAGGAATCTTTTTTCCTGAAGGGTTACCTATGCCCTTAGCCTAAGCTTTTCACTTGCCTAACCTTTTCCCTTAGCCTAACCATTTCCCAAGGCATAAACCTTTACTCTGGCCTAACTTTTTCCAGTAGTCTAACCTTTTACCCTAGCCCAACCCTTTCCCCTAGCCCAAGCTTTTCCTCTACCTAAACTTTACCCCTAGCCAAACCTGCTTTTCCCCTCACCTAACCTTTACACATAGCCTAATCTTTTCCCAAAGGCTTACCTTTCCCCCTGGACTAACCTTTCCCTCTGGACTATCATTTTCACTAGCCTACCCTTTCCCCTAACATAAACTTTACACCTTGCCTAATCTTTTCCCGTAGCCTAACCTTTCCACTCGCCTAACTTTTCCCCTCTCCTAAACTTTTCCCTTAGCCTTACCTATTCCCCCAACCTAACCTATTCTCCTAGCCTAACCTCTTCCCTTGACCAAACCTCTTCCCCTGGCCTCACCATTTCCCATGATCTTACCTGACACCTAGCCTAACCTTTATCCTAGCCTACCTTTTTCCCTGGGCCTATCATATCCCATGACCTAAACCTTTCCCCTCCTAACCATTTCCCCTTCCCCAACTCTCTCCCTTAGCCTAATATTTTCCCCTAACCTAACGTTTTCCCTTGCCTAATATTTCCCCAGCCTAATTTTTCCCCTACCCTAACCTTTTATCCTAGACTAACTTTTCCCCTAGCCTAACCTTGTCCCCCGGATGTAAACGTTTCCCCTGGCCTAACGTTTTCTCCTGGCCTAAGCTTTTTCCCAGCCTATCTTTTCTCCAGGCCTAACGTTTTTCCCTGGACTAAATTTTTCCCAGGCCTAACATTTTACACTAGTCAAACCTTTTCCCATACCCCAATATTCTCCCCATGCCTAATATTTTCCCCTACAAGAATATTTCCCATAACCTAACCTTTTCCCCTAGCCTAACCTTTTCCCTTAGTCTAACCTTTTTCCCAGCCTAACGTTTTACCCTCACCTAACCTTTTCCCCAGCTCAAACCTTTCCCCTAGCCTAGCCTTTTCCTTTGGCCTATCCATTTCCCTGACCCAATCTATTCCCTTGACTAACCATTTCAGCTAGCCTAACCTTTTCCCCTGGCCTAACCTTTTCCCCTAGCCTTACCTTTGCCCAAGCCTAAGCTATTCCCCTGGCCAAACCTTTTCCCATGGCCTAACCTTTTCCCTTAGCCTACCCTCTTCGCTGGCCTAACCTTTTCCCATAGCCTAACTTTTCCCCTAGCGAAATGTTTTTGCATAGACTAACCATTTCCCTTGGCCTATCCTTTTCCCTGAAACAACCTTTTCCCCTAGCCTAACCTTTTCCCGGATGTAAACGTATCCCCTGGCCTAAACTTTGCTCCTGGCCCAAGCTTTATCTCAGCCTAACCTTTCCCCCGGCCTAACTTTTTCCCCTGGACTAAATTTTTCCCGGGCCTAACATTTTACACATCAAATATTTTCCCCTACTCCAACATTCTCCCCATGCCTAATATTTTCCCCTAAACGAACCTTTCCCCTAGTCTATCCTTTTCCCCTAGCCTAACCTTTACCCCAAGCCTAACCTTTTCCCCAGCCTAACCCTTTTCCTTCACCTAACCTTTTCTCCTAGCTTAACCTTTTCCCCTGGCCTATCCATTTCCCTGACCTAACCTATTCCACTAACCTAACCATTTCACCTAGCCTAAACCTTTCGTTTAGACTGACCTTTTCCTCTAGTCTAAGCTTTTCCCATGGTCTAACCTTTTCCCAAAGCTTAACCTGACCCCTATCCTATCCTTTCCCCAGCCTAACGTTTTTGCCTAGAATAACCTTTTAACTTGGCCTATCCTTTTCCCTGAGTTAACCTTTTCCCCTAGCCTGTTTCCCCTGTCTAACCTTTTCCCCCGTCTAAACCTTTCCCCCTGCCTAACCTTTTCCCCTGCCTAACCTTTTCCCCTAACTTTCACGTTTCCCCTAGACTAACATTTTCCCCTAGCCTAACCTTTCCTCTAGCCTACTCTTTCCCCTAGCCTAACCTCTTCACCTAGCCTAGCTTTTTCTGCTAATCTAAACTTCACTCTGTCCTAAACTTTTCCCCTAGCCTAGCCTATTCCCCTAGGCTACTCTCTTCCCCTGGCTTAACCTCTTCCCATGGCCTCACCTTTTCACATAGCCTAACCTGACCCTAGCTTAACCTTTAGCGTAGCCTAAACTTTTCCCCTAGCCTAACCCTTTCCCCTGGCCTAACCTTCTCCCTGGCCTAACCTTCTCCCTGACCTTACCTTTTCCCCTAGTCTAACTTTTTTCCCTAGCCTAAACCTTTCCCCTAGCCTAACCTTTTCCCTAGACTAGCTTTTTCCCTCTCCTAACCTTTTCCCCTGCCCCGACATTCTCCCCAGCCTAAAACTTTCCCCTAACCTCACGTTTTCCCTAGCCTAATCTTTACCCTAGTCTAGCATTTTTCCCTTGCCTAACCTTTTTCCCTAGGTTACCAATTTTCCACATTCTAACATTTTCCCACATTCTGACCTATTACCCTAGCCTAACCCTTCCCCTCGCCTAACCTTTTCCTGTAGCCTAACCTTTCCCCCTCATCTAACCTTTCCCCTCACCTAAAGTTTTGCCCTAGCCTAACCTTTTGTCCTAGCCTAACATTTTCACAGATGTAACATTTTCCCCAACGCTAAACTTTTCTGCTGACCTAAGCTTTTCCCCGGCTTAAGCTTTTCCACTAGGCTAAAGTTTTCCCATAAGTTAACCTCTCCCTGGTCTAACCTTTTCACCTAGCCTAACCTTTCCCCTTGTGTAAGCTTTTCCCCTAGCCTATTTACCATGACCTAACTTTTTCTCTAACTTAATCTTTTCACCTAGCCTAAAAATTTCCCCTAGCCTAACCTTCACCTTACAAAATGTTTCCCCTGGCCTAAGCTTTCCCCCTTGCTTATCCATTTTCCATAGTCTAACCTTTTCCTTGACCTAACCTTTTCTCCTAGCCTAAATGTTTTCCCCAGACTAACCTTTTCCCTTAGACTAAATTTCTCCCTGGCCTAACCTTTTCCTCTAGTGTAACCTTTTCCCCCAATCTAACAATTTACCATAGCCTAAACTTTACCCTGACATACCCTTTTTGCCCAGACCATCCATTTTCCCGGCCTACCCTTACCCCGGCCTAAGCTTTTCCCCTAACCTAACCCTATACCCTAGCCTAAGCTTTTCCCTGAATCTAACCTTTACACCTAGCCTAAACTGCTTTTCCCCTAATCTAAAGTTTACACCCAGCCTAACCTTTCCCCCTGGTCTAATCTTTTCCCCAGCCTAACTTATTCCCCAACTTAAGCTTTTCCCCTGGCCTAAGCTTTCCCCTGGCCTATCCTTTTACCTAGCGTAACATATCCCCTAACCTAAACTTTGCATCTTGTCTAACCAATGCCATCCGGTCTGCCTCCGAGGCCTTCGTGGTCCAGGTTGGGCCCAACTGCCTTTGCCTTGCAGGTTGGACCCCTCCCTGCCTTTGACTTCCTGGCCTGGCCCCAAAGCCTTCGTGTTCCAACTTTGACCCCCCAGCCTTTGCTTTCCCGACCTAGCCCTGAAGCTTTCTAGTTCCAGGTTGGGTCTCCCACCCTTTGCCTTCCAGGCCTGTCCCTGAAGCCTTCTTGTTCCAGGTTTGGTCCCTACCCCTTTGTCTTCTAGGCCTGGTCTCAAATGCTTCTCCTTCCAAGTTGGACCACCCCACCTTTGCCTTCCCGGCCTGGCCCCGAACCCGAACCCTTCTCAACTTTGCCTACCTGACCTGTCCCCGAAGCCTTCTCATTCCAGATTGCTCCCATCCCTTTGATTCCAGGCCTGGCCCCGAACCTTTCTCGTTCCAAGTGCCCACCCCCCAGCCATTGCCTTCCATGCCTGGACAGGAACGTTTCTTGTTCCTGGTTTGGTCCCCCCTCCTTTGCCTTCCAGGCCTGGTCCTGAACACTTCTACTTCCAAGTTGAACCCCCTACCTTTGCCTTCCTGGATTGCCGCCCCCACCTTTGCCTTCCCGGACTGGCTTTGAAACATTCACTTTCTAGGTCTGCCTCCGCACCCCTCTTCCCCTCCCACAAGTTTTTGCTTTCCTGGCCTGGCCCCGAATCCTCTGTGTTCCAAGTTGGGCCCATCCTGCCATTGTCTTCCAGGCCTGGCTTCATAACCTTCTCATTCCAGGTTTGGTCCCTCCCAGCCTTTGCCTTCCAGGCCTGGTCCCAAACCCTTCTCGTACCAAGTTGGGCCCTCCTCCCTATGTCTTCCAGGTTTGGCCCCACTGTCTTTGCTTTCCAGGTTTGGCCCCAAGCTCTTTTCATTCCAGGTTTGCACTCCCTCCTCTCCCCTGCCCCCGACTTTTGCCTTCCCGACCTGGCCCTCTGCCTCTTTCAGACCGGGCCCCGAACCCTAATCATTCAAGGTTGGGCCTCTCCGCCTTTGCCTTCCCACCCTGGGCCTGAACACTTCTAGTTGCAGGTTGGGCCCCCCGCCTTTGCTTTCCACGTTGGGGCCTGCCACCCCCGCCTTGGCCTTCCAGGCCTGGCCCTGAGCTCTTCTCGTTCCAGGTTGGGTCCCTGCGCCTTTGAGTTCCTGGCCTGAACCCCACGCCTTTGCCTTTCAGGCCTGGTTCCTAACCCTTCTTGTTCCAAGTTGGGCCCCCCCTGACTTTGCTTTCCTGTCCTGGGCCCGAACCCTTCTCGTTCAGGGTTGGGCCCCCGCTGCCTTTGCTTTGCAGGTGGGCCACTCCGCCTTTGCTATCCAGACCTAGCCCGAACCCTTCTCGTTCCAGGTTGGGCCCCTCCGCCTTTGAGTTCTCTGCCTGGAACCCCACCTTTGCCTTCCAGGCCTGGCCCCTAACCCTTCTCGTACCAGGTTGCTCTCCCCGCCTCCCACCATTGCCCTCAGTGCCTGGCTCCAAAGCCTTCATGTTCCAGGTTTGGCTTCTCTGCCTTTGCCTTCCAGGCCTGGCCCCTAACCCTTCTCATTCCAGGATGGGCCCCCCCGCCTCCCATCATTTCCTTCCATGCCTGACCCCGCAGCCTTCAGCCTTGGCCTTCCAGGCCTGGCCCCCAAACCTTCTCCTTCCAGATTGGGCCCCCCAGCTTTTGCCCTCCAGGCCCTACCCCGAACCCTTCTTGTTCCAGGTTTGGCACTGCCACCTTTGCCTACCAGGCCTGGCCCCTAACCCTTCTCGTTCCAGGTTGGGCCTCCCCACCTCTCACCATTGCCTTCCATGCCTGGCCCCGAAGTCTTCGTGTTCCAGTTTCAGAACCCCAGCTTTTACCTTCCCACCCTGGCCCCAAACCCTGTTTGTACCAGGTTGGGCCACTCCGCCTTGAACTTCCCGGCCTGTCCCCCCTGCCTTTGCCTTCCTGGCCTGGCCATGAAGCCTTCTCATTCCAGGTTTGGTCCCCCCATATTTTCTTTCTAGGTTTAGCCCTGAACCCTTTCATTCCAGGTTGGGCCCTGCCCCCTTTGCCTTTCAGGTTGGGCCACCTGGCCTTGGCTTTCCAGGTTTGGCCTCCCTGCCTTTGTCCTCCAGGCCTGGTCCCGAACCTTCTCATTCCAGGTTGGGCCCACCTGCTTTTGCCTTCCAGGTTGGACTCCCCCGCCATTTCCTTCCAGGCCTGGCCCCGAAATCTTCTCATTCCAGGTTGTGACCCCTGCCATTGCCTTCCTGACATGGCCCCGAAGCCTTCTTGTTCCAGGTTGGGCCCCCACCGCCTTCGGTTCCAGGCCTGGCCCCGAACCTTTCTCGTTCCAGGTTGGGACCCCCAGCCTTTGCCTTCCATATTCAACCCCTGCGCTCCAGGCTTTGCCTTGCAGGTTAGGCTCCAAACCCTTTTCATTCCAGTTTGGGCACCCCAGCCTTACTTTTCAGGTTTGGCTGAACCCTTTTCGTGCCAGTTTTGGGCCCCCTGCTTTTACCCTCCAGGCCTGGACTCTAACCCTTCTCTTTCCATTTTGGGACCCCTAACCTTTGCCTTCCAGATTTTCCCCTGAGCCTTTCCATTACAGGCCTGGCTCTGAACACTTTTCACTCGACACTTGCCCCTCCTGAGCCTTTGACTTGCATATTTGGCCCCGAACTCTTTTTGTTCAAGGTTTGCCCTCCTAGCCTTTGCCTTGCAGGTTTTGCACCGAACCCTTTTCGTTTCATTTTGGGACCCCTAGCTTTTGTCTTGTAGGTTTGGCCCCAAACCCTATTCATTCCATTTTGGGTCCACTAACCCTTGCATTACAGGCTGGGCTCCAAACGCTTTTCATTCCAGTTTGGGACCCCCAACCTTTGCTTTGCAGGTTTGGCCCCCCCAGCCTTTGCCTTGCAGGTTTGGCCCAGAACCCTTTCCATTCCAGTTTGGGCTCCCCTGCTTTTTCCTCACAGGTTTGGCCCTGAACACTGTTCGTTCCAGTTTGGGCCCCACCACCTTTGCCTTGAAGGTTTGCCCCCACATGCTTTTCATTCCAGGTGGGGCCCCGCAGCCTTTGCCTTGCATGTTTGACCCCATACTCTTTTCTTTCAAGTTTGTGCCCCACAGCCTTTGCGTGGCAGGTTTGGCCCCAAACACTTTTCATTCAGTTTTGGGCCCTACAGGCTTTGCCTTGCAGGTTTCATCCTGAACCTTTTTCGTTCCAGTCCGGGCCCCTCAGACTTGGCCTTGCAGGTTTGGCCCCGAATCCTTTTTGTTCCTGTTTAGGCACCCCTGCTTTTGTCTTGCAGCTGTGGCCCCGAATCCTTTCCGTTGCAGTTAGGGCCCCACAACCATTGTATTGCAGGTTTAGCCCCTAACCCTTTTTGTTTCAGTTTGGACCCCGCAGCCTTTGCCTTGCATGTTTGGCCCCCAACACATTTTGTTCCAGTTTGCCCACCCAAGAGTTTGCATTGCAGACTTGGCCCCGAACCCTTTTCATTTCAGTTTGGGTACTGCAGACTTTGCCTGGCAAGTTTGGCCCTAAACCCGTTTGGTTCCAGTTTGGCTTCCCCAGTTTTACCTTGCAGGTTGGGCCCTGACCCCTATTCATTCCAGTTTGGGCCCTCTAGAGTTTGCTTTCCAGGTTTGGCCCCAAAGCCTTTTGGTTCCAGTTTGGGCCCTGCAGCCTTTGCCTTGCAAATTTGTCCCCCAGCCTTTTGTGTTGCAGGTTTGGCCCCAAACCATTTTCATTAAGGCTTGGGCCCCGCAGCCTATGACTTGCAAGTTTGCCTCCAAACACTTTTTGTTCCATTTTAAGCCTTTGCCTTGCTGGTTTGGCCCGAACACTTTTTGTACCAGTTTGACCCCAAACCCTTTTGGCTTCAGTTTGGGCCCCGCAGCCATTGCCTTGCAGGTTTACCCCTTCCCCACCCCCCAGCCTTTGCTTTGCAGGTTTGTCCCTGACATCTTTTGGTCCAGGCAGCCTTTGCCTTGCCTGGTTGGCCCTGGACACTTCTGGTTCCAGTTTGGATCCTGCAGGCTTTGCCTTGCTGGTTTGGCCCAGATCACTTTTTGGTCCACTTTGGGCCCCGCAGCCTTTGCCTTTCAGGTTGGGCCCTGAACCCTTTTTGTTCCAGTTTGGGCCAGGCAGTCTTTGCCTTGTCTGGTTGACCCCGAATGCTTTGGGTTCCCGTTTGCATCCTGCAGCCTTTGCCTTGCAAGTTTGTCCCCTCAGACTTTTGTCCTGCAGGTTTGGACGTGTACTCATTTCATTAAGGTTTGGGCCCTGCAGCCTATGTCTTGCAGGTTTGTCCACCCAGCCTTTGCCTTGCATGTTTGGCCCTGAACCCTTTTCGTTCAGGTTTGGGCCCCACAGCCTTTGCCTTGCAGCTTTGGCCCTGAACCCTTTGATTACAGTTTGGGCCCTGCAGCCTTTGTCTTGAAGGTTTGGCCCCGAACCTTTTTGTTCAGGTTTTGCTCCTCCCGACCTCGAGTTTGCCTTGCAGGTATGGCCCTGAACCCTTTTGGTTCCAGTTTGGGCCCCACAGCCTTTACCTTGCAGGCTTGCCCCCCAGCCTTTGTTTTGCAGTTTTGGCTCTAAACCATTTTCATTCCACTTTGGGCCCCACAGCCTATACCTTGCAGGTTTAGCCCCGAACGCTTTTCCTTCCAATTTTGTCCCCCAGTCTTTGCCTTGCAGGTTGGGCTCCGAACCCTTCTCATTCCAATTTGGGCCCACTAGAGTTTGTCTTGCAGGATTGGCTCCGAATCCTTTTCGTTCAGGTTTGAGCCCCACAGCTTTTGCCTTCGAGGATTGGTCTGAACCCATTTTAGATCCAGTTTGGCCCCCACAGAATTTGCCTTGCAGATTTGGCCCAGAACCCTTTTGGTTCCAGTTTGGGCCCTGCATCCTTTGCATTACAGGTTTGGTCCCCAACTCTTTTTGTTCCAGTTTGACCCTCCCAGAGATCGCATTGCAGGTTTGGCCCCGAATGCTTTTGGTTCCAGTTTGGGTCCCCCAACCTTTGCCTTGCAGATCTGGCACCAAACACTTTTAGTTCCAGTTTGGCCCCCCACAAAATTTGTTTTGTAGTTTTGGGCCCAACCCTTTGTGTTTCAGTTTGTGTCCTGCAGCCTTTGCCTGGCAGGTTTGGCCCTGCACCCATTTTGTTCCAGTTTAGCTTCCCCAGTTTTTTCTTGCAGGTTCGGCCCCGAATATTTTCGTTTCAGTTTGGGCCCTCAGAATTTGCCTTACAGGTTTGGCCTCGAACCCTTTTTGTTCCAGTTTGGACAACTGCAGCCTTTGACTTGCAGCTTGGGCCCGAACCTTTCCTTTTCCAGTAGGGACCTGCATCCTTTGTCTTCCAGGTTTTGCCCAGAATCATTTCCATCTGGGTTTGGCCCTCACAGACATAGCCTTGCAGTTTGGGCCCCAAATGCTTTGGCTTCCCATTTGGGTCCCACAGCCTTAGCCTTGCAGGTTTTGCCCTGTGTCCTTTTGGTTCCAGTTTACATCCCATAGAGTTTGCCTAGCAAGTTCAACCCCGAAAACATTTCTTTCAGGTTTGGGCACCACAGCCTTTGCCTTGCTGGTTGGGTCCCAAACCCTTTTTCTTCCAGTTGGGGGCCAAAGCCTTTGCTTTGCAGGTTGGCCTCCCCAGCTTTTGCTTGCAGGTTTTTGGTTCCCCTATGGGCCCCGAAGCCTTTGCCTTTCAGGTTGGGCCCTGAACACTTATGGTTCCAGTTTGGGCACCCTAGACTTTGCCCTACTGGTTTGGCCCCTAACACTTCTGTTACCAGTTTGGCACCCCATAAATTTTCCTTGCAGGTTTGGTACTAATCATTTTGGTTCAGGTTTGGCTCTGAACCTTTTTGGTTCCAATTTGGGGCCCATAGCCTTTGTCTTGCAGGTTTGTTCCCCCAGCCTTTGCCTTGCAGGTTTGCCTGCTTGACTGCCAAAGCCTGCCTGGCCCAAACTGGAACGAAAAGGGTTTGGGGCCCAACCTGAAAGGCAAAGGCTGGGGGCGGAGGGGAGGGGGGAACTGGAACAAAAAGGGTTCAGGGCCAAACCTGCAAGGCAAAGACCAGGGGCCCAAAATTGGAACCAAAAGCATTTGGGGCCAAAGCTGCAAGTCAAAGGCTGCGGGGCCAGCCCAAAGAGGAAGGAAAACGGTTCTGGCAAATCCAACAAGGGAAAGGCTGTGGGGCCCAAACTTGAACTAGTGGGTTTCAGAGACAAACATGCAAGGCAAAGGCTGAGGGGACAAAACCAGAATGAAAAGACTTCACGGCCAAACCTGCAAGGCACAGGCTGCGGGATCCAAACTGGAATGAAAAGGATTCAGGGCCAAACCTGCAAGGCAAAGATTGGGGCGGGGGGGCAAACCTGCAAGCCAAAGGTCGTGGGGACCAATCTTGAACCAAAAGGGTTGGGGGCCAAACCTGCAAGGTAAAGGATGCGGGGCCCACAGTGAAACCAAAAGGGTTTGAGGCCAAAGTTGCAAGGCAAAGGCTGAGGGGGCAAACCTGCAATGCAAAGGCTGTGGTGCCCAAATTTGAATGAAAAGGGTTAGGGGCCAAACCTGCATGGCAAATTCTAGGGCATCCAATCTGGTACAAAAAGGATTCAAGGCCAAACCTGCAAGGCAAAGGTGCAGGAACAGACTGAAAGGAAATGGGTTGAAGCCAAACCTGCAAGGCAAAGTCTAGGGATCCCAAACTGGAACCCGAAGGATTTGGGCCAAATTTGCATGGAATAGGCTGTTGGGGCCCAAAGTGGAAGCAAAAGGGTTCGGGGCCAAACCTGCAAGGCAAAGGCTGTGGGGCCCAGACTGGAATGAAAAGGGTTAGGGGCCAAACCTGCCAGGTAAAGGCTGGGGGGCAAAACTGGCATGAGAAGGGTTCGGGGCTAATCCTGCAAGGCATAGGGTGGGAGGCCCAAAGTGAAACTAAAAGGGTTTGGGGCCAAACCTGCAAGGTAAAGGCTGGGGGGCAAAACTGGCATGAAAAGGGTTCGGGGCTATACCTGCAAGACACAGGCTGGAGGGCCAAAATTGGAAGACAAAAACTGGGGGAGCCAAACTGGAACTAAAAGTGTATGGGAACAGGCCTGCAAGGCAAAGGCTGTGGGGGCAAATCTGGAAGGCAAAGTGGGGGAGTTCCAAACTGGAACGAGAAGGGTTTAGGGCCAGGCCTGCAGTGTAAAGGCTAGTGGCCCCAAAATGGAACAAGAAGGGTTCAGGGACAAGCCTGGAAAGCAAAAATGGGGTTTTCCTAAAATGGAGCGAGAGGGGTTAGGGCCAAACCTGCAAGGCAAATGTCTGGGGGGCCAAACTGGAATGAAAAGGGTTTGGGGTGAAACCTGCAAGGCAAAGGCTGCGTGGGCAAAACAGGAATGAATGTTTCATGGCCAAACCTGCAAGGCAAAGGCTGGGGTGGGGTGCAAATCAGGAAAGAACCTGGTTCAGGTTCCGGCCTTCAAGGCAAATGGTAGGGGGGTCAATTTGGAAGGCAAAGGCTGGGAGTCCCAAAGTGGAATGCGAAGGATTAGGGTCAAACCTGAAAGGAAAGGCCAGGGGGGCTCAAACTGGAACAAAAAGGGTTCGGGGCCAAACCTGCAAGGCAAAGGCTTGGGGGGACTATCTGGAAGGCAAAGGCTGGGGATCCCAAAAAGGAAAGAGAAGCATTTGGGGCCAGGCTGGAAAGGCAAAGGCAGCGGTGCCAAACCTGGAATGAGAAGGGTTCGGGCCCAGGCCTGGGAGGTAAAGGCAGGGAGGCCTGAACTCAAATGAGAAGGGTTTGGAGCAAAGACCTGGAAGGCAAAGGCAGGGGGCCAGGCTGGGATTGCAAAAGCGGGGTGCGGGGCGGCAAACCTGGAATGAGAAGGGCTTGGGGCCAAACCTGGAAAGCAAAGGCAGGGGGGGCCAAGCCTGGAAAGGGAAGTGTTCAGGGCCAAGTCTGGAAGGCAAGGGTGTGGGTGCCCAACCTGGAACAAGGAAGGATCGGAAACAGGCCTGGAAGGCAAAGACGGGAGTGAGGGGGCAACCTGGAAGGCAAAGCCTGGGGGCCAAACCTGGAACAAGAAGAGTTCGGGCCAGACCTGGAAATCAAAGGCCAGGGTGCCTAACCTGGAACAAGAAAGGCTCGTTGACAGGCCAGGAAGGCAAAGACGGGAGTGAGGGGGCAACCTGGAAGGCAAAGGCTGGGTGGGGCCAAACCTGGAATGAGAAGGTTTGGGACTAGAGCTGGAAATCAAAGGCCAGGGTGCCCAACATGAAACAAGAAAGGCTCGTTGACAGTCCAGGAAGGCAAAGGTGGCGGGGGTGGGCGGCGGCAAACCTGGAACGAGAAGGGTTCGGGACCAGGCCTGGAAGGAGGCCTACAAGGCAAAGGTGGGGGTGGGGGAGGACAACCCAGAGGCAAAGGTGGGGCACCAAACCTGAAACAAGAAGGGTTCAGGGCCAAACCTAGAACGAGAAGTCTTCAGGGCCAAGCTGGGAAGGCAAAGGCATTGGGGGCAAACTTGGAATGATTGATCCTATTTAGTTGCCATTGTTTTTACGAGATTTTCTTCCCCTTGACTCTATTTATTGCCATTGTTCTTGTCTGTCTGTCTCCCCCGATTAGACTGTAAACCCGTCAAACAGCAGGGACTGTATCTGTTGCTGACTTGTTCATTCCAAGCGCTTAGTACAGTGCTCTGCACATAATAAGCGCTCAATAAATACTATTGAATGAATGAATGAATGAATGAATGAGAAGGATTAGGGACCAGGCCGAGAAGGCAAAGGTGGGAGGGCCCAACATGGAATGAGAAGGGATCAGGATCATGAGTAGAAGAAAAAGGTGGGGGATTCCAACCTGGAAGGCAAAGGACGGGGAGCCAAATCTGGAACAAGAAGGATTCAGGGCTAGGCCTGGCAGGTAAAGACTGGGGAGCCAAACCTGGAATGAGAAGGCTTCGGGGCCAGGCCAGGAAGGCAAAGGTTGGGAGCTAAACCTGGAATGACAGGGCTTCGGGGTCAGGCCTGGAAGGCAAATGCGGGGGGACCCAACCTGAAACAAGAAGGCATCGTGGCCAGGTCTGGAAGGAAAAGGCCCGGAGGTCCAACCTGGAAGGCAAAGGGCGGGGGGGGGGGGCAAAACTGGAAGGCAAAGGTTGGGGGGCCCATCCTGGAACTAGAGAGGTTTGGGACCACACCGGGAAGGCATAGGCGGGGTTGCCCAACCGCAAAAGAGAAGTGTTTGTGGCCAGGCTGGGAAGGCAAAGGCGGCAGGGCCAAACCTGGAACGAGAAGGCTTTAGGGCCAGACCTGAAAGGCAAAGGCTGGGGGGGGCCAACCTGGAACAAGAAAGGGTCAGGACCTGGCTAGGAAGGCAAAGCCTGGGGGGTGGGGGCATCTAACCTGGAAGGCAAAGGCGGGGGAGCCAAACCTGGAATGTGAAGACCTTGGGTCCAGGCTAGGAAGGCATGGGTTAGGCAAGAGTTAAATTTAGGTTAGGGGAAACGTTAGGCTAGGGAAAAGGATAGACCAGGGGACAAGGTTAGGCCATGGGAAAAGTTTAAGTCAGGGAAAAGGTTATGCTAGGCGAAAAGGTTAGGCCAGGGGGAAAGGTGAGGAAAGTTAAGCCTTTGGGAAAACGTTAGGCTAGGTGTAAAGGTTAGGTTAGGGGAAAAGCAGGTTAGGCTAAGTGTAAAGATTAGTTTAGGGAAAAAGCTTAGGCTGGGGAAAGGGTTAGGCTGAGTAAAAATATTAGGCTAGGGGAAAAGATTAAGCTAGAGGAGAGGTTTAGGCTAGGGGAAAAGGTTAGGCCGGGGAAAAATCTAGGTCATGGAAAAGCTTAAGCCAGGAGAAAAGGTTAGGGCAGGGAAAAGGAAAGGCAGGGGGAAAGCTAAGGCTAGGAGAAGAGACTAGGTCAGGGGAAAAGGATAGGCTAGAGGAAATGGTTAGGCGAGAGGAAAGCTTAGTCTATGGGTAAAGGTTAGGGTACCAGAAAAGGTTAGGCTAGGGCAAAAGGTTAGGCAAGGAGAAAGGTTAGGCTGTGGGATAAGGTTAGGCCAGGTGTAAAATTTAGGTTAGAAGCAAGGTTAGGCTAGGGAAAAGGATAGGTAAGGTGTAAAATTTAGGTTAGGAGAAAGGTTAGGCTAGGGAAAAGGGTAGGCCGAGAGAAAAGGTTAGGCCATGGGAAAAGTTCATGTCGGGGAATAGGTTATGCTAGGGGAAAAGGTTAGGCCAGGGGGATAGGTTAGGCCCGGGGGAAAGGTTAGGCCAGGGGAATGTTAAGCCTTCGGGAAAAGGTTAGACTGTGTGAAAAGGTTAGGTTAGGGGAAAAGCACATTAGTCTAGCTGTAAAGATTAGGTTAGGGGAAAAGCTTAGGCTAGGGTAAAGGATTAGGTTAGGGGAAAAGATTAAGCTAGGGGAGAGGTTTAGGCTAAGGAAAAAGGTTAGGCCAGGGAATAGCTTAGGTCATGGAAAAGTTTAGGCCAGAAGAAAAGGTTAGGGCAGGGAGAAGGAAAGGTCAGGGGGAAAGCTTAGCTAAGAGAAAAGATTAGGCCAGGGGAAAAGGTTAGGCTAGGGGAAAAGGTTAGGCTAGTGGAAATGGTTAGGTGAGAGGAAAGGTTAGGCAATGGGAAAAGGTTAGGCTACCAGAAAAAGTTAGGCTAGGGCAAAAGGTTGGGCAAGGGGAAAGGATAGGCTATGGAAAAAGGTTAGGCAAGGTGTAAAGTTTAGGTTAGGAGAAAGGTTAGGCTAGAGAAAAAGTTAGGCCATGGGAAAAGTTGCAGTCGGGGAATAGGTTATACTATGGGAAAAGCTTAGGCCAGGGGGATAGGTTACGCCAGGGGGTGGTTAAGCCTTCGTGAAAAGGTTGTAAAAGTTTAGGTTAGGGGAAATGTTTAGGCTAAGGGAAAGGCTTATGCTAGGGTAAAAGGTTAGGCTAGGTGAAAAGATTAGGTTAAGGGAGAGGTTTAGGCTAGGGGAAACTGTAAGGCTAGGGAAGAGGTTAGGCCACGGGAAAAGGTTAGGCCAGGGGAAAAGGTTAAGCTAGGGGAAAAGGTTAGGCTGCGTTAAAGGGTTAGGTCAGGGAAAAGGACAGGCCAAGGTAAAAGGTTAAGCTAGGCAAAAACATTAGGCTAGGGGAATGGTTAGGCTAGGGGAAAAGGTTAAGCGAGAGGAAAAATTAAGGATAGGGGAAAAGGTTAGGCTAGGGGGAAGGTATGGCTAGGCAAAAATGTTGGGCTAGGGGAAAACATTACACTAGGGAAATAAGTTAGGCCAGGGCAAAAGGTTAGGCGAGGGAAAAAAGTTTAGTCTAGGGGAAGTATTTAGGCCAGGGTGAAACATAGGCTAGCAGAAAATGTTAGGCTAGCTGAAGACGTTAGGCTAGGGGAATGATTAGACTAAGGGAAAGGTTAGGCTAGGGGAAAACGTTAGGCTAGGGGAAAATATTAGGTGAGAGAAAAGCGTTAGGCTAAGGGAAAAGTTTAGGCCAGGAAGAGGGTTAGGTCAATAGAAAAGGTTAGGCTAGGATAAAGGTTAGGATAGGGTTCAGGTTAGGCCAGGGGATAAGGTTAGGACAGAGGAAGAGCTAAGGCTGGGGGACAAGGTTAGGTCAGGGAAAAGTTTAAGCTAGGGGAAAAGGTAGGGCTAGGGGTCGGGTTAGGCTATGGGAAAAAGTTAGGCCAGGAGAAAAGGTTAGGGTATGGGAATATGTTAAGCTGGGGGAATTCATTAGGCTAAGGGAAAAGGTTGGGCCTGGGGAAGAGGTTAGGCTAGGGGAAAAGGTTAAGCAAGAGGAAAAGGTTAGGCCAGGGAAAAAGGTTAGGCCAGGGGAAAAGAGTAGGCTAGGGGAAAAGTTAATGCTAAGGGAAAAGGTTAGGCCAGGTAGAAGGTTAGGCCAGGGAGAAGGTTAGGCTTGGTGAAGAGGTTATGCTAGGGAAATTGGTTAGGTTAAGGGAAAAAGTTAGGACAGGGTAAAAGGGGAGGCCATGGGAAGAGTTTAGGCCATGGGACAAGGTTAGGCCAGAGGCAAAGGTTAGGCTAGAGGAAGACGTTAGGCAAAAGAAAAATGTTGCGCATGGGGAACATTTTAGGCTAGGGGAAAAGATTAGACCTGAGGAATAGGTTAGGCCAGGGGAAAAGGTTACACCAGGAGAATAGGTTAGGCCAGAGGAATAGGTTAGGCCAGAGGAATAGTTTAGACCAGATGAAAAGGTAAAGCTAAGGGAAAAGGTTAGGCTAAGGGAAAAAGTTAGGCCAGGGGAAAAGTTTAGGCTAGGGTAAGACATTAGGCAAAAGAAAAAGGCTAGGCCAGGAGAAAGTTTTAGGCTAGGGGAAGAGGTTAGTCGAAGGGAAATGGTTAGGCCAGGGGGAATAGGTTAGGCTAAGGAAAAAGGTTATGCCAAGGAAAGGATTTGGCCAGGGCAAAGGATAGGCCAGGGAGAAGTTTAGGTTAGCAGAAAAAATAGGCTAGGCATAAAGGTTAAGCCACAGGAAATGGTTAGGGTAGGGGAAACTGGCTAAGGGGAAAGGTTAGGGCAGGGGAAATGGTTAGGGCAGGGGAAAGGATAGGCCAGGGAGAAAGTTATGCCAGGGAGAAGTTTAGGATAGCTAGAAAGGATAGGCTAGGTGAAAAGGGTAGGCTAGGAGAAACTGTTAGTCTAAGGGAAAAGGTTAGGCCATGGGAAATGGTTAGGCTAGGGGAAAAGTTCAAAGTAGGGGAAAAGTTTAAGGTAGGGGAAAAGTTTAGGGTAGGGGAAACGGTTAGGCTAAGGGAAAAGCTTAGGTGATGATGGGAAAAGGTTAGGCCTTGGGAAAAGGGTAGTTCAGGGGAAAGAATAGGCCAAGGGAAATGTTTGGCAAGCGGGAAGAGTTAGGCTAGGATAAAGGTTTGGCTACGGGAAAGGGTTAGGCCAGGGAAATGGTTAGCCTTAGGGAAAACGTTAGGTTAGGGAAAAAATTAGGGCTAGGGGAAAAGATTAGCCTAGGGGAAGGGTTTGGAAAGGGCAAAGGTTAGGCTAGTTGTAAATGTTAGATTAAGAGAAAATCTTAGGCTAGGATAAAGAGTTGGGCTGGGGGAAAAGGTTAGGCTAAGGGGAAAAGGTTAGGCCTTGGGAAAAGGTTAGGCTACGGGAAAAGACTAGGTTATGGGAAATGCTTAGGTTTGGGGAAAAGGTTAAGTTAGGGGAAAGGTTTAGCTTTGGGGAAAACGTTTGGCATGGGAAAAGGTTAAGCTAAGGCAACAGGTTAGGATAGGGGAACAGGGTAGACCAGGGAGAAGGTTAGGCAAGGGAGAAGTTTAGGCTAACGGAAAAGGTTAGTCTAGGTGAAGAGGTAAGGCAATGGCAATTTGTTAGATTAGGGGAAAAGGTTTAGTAAGGGAAAAAGTTAGGCCTGGGGAAAAGAGTATGCCAGGGAAAAAGGTTGCACTAGGAAAAACGGTTAGGCTAGAGGAAAAGGTTAGGCAAGGAGAAAAGGTTAGGAGAGGGAAAAGGTTGCGTGAGGGGAAAGGTTAGGTTATGGGAAAAGGTTAGGCTAAGTGTAAAGGCTAGTTTAAAGAAAAGGTTTAGGCTATGGAAAGTGGTTAGATTAGGGGAAAGAGTTAGACTAGGCGAAAAGGTTAGGGTAGGGGAAAGGATTAGGCTAAGGGAAAAGGTTAGGCCAGGGGGAAAGGTTAGCCAAGGGAAAATTTAGTTTAGACTGGAAGACTTTTAGGTTCCAGTTTGGGCCCCACAGCCTTTGCCTTGCCTGTTTATCCTCCCAACCTTTGCCTTGTAAGTTTGGCCCCGAACCCTTTCTTTCACGTTTGGGCTCCTCAGCCTTTGCCTTTCAGGTTTGTACCCAAACACTTTAGTTTCCAGTTTAGTCCCCGTAGCCTTTGCCTTGTAGGTTGGGCTTCAAACCCTTTTGTTTCAATTTTGGGCATCAAGTCTTTGCTTTGCAGGTTTGACCTGAACCCCTTTCCTTCAGAATTGGACCCCAAAGTCTTTCCCTTGCAAGTTTGGCTCCCAACACTTTTTTTTCCAGTTTGGTCCCCCCAGAGATTGCCTCACAGGTTTGTCCCCAAACACTTTTGGTTCAGGTTTGGGCCCCACGACCTTTGTTTGCAGCTAATGGCCCCAAACCCTTTTCATTTCATCCAATAGTATTTATTGAGCGCTTACTATGTGCAGAGCACTGTACTAAGCGCTTGGGATGAACAAGTCGGCAACAGATAGAGACAGTCCCTGCCGTTTGACGGGCTTACAGTCTAATCACAGTTTGGGCCCCTCAGCTTTTGCCTTGTAGGTCTGGCTCCAACCTCTTTCGGTTACAGTTTGGGCCCGGCAGCCTTTGCCTTGCAGGTTTGGCCCCGAACCCTTTTGGTTCCAGTTTGATCCCTGCAACTTTTGCCTTGCAGGTTGGTCCCCCAGGCTTTGCCTTTCAGTTTTGGCCCCTAACCCTTTGGGCTCCTGTTTTGGCCCAGCAAACTTTGCCCTGCAGCTTTATCCCACCAGCCTTTGCCTTGCAGGTTTGGCCTCGTACACTTTTCGCTTAGGTTTGGGCCCCCCAGCCTTAGCCTTGCAGTTTTGGCTCCTACCAATAAATACTATTGAATGAATGAATGAATGAATGAATGAATACCTCTTTTCATTCCAGTTTGGCCCCTCCCGAGTTTGCCTTGAAGGTTTGTCCCTGAACCCTTTTCATTCAGCTTTGGGCCTCACAGCCTTTGCATTGCAGATTTGGACCTGACCCTTTTGTTTAAGGTTGGGCCCTGCAGCCTTTGCCTTGCAGGTTTGGCCCCAAACCCTTTGGGTTCCTGTTTGGGTCCAACAGCCTTTGCCTTGCAGGTTTGGTCTCAAACCCTTTTGGTTCTAGTTTATGCCTCACAGCCTTTGCCTTGCAGGTTTGTCCATGAACCCTTTGGCTCGCAGTTTGGGCACCCTAGAGTTTGCCTTGCAGGTTTGGCCCCAAACCCATTTTGTCAGGTTTGCACCCCACAGCCTTTGCCTTGCAGGTTCGGCCCCCAGTTTTTGCCTTGCAGCTTTGGTCCCTATTGCTTTTGGTTCCACTTTGGACCTCGCAGCCTTTGCCTTGCAGGTTTGGCCCCATACTCCTTTGCTTCCAGTTTGGGTCCCGCAGCCTTTTCCTTGCAGGTTTGCCCCACACCAATCCTTGGCTTGCATGTTTGGCCCTGAGCCCTTTTCTTTCCAGTTTGGGCCTCTCAGCCTTTGCCTTGCACGTTTGGGGGGTGATGACACTCTCTTTTTCTCCTTCCCTCTCCCCTTACCCAGCCTCAGAGTCTCTAGAGGAATGTGGCTCCCATGGCCTGGAGGGTCTCAGATTTATCCCCGCCCCTATGTACTTTCGTGGGCAGAGCTAGAGTGGAAGGCAGGACCCTCTAGGCCCAAGAGACAGGGAGGGGGTAGAATGGGTTGGAGGCGGGCAGGGGCTCAGATTGGAGGTTGTCCAGGGTCCACTACCCAGTCAGTCTAGTGAATCAATCCCACATATCCAAGTGACCCAAGTGACTTGCTGTGTGACTTAGTGGTATGCCTCAATCTTTCTGGGTCTCTGCTTCCCCTCCCCCTTTTCTAATAATGATAAGCACAATAATTGTAGTATTAAGAGCTTGAGAGCCAGGATGTCCATCCTTAAGTTGTATTCATGTCCGTCTCCCCATCCAGGCTGTAAATGCCTTGTGGGCAAGAAATTTGTCTACTAACTCAGTTTTTAACAGCAATAGTAATAATAATAATTGTGGTACTGGTTAAGCAGAGGTTGGGTAAAGGCACAGATATTGGGATTGGACACAGTCCCTGTCCCATACAGGGCACCCAATCTCCAACCCCATTTTACAGTTGAGACAAATGAGGCCCAAAAAGTTGTCAGCTGCCCAAGATCACACGGTAGACAAATGGCAGAGTTGGGATTAATTGTGGTATTTAAGTGTCCATGATGTGCCAGACACTACACCAAGTGGTGGGGAGGGCGGGGTGGAACACAAGCAATTTAGTTTGGACACAGTCCCTGTCCCAGATGAGGCTCTCTGTCTTAACTGTCACTTTACAGATGAGAAAAGACCCAGTGAAGTGACTTGCCCAAGGCCACACAGCAGCCAAGAGTTAGAGTTGGGTTTAGAACCCCTGATCTGATTCCCAGGCCCATGACGGAATTTTCAACAGGCGCACACACACAGGGAACAGAGACACCATACGTGGGCATATGCATAGGCAAGCACCCCAAAACAGACAACTCAAAATACACAAGTACACACCCATGCAGAGATAGCACTCAAGAGTACACGTGTGTGGGTGCTTGCTCACACACAAATGCACTTGTGCACCAGAAATCCTGCTTACCTGTAATTTTCTTTTGCGGTCTGCCTCCCCTACTAACCTGTAAGATGCTCGAAGGCAGGGATCTTGTCTACCAGATCCGCTAAACTCTCCCAAGAGCTTGGTTAATTGGTTTGCATAAATTTGATTCGTTAATTTTTACTGAGCGCTTACTGTGAACGAGCACTTTACTAAGTGCTTGGGAGGTACAATATAGCAGTAAAGAGAGACAATTCCTGCCCACCACAGGCTCACAGTGTGTGTGTGTGTGTGTGTGTGTGTTAGGGGGGCGAGGGGCAAACATCAATAGCAGACATCGATAAATATAAATAAAATTATAGATATTTCATAAGGGCTGAGGGGCAGGGAGAGGGGAAAGAGCAGAGTTGCTCCAGTCATGGTGACACAGAAGGGAGTGGGAGCTGAGGGAAAGTGGGCTTTCATCTTGGAAGGCCTCTTGGAGGAGGTGCACCTTCAGTAGGGCTTTGAAGAGAGGAAGAGAGATTGGCAGTTTTGAGGAGGGAGGCCCAAATCAATCAGGTGAATCAATTGGCCCTACTGAAGCATTCCGGGAGGGAGGTAGGACGTGGGCCAGGGGATTGGCGGTGAGACAGGGAAGATGGAGGCACAGTGAGAATTAGCACCATAGGAGCAGAGTGTGTGGGCTAGGATGTAGAAGGAGAGAAGAGAGGTGAGGTAGGACGGGTCAAGGTGTTGGAGAGCTTTAAAGTCAATAGTGAGAAGTTTTTGTTTGATATGGAAATGGATAGGCAACCACTGAAGATTTTTGAGGATGGAGGTGACGTGTCTGGAATGTTTCTGTAGAAAAATAAACCCTATTGGTTAATCTCGCATGTGGCCTCTTTGGCCAGGTCCAGTCTGTGGAGCCAAACCACACTCCTCTACTTTACAAAGCAGGGGAAGGAGAGAGAGGACAAAAATCTGTTGAGAAACCAGCTGGCTCCCAACCCCACCTGCATAATAATAATTGTGGTGGCATTTGTTAAATGCCCACTGTGTGCCCAGCATTGTACCAAGCCCTGGGTAGATTCAAGATTATCAGGTCAGGCTCAGTCCCTGTCCCACTTGGAACTCACAGTATAAAAATAAGGGGGAAGAGGTATTTAATTTCCATTTTATTATTATTTTTTCATCATTAATAATAAGGGCATTAGTTACATACTTACTATGTGCCAAGCACTGTATCAGGAGGTGGGGTGGAAATAAGCAAATCGAGTTGGACACAGGCCCTGTCCCATGTGGAGCTAATACCATGACTTCCGATAACTTCTATTTTTTCCAATTTTGAATGGCAAAATATCCCTATTATAGTCACTTATTTGGATGCTGGTATTTCTGGATGCTGCAGAGAGTCTATCCAAATCTTTGTGGAAGCGTTATAATTGTTATAAAATCACGATAAATTCACAATCAATCAAAGGTATATAGCGTTTACTGTGTGCAGAGCACTGTACGAAGCCCTTGGGGGAATCCAGTACATCGTAGTTGGAAAACAGGTTCCCCACTCACAACGAGCTTACAGTCTAGATGGGGAGACTGACACTAATATAAATTATAGAGAGCTGATAATAATGGAATGGAAGCATAATTAATGACTTGAAGATACTGTACGGAATGAAAAAGCTTTTCCCACTCTCAAGCGGCAGATGATTGGAGAGATGGATTTGGGAGTCATTCATACTGACTTGGTAGCTGAAGCCATGTCATTCTTGTTATTATAATGGCATTTAAGTGCTAAGCAGTGTGGCCTAATGGAGACACTCTGGGACGGGGGGTCAGAGGGACCTGGCTTCTGATCCCAGCTCTGCCGCTTGTCTGCTCTGTGACTTTGACTAAGTCACTTCACTTCCCTCTACCTCGGTCACCTCATTTGTAAAATGGGGATTAGGATTGTCAGCTCCACGTGGGACATGGACTGTATACAACCTGATTAGCTTGTATCTACTTCCGCTCTTAAAACAGTGCATGGTACATGGTAAGCACTTAACATAAACCATTACCACTAGAGAACTAAATGCAAGGGTAGATACTGGTTAATCCAGTCCCGTATTCCCTGCCCTCAACGAGTTTAAAATAGGGATTAAGCCTGTGAGCCCCATGTGGGACATGGACTTTGTCCAACCTGATCAGTCCATATCTGCCCCACATAATCTGCCAGCCACATAATAAGGGGCTTAACAAATACTACTGGAACAAAAGGAACATTCAGAAAGGTGGAACGAGAGTGTTACTCCTCACTGAGGAGAACTTCCAAATCATGTCTCATCCTTTTTTCTGCTACAAACATCCGGGTAAGTGCACTGTGCGCAGGGAACATGTCTACCGACTCTATTGTATTTTTCTCTCCCTTGCGCTCAGTCCAATGCTCAGCACACAGTAACCCCTCAATAAGTACAGCTGATTGACTCTAGACCATCCCTCTAAGCCGTAGGTTAATTGTGGGCAGGGAACATGTCTACCGATTCTGTTCTACTGTCCTCTCCCTAGCTCCACTGCTCTGCACACATTACGTGCCCAATAAATTCCATCACTTTGATTGGTCAAGTGGTTAAAGCCTGGGGATATTGTGTGTTTGTTGAATTCTCCGGTTGGAGCTCAACACTGATTACTTCACGGGAAGAGTCTTTTGGCATCATCACCTGGTCGCCTGCTCGGTGAACCTGCTGCCAAAGGACTTTTCCTGATGTTCATGGCTTGTTTGCTGCAGAGTCATGGCCTCTTTGAGTGATGTTTTCCAACTCAGCAGAAGCATCCAAAACAGCAGAATCGAGATACCCGATGACCTGCTAAGTGCAGTGCAGGGGGAAATTAACTGGTTTAATTAATTAGCTGGATGGATGGTTCCAGTGTTGCCTCTCTCCCATAAGACTGAGGATCTTCTTCCCCATCTTCAGAGGAGGCATTTATGGTGAGTTCCAAGACCCCTGATCCTGGGCCCAGTCGGCTCTAAGCCCTGGGAGAAGGAAAGCCCCACAGATCTTCTTCTCCAGAACTCTGCAGGTTGGGGCTGGATGACCAAGGGGAGAGAATCCAACAGGCTACTGCTCCCTCTTCAGTTGCAGCGCATCAGAACTCTCCACCCTTGACGTTTATCCCCCTGCACTTGGGCAGTCACATCAATTCCCAAATGCACCCCACTATTGAAAGATGGAACTCTGTAATTCAACCCCACTCAAAGGAGAGTGTGTATGCATGTGTGCTTGCATGCATGAAAAATGGGGTTAACTTTGGGGAGAGTAATGAAGAGGGGGCTGCCACAGTCAGCAGGAAAGCTTGTTCTGGACACATTAACTGGGGTTTGGTGCAGGGAGCAGGGTTTGTTAATGTTTTGTTATTTTGTTTATTTTGTAATGTTTTGTACATCCCCTTGAGTCTATTTACAGCTATTGTTTTAATGACATGTACCTCCCTTGATTCTATTTATTGCCATTGTTTTTGTCTGTCTTTCTCCCTTGATTAGACTGTAAGCCTGTCAGTGGGCAGGAACTGTATCTGTTGCCGATTTGTACATTCCAAGCGCTTAGTACAGTGCTCTGCACATAGTAAGCTCTCAATAAATACCATTGAATGAATGAATGTATAGCCTAATCTTTTCCCTTGGCCTAACCTTTTCTCCTGGTCTAACCTTTTCCCCTAGTCTAACCTATTCCCCTAGCCTAAGCTTTTCCCCTAGTCTAATCTTTTATCCTAGCTTAATCCTTTCCCCTAGCCCAAGCTTTTACCCTAATCTAACATATACACCTAGCCTATCCTGCTTTTGCCCTAAACTAACCTTTACCCCTAGCTTAACTTTTTCCCTAAGGCTTACCTTCATCCCTGGCCTAACCCTTTCCCCCATCATAACTTATGCTCTGACTAAACTTTCTCCATGGCCTAAGCTTTTCCCTTGGCCTATCCTTTTTCCTAGCCTAACCTTTCCCCTAATATAAACTTTACACCTTGCCTAATCCTTTCCTGTAGCCTAATCTTTCCGCTCTCCTAAACCTTTGCCCTAGTTTTACCTTTTCCTGTAGCCTAACATTTTCCCTCACCTAACCTTTCCCCTCACCTAACCTTTGGCCCTAGTCTAACATTTTCCCAGATGTAACATTTTCCCCTACCCTAAACGTTTCCCCTGCTCTAGACCTTTCCCCTGACCTAACCTTTTCCGCTGGCCTAAGCTTTTCCCCGACCTACGCTTTTCCCCTAGACTAAAGATTTCCCCTAGCGTAACCTTCTCCCTGGCCTAACCTTTTCCCCTAGCCTAAACATTTCCCCTAGCCTACCCTTTCCCTTGTATAATCTTTCCCCTGACCTAAGCTTTTCCCCTTGCCTATCCACTTCCCGTAGTCTAACATTTTCCCTGCCCTAACCTTTTCCTCTAGCTTAAACATTTCCCCTAACTTTCTCCCTGGCCTAACTTTCTTTCTGGCCTAACTTGATCCCTGGCCTAACCTTTTTCCCTAGCTTAACCTTTTCCCTTAATGTAGCCTTTTCCCCTAGCCTAAAAATTTACGATAGCCTAACCCTTTCCCTGACCTAACATTTTTCCCCAGACCAACCATTTTCCATAGCCTAACCTTCCCTGGCATAACCTTTTTCCCTAGCCTAATCTTTTCCCTTAGCCTAACCTGTTCCCCTAGCCTAATCTTTTCCATGACCTAACCTTTTCTCCAGCCCAACCTTTTACTCTAGCCTAACCTTTTCCCCTAGCCTAACATTTCCCCCTAGCCTAAACTTTTCCCAGAACCTAACCTTTACACCTAACCTAACCTAATCTGCTTTACACCTAGCCTATCCTGCTTTCCCCCTAAACTAACATTTACACCTAGCCTAACCTTTTCCCAAAGGCTTACCTTTCCCCCTGGCCTAACCTTTCCTCCTGGCCTAACCTTTTCCCCTGGCCTAACCTTTTCCCCTAACATCATCTATTATGCTTAACCTTTTTCCTTGGCCTAACCTTTTCCCCTTGCCTAACCTTTTCCCCTGGCCTATCCTAACCTATCCCCTAACATAAACTTTACACCTTGCCTAATCTTTTCCCCTAGGCTAACCCTTCCCATTGCCTAACCTTTTCCCTGGCCTAATCTTTTCCCCTGGCCTAACCTATTCCCCTAGCCTAACCCTTTCCCCTAGCCAAACCTCTACCCCTGGCCTCACCACTTCCCATGGCCTTACCTGACCACTAGCCTAACCTTTATCCTAGCCTACCCTTTTCCCTTGGCCCGTTGTTTCCCATGACCTAAACTTTTTCCCTAGCCTAACCTTTTCCCCTGGCCTAAGCTTTTCCCTTAGCCTAAACCTTTGTTCTACCCTAATGTTTCCCCCCTAGCCTAACCTTTTCCCCTTCCTAACCATTTCCCCTTCCCCCAGCTTTCTCCTTTAGCCTAATATTTTCCCCTAAACCTAACTTTTCCCTATCCTAATCTTTCCCCTAGGCTAACCTTTTCCCCAGCCTGACCTTTTTCCCTCGCCTAACATTTTCCCGTAGCCGAACCTTTCTCCTAGCCTAACCTTTTCCCCTAGCCTAAGCTTTTCTCCCTGCCTAACCTTTTCCCATAGAATAACCTGAACCCTAGCCTGACCTCTATCTAGGCTAATCTTTTCCCCTAGCATAACCTTTTCCCTTGGCCTATCCATTCCATTGACCTAACCTTTTCCCTTAGCCTAAACCTTTCCCCAAGCCAAAACATTTCCCCCAGCCTAAACTTTTCCTCTAGCCTAGACTTTTCTCTTAGCCTAATGTTTTCCCTAGCATAACTTTTCCCCTAGCCTTACCTATTCCCTCGGCCAACCCTTTCCCCTATTCTAACCTTTTTCTTGTGCCTATACCTTTCCCCTGGCCTAACCTTCTCCCCTAAACCAAATTTTCCCCTGCCTAATCTTTCCCCCTAGCCTAACTTTATTTCCTGTCCTAACCTTTTCCCCTGGCCTAACCTTTCCCCAGCCTAATGTTTTTGCTTAGCCAAACTTTTCCCTTGGCTTAACATTTTCCCCTAGACTGGCCTTTTCCCCTAGTCTAACCTTAGCCCTAGCATAACAATTTTACCTAGCCTAACTTCTTCCCTTGACTTAACCTTTCCCCTGCCTAAATGTTTCTCCTGCCTTAACCTTTTCCCCTGGCCTAAGCTTTTCCCTAGTCTACCCTTTTCCCCTAGCTTGAACTTTTCCCCTAGCCTAAACCTTTCCCCTAAGCTAAACGTTTTCCCTTAGCCTAATGTTTTCCCTAGCCTATTCCTTCCTCTAGCCTAACCTTTTCCCCTAGCCTAACCTTTTCCCTGAGCCTAACCTTTACACATAGCCTAATCTGCTTTTCCCCTAACCTAAACTTTACACCTAGCCTACCCTTTTCCTGAAGTCTTCCTTTTCCCCCTGACTTAAACTTTTCACCTGGCCTAAGCTTTTCCCCTGGCCTTACCCTTTCCCAAAGCCTAATCGGACCCCTATCCTTTCCCCTAGGCTAGCATTTTTGCCTAGAATAAACTTTTCACTTGGCCTATCCTTTTCCCTGAGCTAACCTTTTCCCCTGGCCTAACCTTTTCCCTTAGCCTAAGGTTTTCCCCTAACCTAACCTCTTCCTGGCCTAACCTTTTCCCATAGCCTAACCTGACCCCTAGCCTAACTTTTATCCTAGCCTAACCTTTAACCCTAACTTAACCTTTCCCCCGGCATATCCTTTCCCCTGACCAAACCTTCTCTCTGGCTTAATGTTGTCCCGGGCCTAACCTTTTCCCATAGCCTAACGGTTTGCCCTCGCCTAAACTTGTCACCTAGCCTAATGTTTTCCCCTAACTTAACCTTTCTCCTAGCCTACTCTTTCCCCTACACTAAACTCTTCAACCTAGCCTAACTTTTTCCACTAACCTAAACTTCACTCTGGCCTAAACTTTCCCCGGAGCCTTAACTTGTCCCCTAGCCTAACCTTTTATTCTGGCCTAACCTTTTCCCCGGCCTAACTTTTTCCCCTGGCCTAACCTTTTCCCCTGGCCTAACCTATTCCCTTAGCCTAACTTTTCCCCCTACTCTAACGTTTTCTCCTAGCCTAACCTTTCCCCTAGCCTATTCTTTCCCCTAGTCTAACCATTTTCTCTAGGCTTACTTTTTCCCTCTCCCAACCTTTTCCCCTACCCCGACATTCTCCCCTAGCCTAAAATTTTCCTCTAACCTCACATTTCCCCTAGCCTAATCTATTTCCCTCGCCTAACCTTTTTCCCTAGTTTATCCATTTCCCACAGTCTATCCTTTTCCCACTGTCTAAACTATTCCCCTAGCCTAAACTTTCCCCTTGCCTAACCTTTTGCCCTATCCTAACCTTTCCCCTAGCCTAACCTTTCCCCTAGACTAACCTTTGCCCCCACCTAACCTTTCCACTCACGTAACCTTTCCCCTCGCCTAACCTTCTGTCCTAGCCTAACATTTTCCCTGATGTAACATTTTCCCATACCCTGAACTTTTCCCCAGCCCTCAACCTTTCCCAACCCTAAACATTTCCCCTGCCCTAAACCTTTCCGCTAGCCTAAGCTTTTCCCCAGACTAAGCTCTTCCCCTAGCCTAAAGTTTTCCCCTAGCCTAAAGTTTTCCCCTAGCCTAACCTCTCCCTGGCCTAACCTTTTCACCTAGCCTAACCTTTTCCCCTAGCCTAACCTTTTCCCCCAACCTAACCATTTACCATAGCCTAACCTTTTCCCTGACTTAACCTGTTCCCCTAGCTTAAACATTTGCCCTAGCCTAACGTTTCCCTTGCAAAATCTTTCCCCTGGCCTAAGCTTTTCCCTTGCTTATCCATTTCCCATAGTCTAACCTTTTCCCTGGCTTAATCTTTTCCCCAGTTTAAATATTCCCTGAGACTAACCTTGTCACCAAGACTAACTCTCATCCTGGCCTAACCTTCTCACTAGCCTAGCTTTCTCCCTGGCCTTACATTTTCCTCTAGTGTAACCTTTTCCCCTAGCCTAACAATTTACCGTAACCTAACCTTTACCCTGACCTAACCTTTTTCCCCAGACCAACCATTTTCCATAGCCTACTCTTTCACCGGCCTTACTTTTTACTCTAGTTTAACCTTTTCTCCTGGTCTAAGCTTTTCCCCTACCCTATCCTTTTCCCCTAGCCTAACCTTTCCCATGACCTAAGCTTTTTACCGGCCTAACCTTTTCTGTGGTCTAACCTTTTCCCCTAGCCTAATCCTATCCCCTAGCCTAAGCCTTTCCCTGAAACTAACCTTTACACCTAGCCTAACCTTTTCCCAAAGGCTTACCTTTCTCTCTGGCCTAACCTTTCCCCCGGCCTAACCTTTTCCCCTAGCATAACTTATTCCCCGACTTAAACTTTTGCCATGGCCTAGCCTTTCCCCCGGCCTATCCATTTCTGTAGCATAACATATCCCGTAACCTAAACTTTACATCTTGCCTAACCTATGCCATCCTGGCCTGGCCCCCAGGCCTTTGCATTCCAGGTCGGGCCCACCTGCCTTTTCCTTGCAGGTTGGACCCTCCCCACCTTTACCTTCAAGGCCCAGGCCCCGAGCCCTTCTCGTTCCGGGTTTACGCCCCCAGGCTTTGACTTCCTGGCTTGGCCCCAAAGCCTTCAGGTTCTAGGTTTGCCTCCCCCCAACAAGTCTTTGCCTTCCGGCCTGGCCCCTAAGGCTTCGTGTTCCAGCTTTGGCGCCCCCAGCCTTTGCCTTACCGACCTATCCCGAAGCCTTCTTGTTTCAGGTTGTCTCCTCATTCCAGGCTTGGCCCCAAACCTTTCTCATTCCACGATGGGCCCACCCTGCCATTGCCTTCCAGACCTGGCCCTGAACCCTTCTCATTTCAGGTTTGGCCCCCACCTTTGCCTTTGAGGTTGGACATCCCCACCATTTCCTTCCAGGCCTGGCCCCGAACACCTTTCGTTCAAGATTGTGCTGCTCCGCCTTTGCCTTCCAGGTCAGACCTACCGGTCTTCGCCTTCCAGGCCTTTCAGCTAACCCTTCGAGTTCCATGTTGGGGCCCCACACCTGTGCCTTCCAGACCTGACCCCGAAGCCTTCTCGTTACAGGGTTGGCCCCCCCGCGTTGCCTTCCAGGTCTGACTCTGAAGCATTCGCGATCCAGGTTTGCCCTCCCAAGCATTTGCCTTCCCGGCCTGGCCTGTAGCCTTCTCGTCCCAGATTTGGACCCCACACCTTTGCCTTCCAGGCCTTGCCCCGAACCCTTCTCGTTCGAAGTTAGACCCCCCAGCCTTGGCCTTGCAGGTTGGGCCACCCAGACTTTGCTTTCCAGGTTGGACTCCCTGCCCTCCACTGCCTTCCAGGCCTGAGGCCATATACTTCTCTTTCCAGATTTGGTCCCCCCAGTCTTTGCTTTCCAAGTTTGGCACCAAACCCTTCTCGTTCCAGGTTGGACCCCCTGCCCTCCACGGCCTTCCAGGCCTGGCCCCGAAGCCTTCATATTCAAGGATTGACTTCCCTTCCTTTGCCTTCCGGCCCTGGCCTCAAAGCCTACTCGTTCCAGGTTTGCCCCCCCTCCACCCCCCGACCATTGCCTTCCTGGCCAGTCCCCAAAGCCTTCTCATTCCAGGTTGGGACCCCCAGCCTTTGCCTTCCAGGCCTGGCACCGAACACTTTTTGTTTCAGGTCTGGCCTCCCCCCACGTTTGCCTGAGAAGTTGAATACTCCCGCTGTTTCCTTCCAGCCCTGGTCCTTAACCTTTCTCGTTCTAGGTGGGGTCCCCTGCCATTTCCTTCTAGGCTTGGCCCTGAAGCCTTCTCATTCCAGGATGCCCCCCCCCACCTCCCCTTTGATTCCAGGCCTGGCCCCTAACATTTCTCATTCAAGGTGCCCAACCCCACCCATTGGCCATTGCCTTCCATGCCTGGCCATGAACACTTCTTGTTCCAGGTTTGGTCGCCCCGCCTTTGCCTTCCAGGCCTGGTCCCAAACACTTCTCATATCAAGTTGGGCCCTCTTCCCTTTGCCTTCAGGTTTGGTCCCACCGCCTTTCCCTTCCAGGTTGGGCCCCCTGACTTTTGCCTTCCAGGCCTGGCCCCAAACCCTTCTTGTTCAAGGTTGGCCTTTGCCTTGCAGGTTGGGCCACCCCGCCTTTGCTCTCCACGTTGGGAACCCCCACCCCCAGTATTGGCCTTCCAGGCCTGGCCCTGAACTCTTCTCATTCCAGGTTAGGCCCCTGGGCCTTTGAGTTCCCGGCCTTCTCCCAGGCCTCTGCCTTCCAGGTCTGGCCCTGAAGCTTTCTCGTTCCCGGTTTGGCCCCCCAGCCTTTGCTGCCCTGGCCTGCCCCCTTGCCTTCTCCTTATAGGCCAAACCCAAACCCTTCTCGTTTGAGGTTGGGCTTCCCTGCCTTTGCCTTCCTGGCCTCGGCCCGAACTCTTCTAGTTCAAGGTTTGGCCCCCACACCTTTGACTTGCTTTGCTTTCCACACTGGGCTCCCCCAGTCTTGGCCTTCCAGGCCTGGCCCTGAACTCTTTTCATTCCAGGTTGGGCCCCTGTGCTTTTGAGTTCCTGGGCTTTGCCCCCAGGCCTTTGCCTTCAAGGCCTAGCCCCAAAGCTTTCTCGTTCCTGGTTTGGCCCCCCAGCCTCTGCCTACCCGGTCTGGCCCTGAAGCCTTATATTTTCAGGTTGTGTCCCCCGGCCTTTGCCTTCCCAGCCTGGCCCCGAACCCTCTCATTTCAGGTTGAACCCCCCATCTTTGCCTTCTAGTTTTGGCCCCGAACCCGTCTCGTTCCAAGGTTGGTCCCGCCCTCCTTTGCCTTCCAGGTTGGACTCCCCCGTCATTTCCGTCTAGGCTTGGCCCCAAAACCTTCTCGTACCAGGTTTAGCTCCTGTGCCTTTGCCCTCCAGGTTTGGGTCCCCCCACCTTTGCCTTTCAGGCCTAGCCTTGAGGCCTTCTCATTCCATGTTTGGTGCCCCCACCTTTGCCTTGCAGGCCTGGCTCCGAACCATTTTGCCTTGAAGGTATGGCCCCGAACCCTTTTCATTCATTCATTCAATAGTATTTATTGAATGCTTACTATGTGCAGAGCACTGTACTAAGCGCTTGGAATGTACCAGTCGGCAACAGATAGAAACAGTCCCTGCCCTTTGACGGGCTGTCTCGCGGGAGACAGGCAGACAAGAACAATGGCAATAAATAGAGTCAAGGGGAAGAACATCTCATAAAAACAATGGCCACTAAATAGAATCAGGGTGATGTACATTTAAACAAAACAAACAAAATATTTTATAAAGATAAAGGGTGATAAAGATATATACAATCGAGCAGATGAGTACAGTGCTGAGGGGGTGGGACGGGAGAGGGGGAGGAGGAGAGGGAAAGGGGGGAGAAGAGGGTTTAGCTGTGGAGAGGTGAAGGGGGGCTAGAGGGAGCAGAAGGAAAAAGGGGGGAGCTCAGTCTGGGAAGGCCTCTTGGAGGAGGTGAGTTTTAAGTAGGGATTTGAAGAGGGGAAGAGAATTAGATTGTCTGAGGTGAGGAGGGAGGGCATTCCGGGATCGCGGGAAGGCATGGCCCAGGGGTCGATGGCGGGATAGGCGAGACTGAGGGACGGTGAGGAGGTGGGCAGCAGAGGAATGGAGCGTGCGGGGTGGGCAGTAGAAAGAGAGAAGGGAGGAGAGGTAGGAAGGGGCAAGGTGATGTAGAGCCTTGAAGCCTAGAGTGAGGAGTTTTTGTTTGGAGCGGAGGTTGATAGGCAACCACTGGAGGTGTTTAAGAAGGGAAGTGACATGCCCAGACCGTTTCTGCAAGAAGATGAGCCAGGCAGCGGAGTGAAGAATAGACCGGAGCGGGACGAGAGAGGAGGAAGGGAGATCAGAGAGAAGGCTGACACAGTAGTCTAGCCAGGACATAACAAGAGCCTGTAGCAGTAAGGTAGCTGTTAGGGTGGAGAGGAAAGGGCGGATTTGGCGATATTGTAAAGGTGAGACCGGCAGGTCTTGTTAACAGATCTGATGTGTGGGGTCCATGAGAGAGACGAGTCAAAGATGACACTGAGGTTGCGGGCCTGAGAAACGGGAAGGATGGTCGTACCATCCATGGTGATAGGGAAGTCTGAGAGAGGACCAGGCTTGGGAGGGAAGATGAGGAGCTCAGTCTTGCTCATGTTGAGTTTTAGGTGGCGGGCTGACATCCAGAGGAGACATTCTGGAGGCAGGAGGAGTTGCGAGCCTGAAGGGAGGGGGAGAGGACAGGGGCAGAGATGTAGATCTGCCTGTCATCTGCGTAGAGATGGTAGTCAAAGCCGTGAGAGCGAATGAGTTCACCAAGGGAGTGATTGTAAATGGAGAACAGAAGAGGGCCAAGAACTGACCCTTGAGGAACTCCAACAGTTAAAGGATCGGAGGGGGAGGAGGCGCCTGCGAAGGAGACCGAGAATGACCGGCCAGAGGGATAAGAGGAGAACCGGGAGAGGACGGAGTCCGTGAAGCCAAGGTGAGATGAGGTGTGGAGGAGGAGACGATGGTCGACAGTGTCAAAGGCAGCTGAGAGGTCAAGGAGGATTAGAATGGAGTAGGAGCCATTGGATTTGGCAAGAAGGAGGTCATGGGTGACCTTAGAGAGAGCAGTCTCGGTAGAGTGGAGGGGACAGAAGCCAGATTGGAGGGGATCCAGGAGAGAATGGGAGTTAAGGAATTCTTAACAGCGAGTGTAGACGACTCGTTCTAGGATTTTGGAAAGGAAGGGTAGTAGGGAGATAGGGCGATAACTGGAAGGGGAAGTGGTGTCGAGAGTAGGTTTTTTTAGGATGGGGGAGACGTGGGCATGTTTGAAGGCAGAGGGGAAGGAGCCGTTGGAGATTGAGTGGTTAAAAATAGAAGTTAAGGAAGGGAGGAGGGTAGAGACAATGGTTTTATAAGGTGAGCGGGAATGGGGTCCGAGGCACAGGTGGAGGGGGTGGCACTTGCAAGGAGGGAGGAGATCTCCTCTGGGGATACTGCAGGGAAGGATGGGAAAGTAGGGGAGAGGGTTGGTGGGGGGGAGGGGAGGAGGGGAATGGTGACTTTGGGGAGCTCAGACCTGATTGTGTTGATTTTTGTGATGAAGTAGGTGGCCAGATCATTGGGGGTGAGAGATGGGGAAGGAGGAGGAGCAGGGGGCCTAAGGAGAGAGTTAAAGGTCCGGAACCAGGTTCAGGCTCCCTGCTTTTGCCTTCCATGCCTGGACTCAAACCCTTCCCATTCCATTTTAGGACCCTTAGCCTGTCTTCCAGATTTTCCCCTGAGCCTTTACCTTGCAGGCCTGGCTCTGTACCCTTTTCGTTCCACTTTTGCCCCTCCAGGCTTTGACTTGCAGGTTTGGCCCCGAACTGGTCTTGTTCCATTTTGGGTCCACTAGCCTTCTCCTTTCAGGGCTGTTCCCAAGTACTTTTTGTTCCGGTTTGCGTCCCCCAGTTTTGCCTTCCAATTTTGCACCCCCCAGCCTGTGTCTTGCAGGTTTGGCCCCAACCCTTTTCATTCAAGTTTTGCCCCCCAGCCTTTGCCTTGCAGGTTTGGCCCCAAACCTTTTTCGTTCCAGTTTGGACCCCGCAATTTCTGCCTTGCGGGTTTGGCCCCGAATGCTTTTCATTCCAGTTTGGGCCCTGCAGCCTTTGCCTTGCAGGTTGCCCTCCCCCTCCCCCTCACTCCTCCCGCAGTCTTTGCCTTGCAAGTTTGGCCCTGAAGCCTTTTCGTTCCAGTTTGGACCCCACAACTTTTCCCTTGTAGGTTTGGTCCCGAATACTTTTCGTTCCAATTTTAGGTTCTGCAGCTTTTGCCTTGGAGGTTTGCCCCCCCACCCCACCAACCTTTGTCTTGCAGGTTTTTCATTCCAGTTTCAGCCCCGCAGCGTTTGCCTTGCAGGTTTGACCCTGAACCATTTTGGTTCCAGTTTGGGTCCCGTAACCTTTGCCTTACCAGTTTGGCTACCTCAGAGTTTGCCTTGCAGGTTTGTCCCCCTGGGCTTTGCCTTGTGGATTTGGCCTGAACCTTTTCCATCCAGGTTAGGGACCCCACAGCATTTGCTTTGCAGATTTGGCTCTCAACCCTTTTTGTTCTTGTTTAGACCACTCAGAGATTGCCCTGCAGGTTTCTCCATGAACATTTTTCTTTACGTTTGAGTCCCTCAGCCTTTACTTTGCAGCTTTGTCCCCGAACCCTTGTCGTTTCAGTTTGGGCCCCACAGCCATTGCCTTGCAGGTGTGGCCCTGAACCCATTTGATTCCAGTTTGGGCCCTGCAGCCTTTGCCTTGCAGGTTGGTCCCCCCAGCCTTTGTCTTGCTTGTTTGGACCCGAACCCTTGTCGTTCAGGTTGGAGCCGCTCAGCCTTTGCCTTGCAGCTTTGGCCCCGAATCCTTTTCATTCAAGTTTGGGCCCCTCAGCCTTTGCCTTGCAGGTTTGGCCCAAACTCTTTTGGTTCCCATTTGGGCCCCACAGACTCTTTGCCTTACAGGTTGGGTTCCAAACCCTTTGGTTCCAGTTTGGAGCCTGCAGCCTTGGCCTTGCAGGTTTGGCCCCGAGCCCTTTTGGTTCTACTTTGGGACCGGCAGTCTTTGCCTTGCACATTTGGCCCCATATCCATTTGGTTCTAGTTTGGGCCCCGCAGCCTTCGCATTACGGGCTTGTCCCTGAACCCTTTTATTCCAGTTTGGGTCCCTTAGAGTTTGCCTTGCTGGTTTGACCCTAAGCCCTTTTCATTCAGGTTTCGGCCCCACAGCCTTTGCCTTGCAGGTTTGACCCACCACCCTTTTTGTTCCAGTTTGGCCCCTGCAGAGTTTGCCTTGCAGGTTTGGCCCCAATCGTTTTGGTTTCAGTTTGGGTCCCACAGCCTTTGCCTTGCAGGTTTGGCTCCGAACCCTTTTCGTTTCATTCCGACCCTTTTTGGTTCCAGATTGGGCACCGCAGCATTTGCCTTGCAGGTTTGGCCCTGAACCCTTTTGGTTCCAGTTTTGCCCCGCAGTCTTTGCCTTGGAGGTTTTCCCCTGCAGCCTTTGCCTTGCAGTTTGGGCCCTGAACCCATCTCGTTCCAGTTAGGGCCAGGCAGCCTTTGCCTTGCAGGTTTGGCCCCGAGCCATTTCATTTCAGTTTGGATCCCACAGATTTTGCCTTGCAGTTTGGGCTCCTAGAGTATGCCTTGCAGGTTTGGCCCCGAACCCTTTTCATTCAGGTTTAGGCCCCACAGGCTTTGCCTTGCAGGTTTCCCCCCACGTCTATGCATTGCAGGTTTGGCCCCAAACCTTTTTGGTACCAGTTTGGCCCCCCGAGAGTTTGCTTTGCAGCTTTGTCCCCTAACCCTTTTGGTTTCAGTTTGGGCACCCCAGAGTTTGCCTTACTGGTTTGCCCCCCTCAGCCTTTGCCTTGCAGGTTTGGCCCCAAACGCTTTTGGTTCCAGTTTGGATCCCGCAGACTTTGTCTTGCAGTTTTGGCACCGCAGAGTTTGCCTTGTAGGTTTGGCCTGAACTCTTTTGGCTCTCATTTGGGTCCCCTAGAATTTGCCTTGTAGGTTTGGCCCCGAACGTTTTTTGTTCAGGTTGGGCCCTGCAGCCTTTGCCTCACAAGTTTGGTCCCGAACCCTTTCGTTCCAGTTTGGGTACCACAGTAATTGCCTTGCAGGTTTGGCCCTGAGCCTATTTTGTTCAGGTTTGGGCCTCACATCCTTTGCCTTGCAAGTTTGTCTGTGAACCTTTTTCGTTCCAATTTGGGTCCTACAGACTTTGCCTTGCAAGTTGGGCCCGGAACGCTTTTGTTTCCAGTTTGAGTCTTGCAGCTTTTGCCTTGCAGGTTTGGTCCCAAACCCTTTTTGTTCCAGTTTAGTCCCCACAGCCTTTTGCCTTACATATTTGACCCCAAACACCTTTGGGGCCCCAGGAAATTGCCTTGCAGGTTTGGCCCCGAAACCTTTTCGTTCATGTTTGGGCCCCTGCAGCCTTTGCCTTGCGGGTTTGGCTCTCAACCTTTTTTGTTCCAGTTTGTCACTCCCATAGTTTGCCTTTCAGGTTTGTCACCATAGCCTTTTCCTTCCAGGTTTGCCCCCGACCTTAATCGTTCCAGTTTGGGTCCCCCAGACTTTGCCCTGCAGATTGGACCCCCTAGAGTTTGCCTTGCAGCATTGGCCCCAAACCTCTTTGGTTCCAGTTTGGGCCCCACAGCCTTTTGCCTTGCAGGTTTGGCCCCGAACACTTTTCAGTCAGGTTTGTGCCTTGGACCCTTTGCCTTGCTAGTTTGGCCTCAAGCATTTTTGGTTCCACTTTAGGCCCCACAGCCTTTGGCCTGCATGTATGGCACCCAACCCTTTTTGTTCTGGTGTCACCACCCCCAGAGTTTGCCATGCAGGATTGGCCCTAAACCCATTTCATTTCAGATTGGGTCCCGCAGCCTTTGCCTGGCAGGTTTGGCCCCGAAGCCTTTGGTTCCACTTTGGGCCCAGCAGCCTTTGCTTTGCAGGTTTGTCCCCAAATCTTTTGGTTCCAGTTTGTCCCCACAGCCTTTGCCTTACAGTTTTGGCCCCCCCAACTGTTTGCCTTGCATATTTGGCCCCGAACCCTTTTCGTTCCACTTTGGGTTCTCCAGGCTTTGCTTTGCAGATTGTGTTCCGAATGTTTCTCGTTCCAGTTTGGGCCTCCCTAGAGGTTGCCTCACAGGTTTGGCCCCTAACCCTTTCGGTTCAAGTTTGGACCCCACATGCTTTGCCTTGCAGGTTTTGCCCCCCTCCCCCCAGCCCAATCTTTGGCTTGCAGGTTTGGCCCCGAACACCTCTGGCTCCAGTTTGGGCCTCCTCAAGTTTACATAGCAGGTTTGGCCCCCTTTTTGTTCACGTTTGGGCCCTGCCACCTTGGCCTTTCAGATATGGCCCCGAACACTTTTTGTTCCAGTTTGGGCCCCGCAGACTTTGCCTTGCAGGTTGGTCCCGAACCCTTTTCCTTCCAGTTTGGGTCCCACAGACCCTGCCTTGCATGTTTGGCCAGAGGCGCTCTTGGTACTGCAGCCTTTGCCTTGCAGGTTTGGCCCGAAACCCTTTTGGTTCCAGTCCAGGCCCTGTGGCCTTGGCCTTGCAGGTTTGGATCTGAAACCCTTTTGGTTCCAGTCTAGGCCCTGAGGCCTTTGCTTTGCAGGTGTGCCGCCCCACCTCCCCACTCTTTGCCTTGCATGTTTGGCCCCCAAACCTTCTCGTTCCAGTTTGGGTCCCCCAGATTTTGTCTTGCAGATTGGGCCCCGAACCCTCATCATTCCACTTTGGGCCCCACAGCCTTTGCTCTGCAAGTTGGTCCTCCGAGCCTTTGCTGTGCAGGTTTGGCCCCGAGCCATTTTTGGTGAGGTTTGGTCCCCGCAGGCTTTGCCTTGCAGCTTTGGCCCCGAACCCTTTTGGTTCCAGTTTAGGCCCCGCAGCCTATACTTGCAGGTTTGGCCCTGAACACTTTTGGTTTCAGTTTGGGTCCCCTCGAGTTTGCCTTGCAAGTTTGGCCCCCAGTCTTTCTCGTTCAGTTTTGACCCCTACAGGTTTTGCCTTGCAGGTTTGGCCCTGAACCCTTTTTGTTCCTGTTGGGCCAGGCAGGCTATGCCTGGCAGGTTTGGACCTGAACCCTTTTCCTTCCAGTTTGGGCCCCACAGGCTTTGCCTGGCAGGTTAGACCCAGAACGCTTTTGGTTCCACTTTGGGTCCTGCAGCCTTTGCCTTGCAGCTTTGGCCCTGAACCCTTTTGGTTCCACTTTGGGCCCCACAGCCTTTGCCGTGCAGGTTTGGCCCCGAATCCTTTTGTTTCCAGTTATGGGACCCCTAGAGTTTGTCTTACAAGTTTGGCCCCGAACCCTTTTCCAACAGGTTTGGGCCCCACAGCCTTTGCCTCACTGGTTTGAGTCCCAGTGCTTTTTGTTCCAGTTTAGCCCCCACAGAGTTTGCCTTGCAGGTTTGTCACCAAACACTTTTCGTTTCAGTATGGGTCCTGCAGCCTTTGCCTTGCAGGTTTAGCCCCAAACATTTTGGGTACCAGTTAGGCCACCCAAGAGTTTGTCTTGCAGGTTAGGCCCTGTATATTTTTCGGTCAGGCTTGGACCCCACAGCCTTTGCCTTGCAGGTTTGGCCCCGAACCTTTTCATTCCTGTTTGGGCCAGGCAGCCTTTAACTTGAACATTGGGCCCTGAATCCTTTTGGTTCCAGTTTAGGCCCCACAGCCTTTGCCATATAGGATTGGCCCCGAACCCTTTTGAAGTGGAGACTGAGGGTTTTTCTACTTTTCAGAGCCAAACTGCTCTGACTACTCCTGGGGTCCAATGTCAGCAGGTCGGATGTGGGGGATGTCAGGAGCGAACTTAGACAGGAAAGAAAGGTGGGGTGGGTGTCAGGCCAGAGATGAGCCACCCTGGAGAGCTGAATTTGTGCTTCCCTGGACAAATCCTTTCATGCTAGAGATTCAATCCAATCCAATCCTATTCCTTATCCCCTATCCCATCCTATTATATATTTCCCAAAGCCATTCCCTCTTCCACTGACGCTGCTAGGGCTTCCTCCCAGGTTACTTGATATCTAACCAGCTGCTTCCAATCAAGTGGAATACTGACATCAGGCTGGGCTGGGCCCCTCCCCTCCCCTTCCTGCCCTATATAAGCCTCCAGGGCCTGAGGCTATTTGGAGTTGAGTGTGTTAGCTTTAATTTGAGGGATTGTGGAGTTTAGGAGGATAAGAGGAAAGTTTTGGGGGTGAAGGAGGTGTGGAGATTGGGGAAACTTTGAATCTGCTTTCTGGCATGCTTACCAGGGGCTCTTTTGGGTCTGGTAATTTCCTTAAAGGTGTCATTGGCAGGCTATGTGGACCTATAATCTTTCCCCTTTCCCAACCTTATTCGTACCTGTGAGAGAAGTGGGTAGAGGGGTGAAGGGCCAAGTACTCCATCTGAGAAGGCTTCCTGGCCACTCAAACTGCCTCTTTGTTCTCCAGCCTTTCTCTGTGGCTGTGGAAATTCCAAGAAACACTTCCTTTCTGCAATTAGTCAGTGATGTTCACTTAGTGCTTACTATGTGTAGAGCACTGTACTACATGGTAAGGAGAATACAGTAGAACAGAATTAACAGACATATTCACTGCAGCCCTGACTCACCACCTAAACAGACCTGTCCTCACTTTTCTGCTCTCCTTCCTTTGCACCTTCAAGATATGCTTGTCTCCCACATACTACCAGAATTCCCTTACAATCTTAAAGGTCCAGGATTAGTTGAATGGGGAAGACCCAATTAATACAATTATAGGTAAGGTAATGATCTAAGTGGAAGGATATATACCTAATCGATGTGGGGTGTATAGTTCAGTGCTTGGTGGGTTGCCTAAGTGCATGGGTGAGTTGAAAGGTTAAATAAAGTCCGTGTGTGTGTGTGTGTGTGTGTGTGGTGGGCCTGGGCATGGGGAGGATGTGAGTTTTAGACAGGGAAGGCTTACTGAAGAAGAAACAATTTCAGTAGGGCACTTAAAGTTTTGGGAGATCACTGGTTTGTCCACTATGTAGGTGGGAGGCTGTGTGGGGATGGGTTGGGATGGATGTGGTCCACATGAGACACAATGAGCAGACTGGATCTTGCAGGGGCTTCCTAAACTCAATTTAGAGCCATATGGAGATAGATGTCTAAGGGGTCCTGGTGATGGGAAAAGAGGGACCAGCCACTTTGCCTGCCAGAAGCTTCCTATACTACCTGGCTGTGAAGACTCTTCTTCCTTTAGGGAGGGTGCAGAGGAGCTGAGTTCCCATCTCTAAGGGAAGGTGATGGGGGCATGTGTGGATAATTAAAGGTTATGGCAGGAGAAGAAGGAGATGGTGAGCAGAGGGGCCTATCACGCTCAGCACTGAAGCTGTGTGGAGATGGGATGGGATGGATGTGGTCCACATGAGACACAATGAGCAGGCTGGATCTTGCAGTTGCTTCCTAAACTCAATTTAGAGCCATCTGGAGGTGGGTGTCCAAGGAGTCCTGGTGATGGGAAGAGAGGGACCAGCCCACTTTGCCTACCAGAAGCTTCTTATAATACCTGGCTGTGAAGACTGTTCTTCTTTTAAGAAGAGGATAGTGCAGAGGAGATGAGTTTCCATTTCCCAAAGGAAGGTGTTGGGGGCATGTGTGGATGTTTAAAAATTGTGGCAGCAGAGGAAGGAGGTGGTGAGCAGAGGGCCCTATCATTCTCAGCATTGAGGCTGGTATTACAATCTGGGGCTAAGGCTCTGTGGAGGGAACTGATTCTGTCAGGCTTGACTGTAGGGCTGAGAAGATCCAGAACCCTTAATTCTATTTTTGGGTTAATCCTCCATGAACCCACAGTCCTGTCCACAGGGTCACCATGAACGTCCCTAGTCCCTCCAGAGCTGGAACTCCTCAGTGGTTGTTTCTGAGGGAATTGGGCGGTGCAGGGGGGTGGAGGGCAGTCAAGGGTTAAGAGTGAAGCTGACTAGGTGCTTTCTGGCTTGTTAGCTGGGAGAGCTAGCTTCTCTGATGACATCACTGCAGGACTGTTCTGTTTGACCGGGGGGGGGGGGGCGGCGGGGTTATCATTCCTCACCTATCCTGACCTCATCCCCTTATTGTGGGTGAGAAGATGGGTAGGGTCACTTAATGGAAAGAACATGGGCTTGGGAATCAGAGGACATGGGTTTTAATCTCGGCCCCACCACTCGTCTGCTGTGTGACCTTGGGCGAGTCATGTAACTTCCCTGGGCCTCAGTTACCTCACCTGTAAAATGGAGATTAAGACTATGAGCCTTACAATGGACAACCTGAGTACAGTATCCCAGTTCCTAGAACAGTGTTTGACACATAGAAAGGGCTTAAAAAATAACATCATAATTGTCATTATTATTATTATTGGGGTGAAGAGTCTATCTCAGATGGCTCCCTTGCCACCCAAGCTGCCTCTTTCTGTAGCTGTGGAAGTTCTCAGAGACACTACACTCTTGCAATCAGTAAACGGTGTTGGTACTCTACTAAATGCTTGGGAGAGTACAATGCAACAGAATCAGCAGACACATTCCCTGCAGCTCTGACTCACCACCTCAGTATACCTGTCCCCACTTTTCTGCTCTCGTTATGGTGTCTCCCTTCCTAATACCTTCAGATGTGCTTGTCTTCTCCATGCTCCAAGAATCCCCTTTCAATCTTAGAAGTCTACCATCAGTTTTTTATGGGGTGGACCCATATGATAAAATACAGGTAAGGGAAGGATCTGAGTATAAGGGTACGTACCTAATTGCTGTGATGTGAATATTCCAGTGCTCAGTGGGTTGGACTATGTGCATGGGTGCGCTGGAAGGGGAAATCAGGAGAGTGTGTATGTGTAGGTCACTCTTTCCATTCTCTTTTCCCAGGGAAGAAACCCTGTTGTAAGTGCTGGTGGCTTCTGGCAATAGAGTGCTAAGTGGAGGATACTGCCCATCAGTGTGTCTACCCCATTCTTCTCTGAGAAGAGTTGAGTGGGCTCCACGTGAGTCATGAGGGGTGAGGGTGGGGAGGACAAAGTAGCCATTGTATTAGAAAGTGAATTATCCCTTACATAGCTGCTAGACATCCAGTCCATTGAGGAAAAGCCATCATCATCACTTGACAAATGCCATTATTATTATTATTATTATCATCGTTAAATAGAGGAAATAGGGATATTAGTTGGGGAAGATCTCTTGGAGAAGATGTGATTTTAGGAGGTCTCTGAAGGTGGGGAGAGTTTTGGTCTGTCTGCTTGGAAGGGCCAGGTTGCCCTGACTGTTCCTTGGGTCCAGTGTCAGCATGCTGGCAGTAGGGGATGGGAGGAGGGAACTGAGACAAGATGGGAAGGTAGGGTGGAGGTCAAGCCAGAGATGAGACCCACGGGAAAGCTGTTTGGAATTTGTGTCTCTATGGACAAACCCTTTCATGATAGTAATGATGGTATTTTTAAAGTGCCTATTATGTGTAGGTCGGTGCTACATTAAGCAGTGAATGGACAAAGGCCAATTGGGTTGGACACAATACCTGATCGAACTGGGCTCACAGTCTTAATCCCCATTTGAAAGATGAGGTACCTGAATAACGGAGAAGTGAAGTGCCTAGGGTTACATAGCAGATAAAAGGGCAGAGCTGGGACCTCAACACACCTTCGTGCTAGAGATGCTTTCCCCCTAAGCTTTCCCCCTAACCTAACCTTTGCCGATCTCCTAACCTTTTCCCCTCGCCTAGCCTTTTCACATAGTGAATCCTTTTCCCCTGGCTTAACCTGCTCCCAAGGCTTAACCTTCTCCCCTGGCTTAACTTTCTCCCCTGGCCTAACTTTTTTCCTTAACCTAACAGTTTCCCCTAGCCAAACCATTTCCCATAGCCCAACATTTTTGCCTAGCCTAAACTTCTCCCTGGTAAAACCTTCTCCCTGGCCTATCCTTTCTCCTGCCCTAAGCTTTTCCTAGGCCTAACCTTTTCCCTTAGCCTAACCTCTTCCCCTAGCCTAACCTTTTCCCCTTGCCTAATATTTTCCCTTAGCCTAACCTTTTACCTTAGCTTTACCTATTCCCCTGGCCTAACCTATTCCGCTGGTCTAATCTTTTCCCCTAGCCTAAACCTTTCCCTCACCTAAACTTTTCCCCTAGACTAACCTTTTTCTTTTGTCTAACGTCTTCCCCTTTTCCCTTAGCCTAACCTTTTCCCTGACTAACCTTTTCCCCCAGCCTTACCTGTCCCCACTTTTCTGCTCTCATTATGGTGTCTCCCTTTCTAACACCTTCAGATGTGCTTGTCTTCTCCATGCCTACAGTTTCCCCTAGTCAAACCATTTCCCATAGCCTAACCTTTTAACCTAGCCTATCCTTTTTCGCTACCCTAAACTTCTCCCTGGCATAACCTTCTCCCTGCCCTATCCTTTCCCCTGCCCTAACCTTTTCCTAGACCTAACCTTTTCCCTTAGCCTAACCTTTCCCCCTATCCTAACCTTTTCCCTGAACCTAACCCTTTCCCCTAGCCTAACCTTTTCCCTAGACTAACCTATTCCCCTGGCCTAACCATTTCCTTAGACTAACCTCTTCTCCTAGTCTAACCTTTTCCCCTTGCCTAATTTTTTCCCTTAGCCTAACCTTTTCCCTTAGCTTTACCTATTCCCCTGGCCTAACCTATTCCCCTGGTCTAAACCTTTCCCCTCAACTAAACTTTTCCCATGGCCTAATCTCTTTCCTTTGCCTATCATCTTCCCCTAACCTTTTACCCTAGCATAACCACTGCCCCTGGCCTAACCTTTTCCCATGGCCTAACCTCTTCCCATTGCCTCCCCTTTGCCCTGGTCCTAAACGTTTCCCTAAACCATTTCCCCTAGCCTAACCTCTTCACCCAGCCTAACCTTTTCAGCTAGCCTAACCTTTGCCCTGGCCTAACCTTATCCCCTAGCATTAACTTTTCCCCTAGTCTACCCTTTTCTCCTGGACTAACCTTTTCCCCTGGCCTAACTTTCCCCCCTGTCCTAACCTTCTCCTTGTCCTAAACTTTTCCCCTAGCCTACCCTTTTTCCCTGGCCTAACTTCTTCCTTAGCCTAATCTTTTTCCCTAGCCTAACCTTTTCCCTGAACCTAACCTTTCCCTAGACTAACCTTTTCGCCTGGCTTAACCATTTCCTTAGACTAACCTCTTCCCCTAGACTAACCTTTTCCCCTTGCCTAATTTTTTCCCATAGCTTAACCTTTTCCCTTAGCTTTACCTATTCCCCTGGCCTTACCTAGTTCCCTGGTCTAATCTTTTCCCCTCGCCTAAACGTTTCCCCTGGCCTAACCTTTTTCTCTTGCCTATCATCTTCCCCTAGCCTAACCTTTTCCCCTAGTATAACCACTGCCCCTGGCCTAACCTTTTCTCATGGCCAAACCTCTTCCCGTGGTCTCCCCTTTTCCCCGGTCCTAACTTTTTCCCTTAACCTAACCATTTCCCCTACCCTAACCTCTTCAGCTTTCCCCTAGCCTAACCTTTTCAGCTAGCCTATCCTTCTCCCTGGCCTAACCTTTTTCCCTAGCATTAACTTTTCCCCTAGTCTACCGTTTTCCCCTGGCCTAACCTTTTCCCCTAGCCTACCCTTTTTCCCTGACTTACCTTTTTCCCCTGGCCCAACTTTTTTCCCAGGCCCATACTTTTCCCTTAGCTTAACGTTTTCCCCTAGCCTAATATTTTCCCATAGCCTAACTTCTTCTCCTGGCCTAACCTTTTCCCTGACCTAGCCTTTTCCCCCAGGCTTACCTCTTCCCCTGTCCTAACCTAATCCCCTGGCCTAACCTGACCCCTAACCTAACCTAATCAGGTTTGGCCCTCCCTACATATGACTTCTCAGCCTGGCCCAGAAGCCTTCACGTTTCATGTTTGCTCCCCCCGCCCAACCTTTACCTTCTCAGGCTGGCCCCAAAGTCTCTATATTCTAGGTTTGGCCCCCCAGCCTTTGCCTTCCAGGTTGGACGCCCTGCTCCTTTTCCGTCCAGGCCTGGCCCCGAACTCTTATCATTCCAGTTTGGGCCCCCCTCCTTTGCCTTCCCGATCTGGCCCCGAACACTTGTTGTTCCAGGTTGGGCCCCCGAGACTTTGGTTCCCAGCCTGGCCTGGAGCCCTTCTCGTTCCAGATTTGATCCCCCCACCTATGCCTTCCAGCCCTGGTCCCAAACCCTTCTCTTACCAGGTTGGGCCCTGCTGCCTTTGCCTTCCAGGTTTGGCACCGCCCCCTCCCCCTGACTTTGCCTTCCAGTTTGGACCCCGCCACCTTTGCCTTCCAGGGATAGCCCCGAACCCTTCTTGTTCCAGGTTTGGTCCCCCCGCCTAGGCCTTCCAGGCCTGTTCCTGAACCCTTCTCTTACCAAGTTGGGCCTTGCTGCCTTTGCCTTCCAGGATTGGTGCCTCTTCCACCTTTGCCTTCCAGTTTGGATACTCCCACCTTTGCCTTCCAGGCCTAACCCCGAACCCTTCTCGTTCAAGGTTTGGCCCCCCTGCTTTTGCCTTCCTGCCCTGGCCCCCCGCCTTTACTTTCCAGGTCTGGCCCCAAACCCTTCTCGTTCAGGGTTGGGCCTCCCTGCCTTTGTCTTGCAGGTTAGGCCACCCTGCCTTGGCCTTCCAGGACCCAGAACCCTTCTCGTTCCAGGTTGAGCCCTCAGGCCTTTGCCTTCCAGGTCTGGCCCAAAGCCTTCGTGTTCCAGGTTTGGCTTGGCTAGGCTACCCAGTCTTTGCCTTCGCGGCCTGGCCCCGAAGACTTTGTGTGGCAGGGGTGTCCCCCTCCACCTCCTTTGCCTTCCCAGCCTGGGCCCGAAGCCTTCTCGTTCCAGTTTAGTCCCACCATCCTTTGCCTTCCTGGCCTGGCCCTGAGGCCTTCGCATTCCAGGTTGGTCCTCCTGCCTTTGCTATCCCGGCCTGGCTCTGAAGCCTTCGCGTTCCAGCTTTGGTGCCCCAGCCTTTGCCTTTCAGGTTGGATGCCTCCTTCCTTTTCCTTCCAGGCCTGGCCCTGAACGCTTCTCATTCCAGGTTTGGCTCCCCAGCCTTTGCCTTCCTGGCCTGGCCCTGATCCCTTCTCATTACAGGATTGGTTCCCCCATCTATGCCTTCCAGGCCTGGCCTCTAACCCTTCTTGTTCCAGGTTTGCCCACATCCCCCGCCCCGGCCTTTGCCTCCCAGGTTTGACCCTGAACTCTTCTCGTTCAAGGTTGGGCCCCTCTGCCTTTGACTTCCCGGCCTGGCCAGCCACGTTGGTCTTCCAGGCCTGGACCTGAACCTTTCTCGTTCCAGGTGTGGTTCCCCTGCCTTTACCTTCAAAGTTGGACCCCCCCGGCCTTTGCCTTTCTGGCCTGGCCCCGAACCCTTCTCGTTCCAGGTTAGGCCCCCCACCTTTGCCTTACAGTTTTGGGCCCAAAGCCTTCTCGTTCCAGGTTGGACCCCCTGCCTTTGATTTCCCGGCCTGGTCCTGAACCCTAATCATTCCAGGTTTGGTCCGCCAGCCTTTGCCTTCCAGGCCTGGCCTTTGAAGCTTTCTCGTGCCAGATTGGGCCCCCCTGCCTCTGATTTCCAAGCCTGGCCCCAAAGCCTTCTCGTTGCGGGTTGGGGCCCCCTGCCTATGCTTTTTCGGCTTTGCCCCGAACCCTTCTCGTTCCACGTTGTGCCCCCCTGCCATTTCCTTCCCAGCCTGGCCCCGATCCCTTATTGTTCCAAGTGGGGGCCCTGCGCCTTTGCCTTCCAGGCATGCCCCCGAACTCTTCTCGTCCCAGGTTTGTCACTGCTGCCTTTGCCTTCCAGGCCTGGCCCCAAAGCCTTCGCAGTGCAGGTGTGTGTGTCCCCTGCCAACTGTCTTTCCCTTCCTAGCCTGGCCCCAAAGCCTTCTCGTTCCAGGTTTGGGCCCCCAGCCTTTACCTTTGAGGCCTGTCCCCACATGCTTCTCGTTCCAGATTGGGCCTCCCGCCTTTGCTTGCAAGGCCTGGCCCTGAACCCTTCTCGTTCCAGATTGGGTCACCCTGCCTTTGCCTTCAAGACTTGGCTTCAAAGCCTTCTCGTTCCAGGTTGGGCCCCCCACGCCTTTGTCTTCCGGGCTATCTCCAAACCCTTCATGGTTGGGGTTGGGCTCCCCCACCTTTGCCTTCCTGGCCTGGCCCCGAACCTTTCTCACTCCAGGTTGGGGCACCTGCCTTTGCCTTTCAGGCCTGGCACCGAAGCCAACTCGTTCCAGTTTGCCCCCCACCCCCAGCCTTTGCCTTCCAGCTTGCCCCACCACCCGTGCCTTTGGCTTCCAGGCCCTGCCCCAAACCCATCTAATTCCAGGTTGGGACCCTCCTTCTCGTTCCAGGTTTGGTCCCCATGCATTTTCCTTCCAGGCCTGACCCTGAATCCTTCTCGTTCCAGGTTTGGCCCCAGCTCCTTTGCCTTCCAGGCCTGGCCCCGAATGCTTCTCATTACTGGTTTGGCCCCCACACCTTTGCCTTCCCAGACTGCCCCCAAAACCTTCTTATTACATGTTTGGTGCCCCAGCCTTTGCTTTCCCAGTCTGCCCCGAAGCCTTTGCATTCCAGGTTGGCCCCCTTACCCTTCCCAGCCTTTGCCTTCCTGGTATGGCCCCGAATCATTCGTGTTCCAGGTTTGCCCCCACTGCCTTTGCCTCCCCAGCCTGGCACCGAGCTCTTCTCTTTCCCGGTTTATTCCCCCGGCCTTTGCCTTCCCGGCCTTGCCCCAAACCCTTCTCATCCTAGGTTTGGGCTTCCCATCTTTGCCTTACAGGTAGGATACCCCTGCCTTTGCCTTCCAGGCCTGGACCCGAACCCTTCTCATTCCAGGTTTGGCCCCAGCTCCTTTGCCTTCTAGGCCTGGCCCCGAACCCTTCTCATTCCAGGTTGGACCCCCCCGCCTTTGCCTTCCAGGCCAGGCCCCCAAAACGTCTTATTCCAGGTTTGCCCACCACCCCGCCTTTACTTTCCCTTTTGCCCCCCCGCCCCCAACCTTTTCCTTACAGGTCTGGCCTTGAACCCTTCTCATTCGAGGTTGGGCCCCCCTGCCTTTGCCTTCTAGGTATGAACCCCCTGCCTTTGCCTTCCAGGTTGGGCCCCCTGACCTTTGACTTACAGGCCTGGCCCCGAACCATTCTTGTTCTAATTTTGCTCCCCCTGCCTTTGCCTCCCAGGCTTGGCACCAAACCTATCTCGTTCCAGGCAAAGTCAGGACAGGGAGCGTCCAACTTGGAATGAGAAGGTTCAGGGCCAGGCCTGGTAGGCCAAGGCCAGGTGGCCTAACCTGAAAGGTAAAGGGGGCCGGGCCCAACCTGGAATGAAAGTGTTCAGGGCCAAGCCTAGAAAGAAAATATGGGGAGACGAAACCTGGAATGAGAAGGGTTCGTGGCCAGGCCAGAAAGGCAAAGGTGGAGGGGACAAGCCGGGAAGTTCAAGGCGGAGGGGCCCAACCTGGTACGAGAAGTGTTTGGGGCCAGGACAGGAAGGTAAAGGCTGGGGGCCCGAAACTGGAACGCGAAGGCTTCGGGGCCAGGCATGGATGGCAATGGTGAGAGGCGGGAAGACCCAACCTGGAACGAGAAGGGTTAGGGTCCAGGCCTGCAAGTCAAAGGCGGCAGTGCCAAACCTGGAATGAGAAGGTTTAGGTTAAGGGAAAAGTTTAGGCTAGGGGAAAAGGTTAGCCTGGGAAAAGATTAGACTGGTGTAAAGGTTAGGCCAGGGAAATGGTTAGGCCGGTGAAAAGGATAGTCCAGCGGAAAAAGTTAGTCCAGTGGAAAAGGTTATGCAACCGGAAAAGATTAGGCCTGGGAGAAAGTCAGGCCAGGGAGAGGTTTAGGCTAAAGAAAACCTAGGCTGGGGAAAGGTTTAGGTTAGGGGAAAAGGTTAGGATGGGCTAAAGTTCAGGCAAGCGGAAAAGGTCAGGCCAGGGGAAAAGGCCAGGTCAGCAGAAAAGGTCAGGTCAGTGGGAAAGGATTAGCCAGTGGAAAAGGCTAGGACAGGAGAAAAGGCTGGGACATTGGAAAATACTAGGCCAGCAGAAAAATGCTAGGCCAGCAAGAAAAAGGTAGGCCGGGGAAATGGTTACCCTAGGAAAAAGGTTTAGGCCAGGGAAATGGTTTGTGCTCAGGGAAATGGTTTGGGCTCGGGGAAATGGTTTGGGCTCAGGGAAAATGTTTGGGCTCAGGGAAAATGTTTAGGCTAGGAAATGTTAGAGGTTTAGCCCCGGGAAAAGGTTAGGCCGGGGTAAAGTTTAGGCTGGGGAGAAAGTCAGGCCAGAGAGAAGTTTAGGCTAAGGAAAACGTTAGTCTCGAGGACAAATTTAAGTTAGGGGAAAAGGTTAGGCCAGGGAAAAGGTCAGGCCAGCGGGAAAGATCAGTCCAGAGGAAAAGGTCAGGCCAGCTGAAAAGGTTAAGCCAGTGGAAAAGTCTATGACAGCTGAAAAGGCTAGGACAGCGGAAAAGGCTAGGCCAGCGGAAAAGGCTAGGCCACTGAGAAAAAGGTACGCCAGTGGAAATGCTTAGGCTAGGAAAAAGGTTTAGTTCGGGAAAAGGCTTGGGCTCGGTGAAAAGGCTTGGCCTCAGGGAAAATAGGATAGTCCAGGGAAGTGGATAGGCCGGGGAAGTGGATAGGCCAGGAAAGAGGATAGGCCGGGGAAGAGGGTAGGCCGGGGAAGTGGATAGGCCGGGGAAGAGGGTAGGCCGGGAAAGAGGGAAGGCCGGGGAATATCGTAGGCCAGGGAGGAGGTTAGTCCGGGGAGGAGGTTAGGCCACTTAAGAGGTTAGGCCGGTTAAGAGGTTAGTCCAGTTAAGAGGTTAGGCCAGCAGAAAAGGTTAGGCTAGGAGAAAAGTTTAGACCGGGGAGAAAATCAGGCCAGAGAGAAGTCTAGGCTAACGAAAATGTTAGGCCAGGGGAAAAGCTTAGGTTAGGGGCAAAGGTTAGGCCAGGGAAAATGTCAGGCAAGCGGAAAAGGTCAGGCCAGCGGAAAAGATCAGGCCATGCTTGGGTTCAGGGTTCAGGCTTGTGGTGGTGGAAAAGACTTGGGCTCAGGGAAGAGGTTTGGGCTTGGGAAAAAGGCTTGGGCTAAGGGAAAAAGGCTTGGGCTTGGGGGAAAATTTGGGGCTAGGGGAAAAATTTGGGGCTAGGGGAAAAGCTTTCGCCAGGCAAAAGGTTAGGCCAAGGAAAAATATAGGCTGGGGAAAAGGTTAGCCCAGTGAGAAAATCAGGCCAAAGAGAAGTTTAGGCTAGGGAAAACATTAGGCTATTGGAAAAGTTTGGGCTAGGGGAAAAGGTCAGGGTGGGGAAAAGGTTAGGGTGGGGAAAAGGTTAGGGCCGGGAAGAGCTTAGGCTGGGGAAGAGCTTAGGCTGGGGAAGAGCTTAGGCTGGGGAAGGGTTTAGGCCGGGGAAGAGCTTAGGCCTGGAAAAGATGTTAGGCCGGGGAGGAGGTTAGGCCGGGGAAGAGGTTAGGCTGGGGAAGAGGTTAGGCCGGGGAAGCGGTTAGGCCGGGGAAGAGGTTATGCCGGAGAAGATGATAGACCGGGGAAGAGGATAGGCCGGGGAAGGGGATAGGCCAGGGAAAAGGTGAGGCCGGGGAAATGGTTAGGCCGGGGTGGAGGTTAGGCCGGGGAGGAGGTTAGGCCGGGGAGGTTAGGCCGGGGAGGAGATTTGCCTGGGGAAGAAGTTAGGCCGGGTAAGAAGTTAGGCCGGGGAAGAGGTTAGGCCGGGGAGGAGGTTAGGCCGGGGAAGAGGTTAGGCTGGGGAAGAGGTTAGGCCGGGGAAGAGGATTTGCCGGGGAAGAGGTTAGGCCGGGGAAGAGGTTATGCCGAGGAAGAGGTTTTGCCGGGGAAGAGGTTATGCCGGAGAAGACGATAGTCCGGGGAAGAGGATAGACCGGGGAACAGGATAGGCCAGGGAAAAGATGAGGCCAGGGAAAAGTTAGGCTGGGGTGGAGGTTAGGCCGGGGAGGAAGTTAGACCGGGGAGGAAATTTGCTTGGGGAAGATGTTAGGCCGGGGTGGAGCTTAGGCCAGGGAGGAGGTTAGGCCGGGGAGGAGGTTAGTCCAGAAGAAACGGTTAGGCTGGGGGAAAAGTTTAGACCAGGGAGCCAGTCAGGCCAGAGAGAAGTTTATGCTAAGGAAAACGTTAAGTTAGGGGAAAATATTAGGCCAGGGGAAAGGTCAGGCCAGTGGAAAAGGTCAGGCCAGTGGAAATGGTCAGGCCTGCGGAATAGATCAGGGCAGTGGAAAAGGGTAAGCCAGCGGAAAAGAGCGGAAAAGGTTGGGACACCTGAAAAGACTAGGCCAGCGGGAAAGGCTAGGCCAGCGATAAAAGGTAGGCCAGGGGAAATGGTTAGGCTAGGAAATAAGTTTAGACCGGGAAAATGTTTGGGCTCAGGGAAAATGTAGGGCTCGGGGAAAATGTTTGGGCTCTGGGAAAAAGCTTGTCCTCGGGAAAAAGGCTTGGGCTCGGAAAAAAGGCTTGGGCTGGGTGAAAAGGCTTGGGCTCGGGGAAGAGACTTCGGCTCAGGAAAGGCTTGGGCTCTGAGAAAAGGCTTGGGTTCGGTGAAAAAGTTTAGGCTCGGGTAAAAGGTTTGGGATCAGGGAAATGTTTTGGGCTACATTGCACTCGGGTTAAACGTTTGGGCTTGGTGAAAAGGTCGGTACTTGGGGAAAGGTTAGGCCGGGGAAGAGGTTAGGCCGGGGAAGAGGTTAGGTCGGGGAAGAGGATAGGCAAGGAAAAGATATTAGGCCAGGAAAAAGGTTAGGCTGTGGAGGGGGTTAGGCCGGGGAGGAGGTTAGGCCGGAGAAGAGGTTAGGCCAGGGAAGAGGTTAGGCCAGGGAGATGGTTAGGCCAGGGAGGAAGTTAGGCCAGGGAAGAGGTTAGGCCGGGAAGGAGGTTAGGCCAGGGTGAGGGTTAGGTAGATGTTAGGCCGGGGTAGAGGTTAGGCCGGGGAAGAGGTTAGGCCAGGGAGGAGGTGAGCCCGGGGAAGAGTTTAGGCCGGAGAAGAGGTTAGGACAGGAAAGAGGTTAGGCTGGGGAGGAGGTTAGGCTGGGGAGGAGTTTAGGCCGGGGAGGTGGTCAGGCCAGCAAAAAATGTTAGGCTGGGGGAAAAGTTTAGACCAGGGAGAAAGTAAGGCCAGAGAGAAGTCTAGGCTAAGGAAAATGGTAGGCTAGGGGAAAAGTTTAGGTTAGGGGAAAAGGTTAGGCCAGAGAAAATATCAGGCAAGCGGAAAAGGTCAGGCCAGTGGAAAAGGTCAGGCCCGCGGGAAAGGCTACGCCACTGGAAAAGGCTAGGCCAGCGGGAAAGGCTAGGCCAGCAGGAAAGGCTAGGCCAGCAGAAAAGTCTAGGCCAGAGGAAAGGTTCAGGCCAGCTGAAAAGTGTAAGCCAGCAGAAAAGGCTAGGACAACAGAAAAGGCTAGGACATTGAGAAAACGTACGCCAGGGGAAAATGTTAGGCGAGGAAAATGGTTTAGGTTGGGGAAAAGGCTTGGCCTCGGGGAATATAGGATAGGCCGGGGAAGAGGATAGGCCAGGGAAGAGGATAGGCCGGGGAAGAGGATAGGCCGGGGAAGAGGTTAGGCCAGGGAAGAAGTTAGGCTAGCAGAAAAGGTTAGGCTAGGGGAAACGTTTAGACCAGGGAGAAAATCACGCCAGAGAGAAGTCTAGGATAAGTAAAACATTAGGCTAGGGGAAAAGCTTAGGTTAGCGGATAAGGATAGTTCAGTGAAAATGTCAGGCAAGCAGACAAGGTCAGGCCAGCAGAAAAGGTCAGGCCAGTAGAAAAGGTTAGGCCAGTGAGAAAAAGTTAGGCCAGGGGAAATGGTTAGGCTAGGGAAAAGGTTTAGGCCAGGGAAAAGGCTTGGGCTCGGGGAAAAGGCTTGGGCTCGGGGATAAGGCTTGGACTCAGGGAAAAGGTCTGGCCTCGGAGAAAAGGTCGGGCCTCGGGGAAAAGGTCTAGGCTCGGGGAAAAGGTCGGGACTCGGGGAAAAGGTTTGGGCTCGCGGAAAAGGTTTAAGCTAGGGGAAAAGCTTAGGCTGGGGAAAAGGTTAGCCCGGGGTAAAGGGTAGCTCAGGGAAGAGGTCAGGCCAGGGAAGAGGTCAGGCCGGGGAAGAGGTCTGGCCAGTGGAAAAGATCAGGCCAGCGGAAAAGGTCAGGCCAGCAGAAAAGGCTAGGCCAGCGGAAAAGGTCAGGCCAGCGGAAAAGGTTAGGCCAGCAGAAAAGGCTATGCCAGCGAGAAAAAGATAGGCCAGGGGAAATGGTTAGGCTAGGAAAAAAGTTTAGGCTGGTGAAAAGGTTTGGGCTCGGGGAAGAGGCTTCGGCTCAGGGAAAATGTTTGAACTTGAAGAAAAGGTTTGGGCTTGGGGAAAAGGTTTAGGCTAGGGGAAAAGTTTAGGCCGGGGAAAAGGTTAGGCTGGCAAAAAGGTTAGGCCAGGGGAAAAGGCTACGCCAGCGGAAAAGGTTAGGCTAGGGGAAAAGGTTAGACCAGGGAGAAAGTCAGGCCAGAGAGACGTTTAGGCTAAGGAAAACGTTAGGCTAGGGGAAATGTTTAGGTTAGGGGAAAAGGTTAGGACAGGGAATAGATAAGGCCAGCGGAAAAGGTTAGACCAGGGAAAAGGTCAAGCCAGAGGGAACAGGTCAGGCCAGCGGAAAAGGTCAGGCCGGAGGAAAAGGGTAAGCCAGTGGAAAAGGCTAGGCCAGCAAGAAAAAGGTAGGCCGGGAAAATGGTTTGGCTAGGAAAAAGTTTAGGCTGGGGAAAAGCTCTGGGCTTGGGCAAAAGATTTGGGCTCGGGGAAAAGACCTGGGCTCCGGGAAAAGGCTTGGGCTCAGAGACGAGGCTTTGGCTCGGGGAAAAGGCTTGGGCTCGGGGAAAAGTTTTGGGCTCGGGGAAAAGGTTTGGGCTCGGGGAAAGGTTTTCGGATCGGGGAAAAAGTAGGGACTAGGGGAAATGGTCAGGACTCGGGGAAAAGGTTTGTGCTCGGGGAAAAGGTTTGGGCTCGGGGAAATGTTTGGGCTCGGGGAAAATGTTTTGGCGCAGTGTAAAGGTTTGGGCTCGGGGATAAGATTTGGCTAGGGGAAAAGGTTTAGGCTAGGGCTAAAGGTCTGTGATCGGGGAAAAGGTTTGGGGTTGGGGAAAAGTTTAGGGCTTGGGGAAAAGGTTTCGGGTCAGGAAAAGGTTTGGGCGTGGGGAAAAGGTTGGGATGAAGGGAAAAGGTCGGGACTCGGGGAAAAGGTTTGGGCTCGGGGAAAAAGTTACGGCTAGGGGAAATGCTTAGGCCAGGGAGAAAGTCAGGCCAAAGAGAAGTTTAGTCTAGCGAAAAAGTTAGGCTAGTGGAAAAGTTTAGGCTAGGGGAAAAGTTTAGGCTAGCGAAAAAGATTATGCTGGGGAAAAGGTTAAGTCGGGGAAGAAGTTAGGCCGGAGAAGAGGTTAGGCCGGGGAAGAAATTAGGCTGGGGAGGAGGTTAGGCCAGGGAGGTTAGGCCCGTGAGGAGGATAGGCCGGGGAAGAAGCTAGGAAGGGGAGGAAGTTAGGCTGGGGAGGAGGCTGGCCAGGGAGGAGGTTAGGCCAGGGAGAAGGCTGGCCGGGGAAGAGGTTAGGCCAGAGGAGGTTAGGCCAGGGAAAAGGATAGGTCGGGGAGGAGGTTAGGCCGGGAAGGAGGTTAGGCCAAGTTAGGCCAGCGGAAAAGGTTAGGCCTGCAGAAAACGTCAGGCCAGCGGAAAAGGTCAGGCCAGCGGAAAAGGGTAAGTCAGCGGAAAAGGCTAGGACAGCGGAAAAGGCTACTCTCCTAACCATGTAGTACAGTGCTCTTCACATAGTAAGCACTCAGTAAACACCACTGATTAATTGCAGGAAGGAAGTGTCTCTTGGAATTTCCACAGCCACAGAGAAAGGCTGGAGAACAAAAAGGCAGTTTGAGTGGCCAAGAAGACTTCTGAAATGGAGTGTTAGACCCTTCACCCCACTACCCACTTCCCTCACAGGCATGAATAAGGTCAGGAAAGGGGAAAGATTATACCTCCACATAGCCTGCCAAGGACAGCTTTAAGGAAATTACCTGGCCCAGAAGAGCCCCTAGTAAGCAAGCCAGAAAGCAGATAATAATAATAATAATTATTAGAACAGTGCTCTGCACATAGTAAGCGCTTAACAAATGCCAACATTATTATAATTATTATAATAATAATGCTGATATTTGTTAAGCACTTACTATGTGCAGAGCACTGTTCTGAGCGCTGGGGTAGATACAGGGTAATCAGGTTGTTCCAATTGAGGTTCACAGTTAATCCCCATTTTACAGATGAGGGAACTGAGGCACAGAGAAGTGAAGTGACTTGCCCACAGTCACACAGCTGACAAGTGGCAGAGCCTGATTCAAACCCATGACCTCTGATTCCCAAGCCCGTGGTCTTTCCACTGAGTTACCCCAAACTCCACACCTCCTTCACCCCCAAAACATTCCTCTAACCACCTAACCTCCACAGCCCCTCATATTAAAGCCAACACGCTCAGCTCCAAATAGCCTCACGCTCTGGAGGCATATATAGGGAAGGAGGGGGGCAAGTGGGTCCCAGCCTGATGTAAGTAATCCGCCTGATTGGAAACAGCTGGGTTAGTGATCAGGCGTCCCGGGAGGAAGCTCTAGCAGCTCACTGGAAGAGGGGTTGGCTTTGGGAAAAAGATATGGCACGATGGGATAGGGGATAAGGGATAGGATTGTATTGAATATCTAGCATGAAAGGATTTCTCCAGGGAATCACAAATCCAAGCAGCTCTCAAGCGGTGTCTCATCTCTGGCCTGACCCCCACCCTACATTTCTTTCCTATCTGAGTTCCCTCCTCACAGCCCCCACATCTGACCTGCTGACACTGGACCCCAGGAGTAGTCAGAGCAGTCTGGCCCTGTAAAGCAGAAAAACCATACTCTCCTCCCCACCTTCAGAGCCCTCCTAAAATCACATCTCCTCCAAGAAACCTTCCCCAACTAAGCCCTCATTTCTGCTATTTGACATAGAAGAGAGTGAGAGAAGAGGAAAAGAGCTCATTTGGATTTTATTTTGTGCATTTGTGTTGTGTTTTAATGTTTCATTGTTCTTAACGTGTCTGTCTCTATTCTTTCTCACAGCTGGAGGAGGTATAGAAAATTGCAGACAACCTAGTTTTTTGAGGGGTTGAGAGGCAAACACTGTTTCTATGTCTGAGCCAACAGGACAGACTCGTGCTCCCCTTCTTCCCCACACCCACCTCCTGCTCCCTCCAAAATACAGGACTCACTGCTGAGCTCTCCTCTAGGTAGGAGGCAGTATAGTTAGGGTCTAATGGAAGCAAAGTGTCACTACACTTTCTCCACCAGTCCTGACTGAAACACATTCTGGAATTGTGGTACCTGACCTTAAGAGACACATGTGGATTAGTGAGGGGCCAGGTTCCCTCACCCTGCCCTTTGCCCTGCCCTCTGCTTCTGTGGCCAAACCCTTCAGTCTTCAGCAGATTCTGCTGTTTCATATCTGAAGAAGGAGGGGTAGGAGATTGCAGACAACATAGGTTTCTTTGGTCATATCTGAAGAAGGAGGGGTAGGAGATTGCAGACAACATAGGTTTCTTTGGCAGACCCCATTTTCCCTCTCCTCCACCAAATATTAAACCTGTCATCTGGAGAGTTGAGGTGTATAGGCAGACCACTTTACTAAGATGACTGCAACAATCTGTCCTCATTTATTTACTTATGTATTCAAATTAATGTCTGCCTCTCCTTCTAGACTGTAAGCTTGTTATGGGCAGGGAATGTGTCTGTCCTATGGGTTCTCTCCCAAGTGCTTAGTACAGTGCTCTGCACACAGAGGCACTCTATCAATCCAACTGATGGACTGAAGGTGCAGAACTGCATGCACACTGGCTAGAATTCAGTTTCTGGTACAATACCTGCATTCTATCCTAATGTTGGTATTTGTTAAGCGCTTACTATGTGCCGAGCACTGTTCTAAGCGCTGGGGTAGACACAAGGGAATCAGGTTGTCCCACGTGGGGCTCACAGTCTTAATCCCCATTTTACAGATGAGGTAACTGAGGCACCGAGAAGTTAAGTGACTTGCCCAAAGTCACACAGCTGACAAATGGCCGAGCCGGGATTTGAACCCCATGACCTCTGACTCCAAAGCCCATGCTCTTTCCACTGAGCCACGCTGCTCTGCGATCCTCCCAGTCCGCACTGCTATGAACTCAGTTTCAGGCAGGAATCTGCACACCTCTGCTTCTCAGAGAGAAATAGGGGAGACACCCTGATCTCTTGCAGATATTAGAAACCACCAACTTCCATAATAAGCCCAAAAGGGTCCCTTCTCCGGAGAGTGAGGCTGTGCAGTGACCCTGTAGTCAGGACTGTAGTCCCAGAGAGGCTTGCCCCATCAATAAAATTAAGGGCCCTGGGCCTTCTCAGTTCCAGGCAAATCAGACAGAGAACTAGCTACCTGCACAGAGACCAGGCTCCTGTTTTCACATGAGTGGCATCGGCCTCATCACTATTCTTCCCCCCATTATTCACACACGCACATACACACACTCATACACACACACACACACACACCTCCCACTCCACACCCCTCCTTCTCTTTGGGGTGTGGAGAGAAGCAGTGTCACTCAGTGGAAAGAGCACAGGCTTGAGGGTCAGAGGTCATGGGTTCGAATACCGGCTCTGCCAGTTGTCAGCTGTGTGACTGTGGGCAAGACACTTTACTTCTCTGAGCCTCAGTTACCTCATCTGTAAAATGGGCATTAAGACTGTGAGCCTCCTGTGGGACAACCTGATTACCCTGTTTCTACCCCATTGCTTAGAACAGTGCTCTGCACATAGTAAGCGCTTAACAATACCAATATTGTTATTATTATTTGGGGTAGCAATGCAGTCCATTAAGTAAGAGGGAAAAGGGTTCAGGGCAAACCTGCAAGGCAAAGGGAGCGAGGTCCAAACATGAACATAAAGCATTTGGGGCCAGACCTCCACGGCCTGGTGTCACCAGATCATAGGGATCCCATAATGGAACCCAAAGGGTTTGGGGCATTACCTGCAAGGCAAACTCTGGCGGGGGGGCAACCTAGTACCAAAAGGGGTTGGGACCAGAGCATCAAGGCAAAGTGTCTGGACAGAAATGGAATGAGAGGGATTCGGGGCCCAACCAGTATGGCAAAGTCTGCGGGGCCCAACCTGTAACCAAAAGGGATCGGGGCCAAACCTGCAAGGCAAAGGCTGCAGGACCCAAACTGGAAACATAAGCATTCTGGACCCAACCTGCACTGCAAAGTCTGTGGGACCCAAACTGGAACGAAAGGGGTTTGGGGCCAAACCTGCAAGACAAAGCCTGCAGGGCCCATACTGGAATGAGAGTGGTTCAGAGCCACACTTGCAAGGCAAAGGCTACGGTGCCCAAACCTGAATGAAAAGGGTTCGGGGCCAAACCTGCAAGGCAAAGCCTGCGGGGGCGCACACCTGCATGGCACAGACTGTGGGGCCAAAACTGGAACCAAAAGGATTCGTGGCCAAACATGCAAGGCAAAGGCTGCGGGGCCCAAAGTGGAACCAAAAGCGTTCGGGGCCAAATCTGCAAGGCAAAGGCTGCAGGGCCCAAACTGAAACGAAAAGGGTTCGGGGCCAAACCTGCAAGACGAAGACTGTGGAGTCCAAACTGGAATGAATATGGTTCGGGGCCAAAGCTGCAAGGCAAAAGCAGGGGGTCCCTAAACTGAAAGGAAAAGGGTAAGGAGCCAAACCTGAAAGGCAAAGGCTGCGGGCCCCAAACTGAACCAAAAAGGGTTCTGGGACAAACTGGTAAGGCAAAAGCTGCGGGGCCCAAACTGGAACGAAAAGGATTTGGGGCCAAACCTGCAAGGCAAAGGCTGATGGGCCCAGACTGGAACAAAAATGGTTCGGGGTCAAACCTGCAAGGCAAAGGCTGGGTGGGCCAATCTACAAGGCAAAGGCTGCGGGGCCCAAACTAGAACGAAATGTGGTCTGGGGGAAAACCTGCCAGACAAAGGCTGGGAAGCCCAAATTGGAACAAAAAGCTTTCAGGGACAAATCTGTAGGGCAAAGGCTGTGGGGCCCAAACTGGTACCAAAAAGGTTCGGGTCCCAATCTGCAAGGCAAAGGCTGCCTGGCCCAAACTGGAACGAAAAGGGTTCGTGGCTAATCCCACTAGGCAAAGGCTGCGGGGCCCAAACTGGAAGGAAACGTGTTCGGATCAAACCTGCAAGACAAAGGCTGCATAGCCCAAACTGGAACAAAAAGGGTTTGAAACCAAACCTTCAATGTGAAGGCTGTGGGGCCCAAACTGGAACGAAATCTTTTGGGGCCAGACCAGCAAGGCAAAGTCTGGGTGGAGAAATCTGGAAGGCAAAGGAAGGGGGGCCAAACTGCAAAGAAAAGGGTTCTGAGCCAAAGCTGCAAGACAAAAGCCGGGGAGCCCAAACTGGAACGAAAATGGTTCAGGGCCAAACCTGCAAGGCAAGAGCTGTGGGGCCAAAACTGGAATGAAAAGTGTTCGGGACCAAACCTGTCAAACTGACAAGGCAAAAGCTGCAGGGCCCAAACTGGAAGGAACAGGATTCAGGTCAAACCTGCAAAGCAAAGGCAAAGGGGCCCGGACTGGAACGAAAATGGTTCGGGATCAAACCTACAAGGCAAAGGCTGGGGGGAACCAACATCCAAGGCAAAGGCTGCAGGGCCCAAATTGGAAAGAAAGGGGTATGGGGCCAAAAATGCAAGACAAAAGCAGGATGGCCCCAAACTGAAAAGAAAATGGTTCGGGGCCAAACCTGCAAGGCAAATATTGCAGGGCCCAAATTGGAACAAAAAGCTTTCAGGGCCAAACCTGGAGGGCAAAGGCTGTGGGACAGAAACTGGAATGAAAAGGGTTCAGAGCCAAACCTGCAAGGTAAAAAGGGAAGTCCAACTAGGAATGAAAACAGTTTGGGGCCAAACCTGCAAAGCAAAGGCTGCAGCACCCAAACTGGAATGAAAAGCTTTTGGGGCCAAAACTGCAAGGCGAGATCATGGGGGCCCAAACTGGACCAAAAAGGGTTTGGGGCCAAACTGGAAGGCAAAGGTTGTGGTGCCCAAACTGGAACGAAAAAGGGTTGGGGCCAAATCTGTGAGGCAAAAGCTGCGTGGCCCAAACTGGAAGGAAAAGGGTTCAGGGCCAAATATTCAAGAGAAAGGCTGTGGGGCCCTAACTGGAATGAAAAGTGTACGGGCCAAACCTGCAATGCAAAGTCTGGGTGGTCACAACTGCAAGGCAAAGGCTTCAAGGCGTCAACTGGAACAAAAGGGTTCAAAGCCAAACCTGCAACACTAAGGCTGTGGGACCCAAACTGGAATGAAAAGATTTCAGGGCCAGGCCTGCAAGACAGAGGCTGGGTGGGGAAATCTGGAAGGCAAAGGCACAGAGGCCCAAACTGGAACAAAAGGGTTTAGGCCAAACCTGCAAGTTGAAGTCTGGGGGGCCCAAACTGGAAAGAAAAATGGTCGGGGCCAAACCGGCAATGCAAAGACTGTGGGGTCCAAACTGGAAAGAAAAGGGCTCAGGGCCAAACCTGCAAGGCAAAGGCTGCCTGGCCCAACAGGAACGAGAAGGGTTCAGGGCCAAACCTGCAAGGCAAGGCAAAGGCTGTGGGGCCCAACCTGGAAGGAAAAGGGTTCAGGCCCTAATCTGCAAGATAAGGGCTGGGGGGGCAAAACTGGAAAGCAAAAACTGGGGGACCCAAAATGGAGCAAAAAGGGTTCAGGGCCAAGCCTACAAGATAAAGACTGGAGGGGGCAAACCTGCAAGGGAAAAGCAAGATGGCCAAAGTGGAACGAGAAGAGTTCGGGGCCAGGCCTGGAAGGAAATGGCAGGGCTGTACAACCTCAAAGGCAAAGGTGGCTGCCAAACCCTGGAATGAGAAGTGTTTGGGACCGGGCCTGGAAGGCAAAGGAGGGGCAACTTGGAACAAGAAGACTTTGGGGCTAGGTCGGGAAGGCAAAGGCTGAGGGGGCGAAGTTCAATTCAATTCAGTAGTATTTATTGAGCGCTTACTATGTGCAGAGCACTGTACTAAGCGCTTAGAATGAACAAGTCGGCAACAGATAGAGACAGTCCCTGCCATTTGACAGGCTTACAGTCTAATCGAGGGAGACGGACAGACAAGAACAATGGCAGTAAATAGAGTCAAGGGGAAGAACATCTCGTAAAAACAATGGCAACTAAATAGAATCAAGGCGATGTCCATTTCATTAACAAAATAAATAGGGTAATAAATATCTACAGTTGAGTGGACGAGTACAGGGCTGAGGGGATGGGGAGAGGGGGAGGAGCAGAGGGAAAGGGGGGAAAAGAGGATTTAGCTGCGGAGGTGAAGGGGGGTGGTAGAGGGAGTAGAGGGAGAAGAGGAGCTCAGTCTGGGAAGGCCTCTTGGAGGAGGTGAGTTTTAAGTAGGGTTTTGAAGAGGGGAAGAGAATCAGTTTGGCGGAGGTGAGGAGGGAGGGCGTTCCAGGACCGTGGGAGGACGTGGCCCAGGGGTCAACGGCGGGATAGGGGAGATCGAGGGACGGTGAGGAGGTGGGCAGCAGAGGAGCGGAGCGTGCGGGGTGGGCGGGAGAAAGAGAGAAGGGAGGAGAGGTAGGAAGGGGCAAGGTGATGTAGAGCCTTGAAGCCTAGAGTGAGGAGTTTTTGTTTGGAGCGGAGGTCGATAGGCAACCACTGGAGTTGTTTAAGAAGGGGAGTGACATGCCCAGATCGTTTCTGCAGGAAGATAAGCCGGGCAGCGGAGTGAAGAATAGACTGGAGCGGGGCGAGAGAGGAGGAAGGGAGGTCAGAGAGAAGGCTGACACAGTAGTCTAGCCGGGATATAACAAGAGCCTGTAGCAGTAAGGTAGCTGTTTGGGTGGAGAGGAAAGGGCAGATCTTGGCGATATTGTAAAGGTGAAACTGCCAGGTCTTGGTAACGGATAGAATGTGTGGGGTGAACGAGAGAGACTAGTCAAGGATGACACCGAGATTGCGGGCCTGAGAGACGGGAAGGATGGTCGTGCCATCCACGGTCATAGAGAAGTCTGGGAGAGGACTGGGTTTGGGAGGGAAGATGAGGAGCTCAGTCTTGCTCATGTTGAGTTTTAGGTGGCGGGCCGACATCCAGGTGGAGACGCCCTGGAGGCAGGAGGAGATGCGAGCCTGAAGGGAGGGGGAGAGGACAGGGGTGGAGATGTAGATCTGCGTGTCATCTGTGTAGAGATGGTAGTCAAAGCCGTGAGAGCGAATGAGTTCACTGAGGGAGTGAGTGTAAATGGAGAACAGAAGAGGGCCAAGAACTGACCCTTGAGGAACTCCAACAGTTAAAGGATGGGAGGGGGAGGAGGCGCCAGCGAAGGAGACCGAGAATGACCGGCCAGAGAGGTAAGAGGAGAACCCGGAGAGGACAGAGTCCGTGAAGCCAAGGTGAGATAAGGTATGGAGGAGGAGGGGATGGTCGACAATGTCAAAGGCAGCAGATAGGTCAAGGAGGATTAGAATGGAGTAGGAGTAGGAGCCATTGGATTTGGCAAGAAGGAGGTCATGGGTGACCTTAGAGAGAGCAATCTCGGTAGAGTGGAGGGGACGGAAGCCAGATTGGAGGGGGTCCAGGAGAGAATGGGAGTTAAGGAATTCTAAGCATCGATTGTAGACGACTCGTTCTAGGATTTTGGAAAGGAAGGGTAGTAGGGCTACCATAGGGCGATAACTGGAGGGCGAAGTGGGGTCAAGAGTGGGTTTTTTTAGGATGGGGGAGACATGGGCATGTTTGAAGGCAGAGGGGAAGGAGCCATTGGAGATTGAGTGGTTAAAAATAGAAGTTAAGGAAGGGAGAAGGGCAGGGGCGATAGTTTTAATAAGGTGAGAGGGAATGGGGTCCGAGGCGCAGGTGGAGGGGGTGGCACTTGCAAGGAGGGAGGAGATCTCATCTGAGGATACTGCAGGGAAGGATGGGAAAATAGGGGAGAGGGTTGGTGGTGGGGAGGGGAGAGGCGGAGGGGTGACTTTGGGGAGCTCAGACCTGAAGTTGGAACATGATGGCTTAGGGGCCAGTCTGGGAAGGCAAAGCCTGCGAGGGGAGGGGCAAACCTGGAACATGCAGGCTTACGGGCCAAGCCAGGAAGTCAAAGGCTTGCGGGGGGCAAAGTTGGAACAAGAAGGGCTCGGGGCCTGGGCCTGGAAGGCAAAGGCAGGGAAGGGTCCAACCTGAAAGGCAAAGGCAGGTGGGCCCAACCTAGAATGCAAAGACCTCGGGGCCAAGCCAGGATGGCATAGGTTAGGCAAGATGTAAAGTTTAGGTTAGGGGATATGTTATGCTATAGAAAGGGATAGGCCGGGAGAAAGCTTAGACCATGGGAGAAGTTTAAGTCAGAGAATAAATTATGCTAGGGGAAAAGGTTAGGCCAGGGGAAAGGTTAGGCCAGAGGGAAAGGTAAGCCTTTGGGAAAAGGTTAGGCTAGGTGTAAACTTTAGGTTAGGGGAAAGATTAGGCTAGGTTTAAAGGTCAGGTTCAGGGAAAAGCTTAGGCTAGGAGATAGGGTTAGGCTAGGGGAAAAGGATAGAATAGGGGAAAAGCTTCGGCCAGGAGAAAAGGTTAGGCTAAGGTAAAAGGTTAGGCCGTTGAAAGGGTAGGCTATGGAAAATGGTTGGTCTGGCAAAAGAGGCTGGGTAAGGGAAAAGGTTAGGCTAAGGGAAAAGGATAGTCTTGGGGAAACGTTTAGGCTAAGATAAAAGATTAGGCCAGGGAAAAGGTTAGACTATGGGAAATGGTTAAGCAAGGGGAAAGGCTTAGGCCAGGGAAAGATTATGCAAGGGAAAGGTTAGGCTAGGGAAATGTTTAGGCTAGGGGAAAAGGTTAAGTCAGGGAAAAAGTTAAGCTATGGTAAATGGTTAGGCTAGTGGAAAAGGTTATGCTAGGGGGAAAGGTTAGGCCAGAGAAAGGTTAGACTAGGGGAAAGCTTTATGCTAAGGGAAATGTTTAGGCTGGGGAAAAGGTTAAGTCGGGAAAAGGGTTAGGTTATGGTAAATGGTTAGGCTGGAGGAAAAGGTTAGGCTAGTGGAAAAGATTAGGCTAGGGGAAAAGCTTAGGCCAGGGAAAAACCTAGACCAGCAGAAAAGTTTAGGGCAGGGGAAGAGTATAGGGCTGGGGAAAGGTTTAGTGTGGGGAAAACATTACATCAGGGAAAATGTTAGGCTAGGGCAAAGGGTTAGGCGTGGGGAAAGGTTAGGCAAGGGCAAAAGGTTAGGTCAGGGGTAAAGGTTTAGGCACAGGGAAAAAGTTAGTCCAGGGGAATGGGTAAGGCTAGGGGAAAGGTTAGGCTAGGAGAAAGCATAGGCTAGCGAAAATATTAGGCTAAGGGAAAACATTTAGCTTAGGGGAAAAGCTTGTCTAGGGGAAACGTTCAGGCTAGGGGAAAAGGTTAGGCTAGGGGAAATGGGTAGGCTAGAGGAAAAGGTTAGTCCAGGGGAAAAATTTAAGCCAGGGGAAAAGGTTAGGCCAAGGGAAAAGGTTAGGCTAGGTAATAACGTTACGCTATGGCAAAGGTAAGGCTAGGGGAAAAGGTTAGGTTAGGAGAAAGAATAGGCTAGCGAAAATATTAGGCTAAGGGAAAACATTTAGCTTAGGGGAAAAGCTTGTCTAGGGGAAACGTTCAGGCTAGTGGAAAAGGTTAGGCTAGGGGAAATGGGTAGGCTAGAGGAAAAGGTTAGTCCAGGGGAAAAATTTAAGCCAGGGGAAAAGGTTAGGCCAAGGGAAAAGTTTAGGCTAGGTAATAACGTTACGCTAGGGCAAAGGTAAGGCTAGGGGAAAAGGTTAGGCCAGGGGAAAAGGTTAATCTAGGGGAAAATGTTTAGCCAAGGGAAAAGGTTAGGCTAGCAAAGACAAACGCTGCGGGATCCAAACTGAAACAAAACGGGTTTGGGGCCAATCCTGCAAGGCAAACTCTGTGTGGGCCAAACTGGAATAAAATTGTTTGGGGAATCATACCTGCCAGGCAAAGGCTGCGGATCCCAAACCCGGAACTAAAGGGTTCTGGGCAAAACCTGAAAAGGCAAAGCCTGTGGGGCCCAAACTGAAACCAAAAGCATTCGGGGTCAAATCTGAGAGGCCATGGATTAGGGGGCAAAACTACAAGGCAAACTCTAGAGGGCCCAAACTGTAAGCAAAAGGGTTCAGGGCCACACCTGGAAGGCAAAGGCTGCAGGACCCAAACTCGAACCAATAATGTTCAGTCCCAACCTGCAAGGCCAAGGCAAAGACTGGAACAAAAGCATTTGAGGACCAACCTGTACTGCAAACCCTGCCCTGACTTAAAAGGAATGAGAAGGGTTTGGGTCCCCACCTGAAAGATAAAGGTTGCAGGACCCAAACTAGAACGAGAAGGGTTTAGGGCCAAACCTGTAAGGAAGAGGCTGCAGAGGCAAACCTGCAAGGCAAAGGCTGTGGGGCCCAAAACTGAACGAAAGGGTTCGGGTCCAAACCTGTAAGTCAAAGGCTGTGGGACCCAAACTGAAAGCAAAAGTGTTCGGAGCCAAACTGGCAACAAAATTGCTAGGGGGTCAAACCTGCAAGGCAAAGGCTGCGGGGTGCAAATGGAAATGAAACGGGTTCGGGAAAAACCTGCAAGGAAAACTCTAGGGGGCCCAACAGGGAGCCAAAAGAGTTTGCTGCCAAACCTGCAAGGCAAAGTCTGTGGGGCCCAAACCTGAAAGAAAAGGGTTTGGGACCAAACCTTCAAAGCAAACTCTAGGAGGTCCAAACTGGTACCAAAAGGGTTCAGGACCAAACCTGCAAGGCAATCTCCTTAGGGGCCAAAGTGGTACCAAAAGGGTTCTGAGTTAACCTGCAAGTCAAAGGCTATGGGACCCACACTGAAACCAAACGGTTTGGGCCAAACCTGCAAGGCAAACTCTGGTGGGGGCCAAACTGGAAGGAAAAAGGATGGGGACCAAACCTGCAAGGCAAAGGCTGCCAAGTCCAAACCTGAACAAAAAGCATTTGGGGCCAAACCTGCAAGGCAAACTTTAGGGGGCCCAAACTGGATCCAAAAGGGTTTGAGGCCAAAGCTGCAAGGCAATGGATGCGGGGGGCAGTGTGGTGGGGTGGTGGTGGCTGGGGAAAACCTGCAAAGCAAGAGCTGCAGGGCCCAAAGTGGAAACAGAAGAGTTCCGGGCCCAACCTGCAAGGCAAAGTCTGCGGGACCCAAACTGGAAACAAAAGGGTTCACGGCCAAACCTGAAGGCAAAGGTTGAGGGGCAAACCTGCAAGGCAAGACTGTGGATCCCAAACCAGAATGAAAAGAGTACAGGGCCAAACCCGCAGGCAAACTCTAGGGTGCTGAAACTGGAACCAAATGGTTTTGGGGCTAAACCTGCAAGGCAAAGGCTGTGGTGCCCGAAGTGGGACAAAACAAGTTCAGGGCCAAACCTGCAAGGAAAAGGCTGGGTGGGGACCAAACCTGCAAGGCAAAGGCTGCAGGGCCCAAACTGGAACCAAAAGGATTCAGGGACAAACCTGCAAGGCATATTCTGTGGGATCCAAACTGTAACCCAAAGGGCTCGGGGCCAAGCCTGCAAGGCAAAAGCTTCCTGGCCCAAACAGGAATGAGGGTTTGGGGCCAAACCTGCAAGGAAAAGGCTGCGGGGACCAAACCTGAACAAATAAGGTTCAGGGCCAAACCTACAAGACAAATTAAAGGGGGCCTAAACTGGAACCAAAAGGGTTCGGAGCCAAACCTGCAAGGCAAACTCTGGGGAGGCCAAACTGGTACCAAAGGAGTTCGGGGCCAAAACTGCAAAGCAAAGATTGGTGGGGCAAACATGCAAGGCAAAGGCTCCGGGGTCCAAACTGGAACCAAAAGGGTTCAGAGTAAAATCTGCAAGACAAAGGCTCTGGGGCCCAAACTAGAACCAAAAGAGTTCAGGTACAAACCTGCAAGGCAAAGGCTGGTGGGGCCAACCTGGTTAGGCCCGGGAGAAGGTTAAGTCAGGGGAAAGGATAAGCCAAGGGAAAAGGTTAGGGGTAGGGGAAAAGGTTAGGCTAGGATAAAGATTAGGCTAGGGGTCAGGTTAGGCTATGGGAAAAGGTCAGGCCAGGAAGAGGTTAGGTTGGGGAAATCCTTAGACTAGGGGAAAAGGTTACGCCAGGAGAAAAGGTTAGGCCAGGGAAAAAGGTTATACCAGGGAAAGGGATAGGCCAAGGGAAACGTTTAGGCTTGGTAAAAATGTTAGGCTAGGGCAAAGGTAAGGCTAGGAGAAAAGTTTAGGCAGGGGAAAACGTTAGACCAGGGAAAACAGTTAGGCCAGGGAAATGGATAGGTCAAGGGAAAAGGTTAAGCTAAGGGAAAAGATTACGTGAGGGGAAAAGTTAGGCTAGGGGAAAAGGTTAGGCTAGGCTAAAGATTAGGCTAGGGGAAACATTAGTTTAGGGGAAAACATTACGTATGGGGAGAATGTTGGGGTAAGGGAAAAGGTTAGGCCAGTGGAAGAGGTTGGGCTAGGGGAAAAGGGTAGGCTAGGGGACAAGGTTAGGCCAGGGGAAAGATTAGGCCAGGGAAAGGCATAGGCCAAAGGAAAAGGTTAGGCTAGGAAAAAACATTAGACTAAGGCAAAGGTAAGGCTATGGGAAAAGGTTAGGCCACGGGAAAAGGTTAGTCAAGGGGAAAATGTTAAGCCAAGAGAAAAGGTTAGGCTAAGCAAAAACATTAGTCTAGGGAAAGGTTAGGCTAGGGGAAAAGGTTAGGCTGGGGAAAATTTGGACCAGGAGAAAAGGATAGGCCAGGGGAATAGGTAAGGCTAGGGCAAAGGTTAGGCTAAGGGAAAGAATAACCTAGGAAAAACGTTAGGCTAAAGGAAAAGTTTAGGCTACGGGAAAAGTTTAGGCTAGGGGAATAGGTTAGGCCAGGGAGAAGGTTAGGCCAGGGGAAAAGGTTAGGTCATTGGAAAGGGTAGGCCAAGGGAAAAGGTTGGGCTTGGTGAAAATGTTAGCCTAGGATAAAGGTTAGCCTTGGGTCAGGTTATTGTATGGAAAAAGGTTAGGCAAGGGGAAACATTTAGGCTATGGGAAGTGGTTAGGTGAGGGGAAAGGTTAGGCTAGGAGAAAATATTAGGCAAGGGAAGAAGGTCATGCTACGGGAAAAGGTTAGGCTAGGGGAAATTTTAGGTTAGGGGAAAATATTAGGTTAAGGGAGAAAGTTGGGGAAGGGGAAATGGTGAGGAGGGGGAAGAGGTTAGGAGGGGGAAATGGTTAGGCTAGGGGAAAGAGGTTAGGTCATGGGAAACGATAGGCCAAGGGGAAAAGGTAGGCTAGGACAAAGGTTAGGCTAGGGGTCAGGTAAGGCCATGGGAAATGGTGAGCCCAGGGGAAGGGGTTTGGTCAGGGGAAGAAGATTGGCCAGGGGAAGAGATTTGGCTAGGGGAATAGGTAGGCTAAGGGAATAGGTTAGGCCAGGGGAAAAGGTTAAGCCAGCGGAAAAGGTTAGTCCAGGGGAAAAGGTTAGGCTATGGGAAAAAATTAGGCAAGGTGTAAACTTTATGTTAGGGGAAAGGTTAGGCTAGGGAAAAGGATAGGCCAGGGGAATAGGTTTGGCCATGGGAAAATTTAAGTCGGGGAATAGGTTATGCTAGGGAAAAAGGTTAGGTCGGGGGAAAGGTTAGGCTGGGAAAAAGGTTAGGTTAGGGGAAATGCTTGGACTAGGGGAAAGGGATAGGCTAGGATAAAAGATTAGGCTATGGGAAAAGGTTAGGCTGGGGGAAAGGTTTACGCCTTGGGTAATGGTTAGACTCAGGGAAAAGGTTAGGCCAGGGGAAAAGTAAGCCTTCAGGAAAAGGTTAAGCTAGGTGTAAAGTTTAGTTTAGGAGAAAAACAATTAGACTAGGTGTAAAGGTTAGGTTCAGGGAAAAGGTTAGGCTAGGGGTTAGGGTTAGGCTAGGGTAAAGGTTTAGACTAATGTAAAAGGTTAGGCCGGCGAAAAGGTTAGGCTATGTGAAAAGATTAGTCCAGGGGAAAAGGTTAGGCCGGGGAAAGGGTAGGCTATGGAAAATGGTTGGTCTGGGTAAAAAGGGTAGGTCAGGAAAAAGGTTAAGCTGTGGTAAATTGTTAGGCTAGGGAAAAAGGTTAGGTCAGGGAGAAAGTGAGGCCAGGGAAAAAGCTTAGTCTCGGGGAAATGTTGAGGCTAGGGGAATAGGTTAGGCCAGGGCAAAGGTGAGACTTTGGGAAATGGATAAACAAGAGGAAAATCTTGGGCCAGGGGAAAGATTATGCAAGGGAAAGAAAGTTTAGGCTAGGGGAAAATGAAAAGTCAGGGAAAAGTTTAGACAATGATAAATGGTTAGGCTAGGGGAAAAGGTTAGGCTAGGGGAAAAGGTTAGGCCAGGGAAAAGTTTAGGCTAGGGGAAAACATTTGGCTAGGGTAAAAGCTTGGGCCAGCAGAAAAGGTTAGGGCAGGGGAAAATGTTATATCGGGGAAAATGGTAGGCTAGAGCAAAAGGTTAGGAAAGGGGAAAGGTTAGGCTAGGGAAAAGGATAGGCTGGGGAAAAGGTTAGGTCATGGGAAAAGTTTAAGTCAGGGAATAGGTTATGCAAGGGGAAAAGCTTAGGCAAGGGGGAAAGGTAAGCCTTTGGGAAAAGGTTAGGCTAGTTTTAAAGGTTAGGTTAGGGGAAAAGCAGGATAGCCTTGGTGTAAATGTTAGGTTAGGGGAAAAGCTTGGGTTACGGGAAAAGGTTAGGCTAGGGGAAAAGGTTAGGCTAGGGGAAAAGGCTAGGCTAGGGGAAAAGTTTAGGCCAGGGAAAAGTTTAGGTCCGGGGAAAATGTTACATCAGGGAAAATGTTAGGCTAGGGCAAAAGGTTAGGCAAGGGGAGAGGTCAGGTGAAGAGGAAGGTTAGGCTACTGGAAAAGATTATGCGAGGTGCATAGTTTATGTTAGGGGAATGCTAGGCTAAGGAAAATGTTAGGACGTGGGAAAAGTTTCAGTTGGGGAATAGGTTATGCTAGGGGAAAAGGTTAGGCCGGGGGGAATGATTAGGCCAGGGGGAAATGTTAGGCCAAAGGGAAAGGTTAGGGTAGGTGTAAAGATTAGGTTACGGGAAAGGCAGGTTAGGCTAGGTGTAAAGGTTAGACTAGGGTAAAAGCTAGGCTAGGGTAAAAGGTTAGGCCAGGGGAAAAGGTTAGGCCAGGGGAAAAGGTTAGGCTAAGGGAAAAGGTTAGGCTAGGGAAAAGGTTAGGCTAGGGGAAATGGTTAGTCTCGGGAAAATGTTCAGGCTAGGGGAAATGGTTAGGTAATGGGAAAGGTTAGGCTACGGACAAAACTTAGGCTAGGGGAAAGGATAGGGCAAGGGAAAAGATTAAACTAGGGGAAAGGATAGGGCAAGGGAAAGGTTTAGGCTAGGGGAAAAGATTAGGCTAGGTATAAAGGTTTGGTTAGGGGAAAGGTTAAGGCTAAGGAAAAAGGTTAGGGTAGACTAAAAGGCCAGTTTAGGGGAAAAGGTTAAGGTAGGAGAAAGGATTAGGCCATGGGATAAATTTAGGCCAGGAAAAAGGTTATTTTAGGAGAAAAGGATTGCCATGGGGAAAACGTTAGGCTAGGGGAAACGTTAGGGCAGGGGATAGGTTAGTCTCGGTGTAAAGGTTAGGCTAGGGGAAAACATTAGGCTAAGGGAAGGTAAGCTAGGTAAGGCTAGGGGAATAGGTTAGGCTAGGTAAAAAGGTTAGGCGAGGGAAATCCTTAGTCCAGGGGAAAAGGTTAGCACAGAGAAAAAGCTTAGGCCAAGGAGAAGGTTAGGCTATGGGATAGGTTTAGGCAAGGTGTAAAGTTTAAGTCAGGGGAAAATATTAGGCTAAGGGAAAATGTTAGGCCAGGGGAAAAGGATAGGCCATTGGATAAGGTTAGGCTAGGGGAAAAGGTTTGGCAAGAGGAAAGATTTGGCTAGGGAACAGTTAGTCTAGGGGTAAACATTAGGCTAGGGGAAAAGGTTAGGCTAAGGGAAAAGGTTAGGCCAGGGGAAAAGGGTAGGCCACAGGCAAAGGTTAGGCCAGGGGAAGGGATAAGCCTAGGGGAAAGGTTAGGCTTAGGAAAAGGTTAGGCTAAGGGAAAAGGTTGGGATAGGGAAAAACGTTAGGCAAAGAGAAAATTTTAGGCTAGGGGAAAAGGTTAGGATAGGGGAAAGGGTTAGGCATCGGTAAAATGTTAGGCTACGGGAAAAGGTTAGGCTATGGGAAATGGTTAAGCAACGGGATAAGGATTAGGTTGGGGAAACGATTAGCCTAGGGAAAATGTTAGGCTGGGGGAAAAGGTTAGGCTAGGGGAGAATGTTAGGGTAGGGGAAAAGGTTAGGCAAGGGGGAAAGGTTAGATGAGGGGGAAAGGTTAGGCGAGGGAAAAAGTTTAGGTGAGGGAAAAAGGTTAGGCAAGGCCTAAAGTCTAGGTTAGAGGAAAAGTTTTGCCTAGGGTAAATAGGCTAGGGTAAAAGGTTAGGCTATGGAAAATGGTTATGTTAGTGGAAAGTTTAGGCTCGAGGAGAGATTTGGGCTAGGGGAAAAGGTTAGAATAGGGGAAAAGTTAAGGCTAGGGGAAAAGAATAGGCCAGGAGAAAAGTTTAAGCTGGGTAAAAAGTTATGCTGGGGTAACGGTTAGGCTAGGGGAAAACGTTAGGTTAGGGGAAAAATTTAGACTAGGAGAAAACGTTTGGCTAGGAGTATAGCTTAGCATAGGGGAAAAGGTTAGGGTCAGGGAAAAGGTTAGGCCAGGGGAAAATTTTAGGTCCCGAATAGGTGAGGCCAAAGGAAAAGGTTAGGCTAGGGGAAAAGATTAGGCTATAGGAAATGTTTAGGCTGGGGGAAATGTTTAAGCTGGGGGATATGTTTAGGCAAGGGGAAATATTTAGGCCAGGGGAAAGGTTAAAATATGGGAAATGGATAAGGTAGGGGAAAAGGTTAGGCTAGGGGAAAAGGTTAGGCTAGGATAAAGCTTAGGCTATGGGAAGAGATTAGGCTAGGGGAAAAGGTTGGGCTAGGGGAAAAGGTTAGCCTTAGGGGAAAAGGTTAGGCTAGGGGAAAAGGTTAGACCAGGGGAAAAGGGTAAGCCAGGGAAAAAGGTTAGGCAAGGGAGAAGTTTAGGCCAGGAGAAACGTTAGACTGTGGGAAATGGATAAGTGGGGTAAAAAGGTTAAGGTTTGGGGCCATACCTGCAATGCAAAGGCTGCCTGGCCCAAACAGGAATGAAAAGGCTTTGGGGCCAAACCTGAAGGCAGAGGCTGCCTCGGCTGAACTGGAAGAAATGGGTACGGGGCCCAGCCTGCAAGGCAAAGGCTGCGAGGCCCAAACAAGAACAAAAGGTTTTGGTGTCAAACCTGCAAGGGAAATGCTGAGGGGCTGAAACCTGAACAAAACGGGTTTGGGGCCATACTTGAAAGGCCAGCTTGAAGGGGGCCAGCTTCACTCTTCACCCGAGACTGTCCCCCCACCCCCTTGAACCTGCCCAGCTCCCTCAGAGATAGCCACTGAGGAGATCCAGCTCTGGAGGGACTAAGGATGTGCAGGGTGACCCTTTGGAAAGGACTGTGGGTTCAGGGAGTATTAACCCATCTATAAAATTAAGGGTCCTGGATCTTCTCAACCCCACAGTCAAGCCGGGCAAAACCAGTTCCCTACTTAGAGCCTTAGCCCCAGATTGTAGAACCAGCCTCGGTGCTGAGAATGATAGGCCCCTCTGCTCACCACCTCCTTCCTTTCCTCCCATAACCTTTAATCATCCACACATGCCCCCATCACCTTCCCCTAGAGATGGAAACTCAGCTCCTTTGCACCTTCCCTAAAGGAAGAACAGTCTTCACAGCCAGGTAGTATAAGAAGCTTCTGGTAGGCCAAGTGGCTGGTCCCTCTCTTCCCATTACCAGGACCCCTTAGACATCCACCTCCAGTTGGCTCTGAGTTGAGTTTAGGAGGCTCCTGCAAGATCCAGTCTGCTCATCCTGTCCTATGTGGACCACATCCATCCCAACTCATCTCCACACAGCCTACCTACATAGTGAACATAACAGTGGTCTCCCAGAACTTTGAGAGCCCTACTGAAATTGTTTCTTCTTCAGTAAGCCTTCCCTGACTAGAGCTCACAACTTCCCCATGACCAGCCCCACCACACACACACACACACACACACACACGCACACATACACTCACACTTTGTTTACCCTTTCAACTCACCCATCCACTTAGGCCCACCCACCAAGCACTGAACTATACACCCAAACAACAATTAGGTGTATATCCTTCCACTTAGATCCTTACCTCATCTGTATTATATTAATTTGGTCCTCCCCATTCAACTGCTGATGGACCTATAAGATTGAAAGGGAACTCTGGTAGTATGTGGGAGACGAACATATCTTGAAGGTGTAAGGGATGGAGAGCAGAAAAGTGGGGACAGGTCTGGTAAGGTGGTGAGTCAGGGCTGCAGTGAACGTGCCTGTTCATTCTGTTGTACTGTACTCTCCTAACCATGTAGTACACTGCTCTACACATATTAAGCACTCAGTAAACACCACTGATTAATTGCAGGAAGGAAGTGACTCTTGGAATTTCCACAGCCACAGAGAAAGGCTGGAGAACAAAGAGGCAGTTGGAGTGGCCAAAAAGAATTCTGAAATGGAGTGTTAAGCCCTTCACCCCACTACCTACTTCTCTCACAGGCATGAATAACGTCAGGAAAGGGGAAAGATTATACCTCCACATAAAAGCCTGCCAAGGACACCTTTAAGGAAATTACCTGGCCCAGAAGAGCCCCTAGTAAGCAAACCAGAAAGCAGATTCAAAATTACCCTAAACTCCACACCTCCTTCACCCCCAAAAACGTTCCTCTTATCCTCCTAAAATCCACAGCCCCTCACATTAAAGCCAACACACTCAACTCCAAATAGCCTCAAGCTCTGGAGGCTTATATGGGGCGAGGGGGGGGCGGCGGAGCCCGGCCCGATGTCAGTAATCCACCTGATTGGAAACAGCTGAGTTAGAGATCAGCTGTCCCGGGAGGAAGCCCTAGTAGCTCATTGGAAGAGGGGATGGCTTTGGGAAAGATAGGGTAGGATGGGATATGGGATAGGATTGGATTGAATCTCTAGCATAGAAGAATTTGTCCAGGGAATCACAAATTCCAAACAGCTCTCCAAGGGGGTCTCATCTCTGGCCTGACCCCCACCCTACCTTTCTCTGAGTTCCCTCCTCACAGCCCCCATATCAGACCTGCTGACACTGGACCCACTGGACAATGGGACGCAAACTGAAATGAAATGAGCTTCGGGGCTAATCCTTCAAGGCAAACTCTGGGAGGGAGAACCTGGAACCAAATGGGTTGGTGGCCATAACTGCAAGGCAAAGACTGTGGGACTCACACTGGAACGAAAAGCGTTCTGGGCCTAACCTGCAAGGCAAAGGCTGGGTGGACCAAAGTGGAACCAAAAGGGTTCGGTGCCAAACGTGCAAGACAAAGACTGTGGGACCCAAACCTAAACAAAAAGGGTAAGGGGCTAAACCTGCAAGGTAAACTCTAGGGGGTCCAAACTGGTACCTAAAGGGTGAGGGGCTAAACCTACAAGGCAGAGGCTGTGGGACCCAAACTGAAGTGAAAAGTGTTGGGGCCAAACCAGAAAGGCAAACTCTGAAGCCTCAAACTGGAACGAAAAGCGGTCGGGGCCAAACCTGCAAGGCAAAGGCTGTGGGGTCCAAACATGAACAAAAAGCATTCTGGGACAAACCTGAAGGGCAAACTATAGGGGGCCCAAACTGGAACCAAAGTGGTTAGGGCCAAACCTGCAAGGCAAAGGCTGTGCAGCCCAAACTGGAACCAAAAGGGTTCAGGGCCAAAACTGGAAGGCGAAGGATGGGCGGGGGGAGGTCAACTCTGCAAGGCAAAAGCTGCAGGGTCCAAAGTGGAACCAAAAGGTTTATGGGCCCAACCTGCAGAAGGCAAAGTCTGCGGGACCCAAACTGAAACGAAAAGGGTTCGTTGATGAGCCTGCAGGGCAAACTCTGGGGAGGCTAAACTGAAACAAGAAGGGTTTGAAGCCATAACTGCAAGGCAAAGGCTGCAGGGCCCAAACCTGAATGAAAAGCCTTAACAGCCAAAGCTGCAAGGCAAACTCTAGGGGTCCCAAACTGGAATCAAAAGGATTTGGGGCCAATCCTGCAAGGCTACAGCTGCTAAGCCCAAAATGGAACGAAAAGGGTTCGGGGCCAAAGATGCAAGGCAAATGATGCAGGGGCAAACTTGCCAGGCAAACCCTAGTGGGACCAACTGTAATCAAAAGGGTTCGGAGTGAAACCTGCAAGGCAAAGACTGCGTGACCCAAAGTGGAATAAAAAGCATTCCGGGCCTAACCTGCAAGGAAAAGCTTGTGGGGCCCAAACCTGAATGAAAAAGGTCTGGGGCCATACCTGCCAGGCAAACCCTTGGGGGCCCAAACTGGAACCAAAAGATTTCGGGGCCAAACCTCCAAAGCAAACTCTGGGGTGGCCAAACAGGTACCAAATGTGTTCGGGGCCAAACCTGAAAGGCAAAGGCTGCGGGACCCAAACTGAAACGTAAAGGGTGTGGGGACAAACCCGAAAGGCAAACTCTGGGGGTGACAAACTGGAACAAAAAGCGTTCAGCGTCAAACCTGCAAGGCTAAGCCTGGGGGGCCCAAACTGTAACCAAATGGGGCCAATCCTGCAAGGCTACAGCTGGGGAGCCCAAAATGGAACCCAAAGTGCTCAGGCCAAAGTTGCAAATCAAAGGATGTGGGGGACAAACCTGTAAACATGATTTCGGGGCCAAACCTGCCAGGCGAAGTCTGTGGGACCCAAAGTGGAACTAAAAGGGTCCTAGACTCAACCTGAAAAGTAAAGGCTGCAGGGAACCAAAATGGGTTTGGGGCCAAACCTGCATGGCAAAGGCTGTGGGACCCAAACTGAAACAAAAAGGTTTCAGGGACACAGCTGAAAAGCATACTTGGGGTGGGGGGCAAACTGGAATGAAAAGGGTTGGGGGCCAAACCTGCAAGGCAAAGACTGCAGGGACCAAACTAAAATCAAAAGTGTTTGGGGCCAAACCTTCAAGGCAAACTCTAGGTGCCCCAAACTGGAATGAGAAGGGTTCGGGGCTAAACCTGCAAGGCAAAGACTGTGGGACCCAAAGTGGAACCAAAAGGGTTCGGTGCCAAACCTGCAAGGCAAAGGCTGTGGGACCCAAACCTGAGCGAAAAGCGTCAGGGGTCAAACCTGCAAGGCAAATTCTAATAATAATAATAATGTTGGTATTCATTAAGCGCTTACTGCAGAGCACTGTTCTAAACGCTGGGGTATTCAGGGTAATTAGGTTGTCCCACATGAGGCTCACAGTCTTCATCCCCATTTTACAGGTGAGGGAACTGAGGCAGAGAGAAGTTAAGTGACTTGCCCACAGTCACACAGCTGACAAGTGGCAGAGCTGGGATTAGAACCCATGACCTCTGACTCCCAAGCCCGGCCTCTTTCCACTGAGCCACACTGCTTCTCATTGGGGTCCCATACTGGAACTCAAAGAGTTCGGAGCATTAGCTGCAATGCAAACTCTGTTGGAGGCCAAGCTGGTACCAAAAGTGTTCGGTTCCAGACCTTCAAGGCAAAGACTGCAGGACGCAAACTGAAACGAAACGGGTTGGGGGTCAAACCTGCGAGGCAAAGGCTGTGGGGCCCAAACTGGAACCAAAAGTGTTCGCGCCAAACCTGCAAGATAAATGCTGCATGGTCCAAACCTGAATGAAAAGGGCTCAGGGCCAAATTTGCAAGGCAAACTCTAGGAGGTCCAAACTGGTACCAAAAGGGTTCAGGTCCAAATCTGCAAGGCATACTCTGGGGGGGCCAAAATGGTACCAAAAGGGTTCCGGGCCAAACCTGCAAGGCAAAAGCTGCAGGACTCAAACTGAAATGAAACGAGTTGGGGCCAAACCTGCAAGGCAAACTCTAGGGGTCCCACACTGGAAACCAAAGGGTTCGGGGCCAAACTTGCCAAGCAAAGGCTGCTGGGCCCAAATTGGAACCAAAAGGGCTAGGTGCCAAAGCTGCAAGGCAAAGGATTTTGGCATGGGCGGGCAAACCTGCAAGGCAAATGTTGCAGGACCCAAACTGAAACTAAAAGGATTTGGGGACAAACCTGCAAGGCAATCTCTGGGGGTTCCAAACTGGAAACAAAAGGGTTCGAGGCCAAACAGGCAATGCAAAGGCTGCAGGGACTAAACTGGAACCAAAAGGGTTGGGGGCCAAAGCCGCAAGGCAAAGGCAGTTGGGCCCAAATCTGAATGAAAAGGGTCCGGGTCCAAACCTGCAAGGCAAACTCTAGGGGTCACAAAATGGACCCCAAAGGGTTCAGGACATTACCTGAAAGGCAAACTCTGAGGGGGCCAAGCTGATACGAAAAGTGTTCGGGTCCAGACCTTCAAGGCAAAGGCTGCAGGACACTAACTGAAATGAAACGGGTTCAGGGCCAAACCTGGAAGGCAAAGGCTGTGGGGCCCAAACTGGAATGAAAAGGGTGCGGGGCCAAACCTGCAAGGCAAAAGCTGCTTGATCCAAACCTGAACGTAAAGGGCTCGGGGCCAAACTTGCAAGGCAAACTCCACGAATCCAAACTGGTAGCAAAAGGGTCCAGGACCAAATCTGCAAAGGCTGCAGGGTCCAAACTGGAAAGACAAGGGTACAGGGCCAAACCTGCAAGGCAAAGGCTGCGGGATCCAAACCTGAGCCAATAGGGCTTGGGGCCAAACATTCTGGTCCCAAATGGGTTCCAGGCCAAACCTGCAATGCAAAGGCTGCGGAACCCAAACTGAAATGAAATGGGTAGCAGGCGAAACTTGCAAGGCAAACTCTAGAGGATCCAAACTGCTCTCAGACGGGTTCCGGGCCAAACCTGCGATGCAAAGGCTGCGGGACCCAAACTGAAACAAAATGGTTTGGGGCCAAACCCACAAGGCAAAGTCCATGGGGCCCAAATTGGTACCAAAAGTGTTCGTGCCCACACCTGCAAGGCAAAGGCTGAGGGGCCCAAACTGGAACCAAAAGGGATAGGGGCCAAATTTGCAATACAAGGCTGCGGGTCCCAAACCATAACGGAAAGGGTTAGCTCCAAACCTGCAAGGTAAACTCTAGGGTGCCCAAACTGGAACCAAAAGGATTCAAGGCCAAACCTGCAAAACAAAGCCTGCGGGGCCCAAACTGGAACGCAAAGGGTTCTGGGCCAAGCCTGCATGGCAAACTCTAGGGGGCCCAAACTGGAATGAATAGTGTTCATGGCCAAAGCTGCAAGACAAATTCTGGCAAGCCCAAACTGGAACCCAAAGGGTTCGGGGCCAAACCTGCAATGCAAAGGCTGCGGGGCCCAAACTGGAACCAAAATGGTTCGGGGCCCAACCTGCAAGGCAAATGCTGTGGGTCCCAAAGTGGAACCGAAAGGGTTCAGGGCCAAACCTGCAAGCCCAATTATGGGGGGGGGCAGACCTGCATGACAGACTCTGGGGGGCCCAAACAGGAACGAAAAGGGTTCAGGGCCAAACCTGCAAGGCAAAGGCTGTGGGGCCCAAAGTGGAAACAACAGGTTTCGGGGCCAAACTTGCAAGGCAAAGGCTACGAGACCTAAACTGAAATCGAAAGGGTTCAGGGCCAAAGCTGCAAGGTAAAGGCTGCGGGGCCCAAACTGGAACCAAATGTTTTGGGGGGCAAACCTGCAAGGCAAACACGAGGGGGCCCAAACTGGAACCAAAAGGGTTCAGGGCCCAACCTTCAAGGCAAAGGCTGCAGGGCCCAAACTGGAACCAAAAGGGTTCTGGGCCAAACCTGCATGGCAAACTCTAGAGGGCCCAAACTGGAAGCATAAGGGTTCGGGGCCAAACCTTTAGGACAAATTCCAGCGGGGAGTAACCTGTTACCAAAAGTGTTGGGGCCCAACCAACCAGACAAGGCTGCGAGACCTGAACTGAAACAAAATGGGTCTGGGGCCAATTCTGCAAGTTAAACTCTGGGAGGCCCAAACTGGAACAAAGATGGTTGGGGCCATACCTGCAAGGCAAAGGCTGCAGGACCCAACCCTGAACAAAAAGGGATTGGGGCCAAACCACCAAGGGAAACTCTACGGGGCCCAAACTGGAACAAAAATTGTTTTGGACCAAAGCTGCAGTGCAAAGGCTGGGGGGCAAACCTGCAAGGCAAAGTCTGAGGGACCAAAACTGAAATGAAATGGGTTTGGGACTAATCCTGCAAGGGAAACTCTGGAGATGCCACACTGGAACAAAAAGGGTGGGGAGCCATATCTGCAGGGCAAAGGTTGTGGGGCCCAAAGTACAACTGAAGGATTTGGGGCCAACCTTGCAAGGCAAACACTATTGGGCCCAACCTGAAACCAAAAGGGTTCTGTGCCAAACTTGCAAGGCAAAGGCTGTGGGGCCCAAAGTGGAAACAAAGGTCTTCAGGGCCAACGCTGCAAGGCAAACTCTAGGGGGCCCAAAATGCAACCAAAAGGGTTTGGGGCCAAACCTGCAAGGCAAAGTCTACAGGGCCCAAACTGGAAAGAGAGGGGTTCGGGGCCCAACCTACAAGGCAAGGTCTGTGGGGCCCAAACTGGAACAAAAAGGGTTCGGGGCCAAACCCACAAAGCAAACTCTAGGAGGCGTAAACTGGAACCAAAAGTGTTAGGGTCCAAACCTGCAAGGCAAATCCTGGGCAGGGAAAATGGTAGCTAAAGTGTTCGAGGCCAAACCTGCAAGGCAAAGATTGGGGGGGCAAACCTGCAAGGCAAAGTTTGAAGGGCCCAAACTGGAACCAATAGAGTTCGGGGGCAAACCTGCCAGAGAAACTCCGGAGATTCCACACTGGAACAAAAAGGGTGGGGAGCCATACCTGCAGAGAAAAGGCTGTGGGGCCCAAAGTAGAACCAAAGGATTTGGGGCCAACCTTGCAAGACAAAGTCTAGGTGGCCCAAACTGAAACGAAAAGGGTTCTGTGCTAAGCGTGCAAGGCAAAGGCTGCGGGGCCCAAACTGGAGCCAAGAGGGTTCGGGGGCAGAGCTGCAAGGAAAAGAATGTGGGGGGCAAAACTGCAAGGCAAAGTCTGCGGAGCCCAAACTGTAAACAAAAGAGTTCAGGACCAAACCAGCAAGGCAAAGGCTGCGGGACCAAAACTGGAACCAAAGGTGTTGGGGGCCAAACCTGCAAGGCAAAGCCTACGGGACCCAGAACTGAAAAGGGTTCAGGGCCAAACCTGTAAATGAAAGGCTGCGGGGCCCAAAGTGGAAGAAAAAGGTTTCAGGGCCAAACCTGCAAAACAGTGTCTTGGGGGACAAACCTGCAAGGCAAAGGCTGTGGGGCCAAAACAAGAACCAAATGGGTTCGAGGCTGATCCTGCCAGGCCAACTCTGTGGGAGCCAAACTGGAACCAAATGGGTTGGAGGCCAAACTTGCAAGGTAAAGGCTGTGAGGCCCAAATTGGAACCAAAAGGGTTTGGAGCAGAACCTGCAAGGCAAAGCCTGTGAGGCCCAAACTGGAACCAAATGGCTTAGGAACAAAACCTGCAAGGCAAAGGTTGCAAGGCCCAAACTGGGACCAAAACGATTCGGGGCCAGAGCTGCAAGGCAAAGGCAACGTGGCCCAAACTGGGACCAAAAAAGTGTGGGGCCAAACCAGAAAGGCAGAGGTTGCGGGGCCCAAACCTGAATGACAAGGGTTCAGAGCCAAACTCGCAAGGAAAACTCTAGGAGGCCCAAACTGGAACCAAAAGGCAACATCTGGGGGGTCCAAACTTGGAACGAAATGGGTTCAGGGTCCAGCCTGCAAGGGAAAGGCTGTCTGGCCCAAACTGAAATGAAAAGGGTTCGGGGCCACCTGCAAGGCAGAGGCTGAGGGGGCAAACCTGCAATGTAAAGGCTGTGGTGCCCAAATCTGAGTGAAAAGGATTAGGGACCAAACCTGCAAGGCCAACTCTAGGGCATCCAATCTGGTACCAAAAGGGGTCAGGGCCAAACCTGCAAGGCAAAAGCTGTGGGATCCGAACTGGAACCAAAAGGGTTCAGGGCCAAAGCTGCAAGGCAAAAGATGGGGGGAGGGCAAACCTGCAGGACAAAGGCTGCAAGGCCCAAAGTGGAATCAAAAGAGTTCCGGGCCCAACCTGCAAAAGGCAAAGTCTGTGGGACCCAAAGTGGAACGAAAAGGGTTCCGGGTCAAACTTGCAAGACAAAGCCTGAGGGGCCCAAACCTGAATGAAAAAGGATCGGGGCCAAACTTGCATGGCAAACTCTAGGGGGCCCAGACTGGAACCAAAAGTGTTCAGGGCATCACCTGCAAGGCCAACTCTGGGGAAGCCAAGCTGGTACCAAAAGTGCTTGGGTTTAGACCTTCAAGGCAAAGGCTGCAAGACCTAAATAGAAACGAAATGGGGTCAGGGCCAAATGTGCAAGGCAAAGTCTGAAAGGCCCAAACCTGCAAGGCCAAGCCTGTGGGTCCCAAACAGGAATGAAAATGGTTCAGGGCCAAACTTTCAAGACAAAGGCTGGTGGATCAAAACTGGAAAGAAAAGGGTTTGGAGCCAATCCTGCAAAGCATAGGGTGGGGGGCCCCAAGTGAAACTACAAGGGTTTGGGGCCAAACTTGCAAGGCAAAGGATGGGGAGCAAAACTGCCACGAAAAGGGTTCGGGGACAAACCTGCAAGACACAGGCTGGGAGGGGGGAAAATTGCAAGACAAAAACTGGGGGAGCCAAACTGGAACTATAAGTGGCCTGCAAGGCAAAGCCAGGGGCGGAGGGTGGGGCGCAAATCTGGTAGGCAAAGGTGGGGCGCCCCAAACTGGAATGAGAAGGGTTCAGGGCCAGGCCTGCAGTGTAAAGGCTAGTGGGCCCAAAATGGAATGAGAAGGGTTCAGGGACAAGACTGGAAAGCAAAAGCAGGGTTTCCTAAAATGGAGTGAGATTGGTTCAGGACCAAAACTGCAAGGCAAAGGTTGGGGGGCCCAAACTGGAACGAAAAGGGTTTGGGGCCAAACGTGAAAGGCGAAGGCTGGGAGGGCAAAACCTGGATGGAAAGCAAAGGCTTGGAGTCCAGGCTGGGATGGCAAAGGCTGGAGTGTGGGGGCTGTGCAAACCTGGAATGAGAAGGCTTCGAGGCCAGGCCGAGAAGTCAAATGCGAGGAGGGCCAAGTCTGGCATGAGACAGGGTTGGGACCTGGGCCTGGAAGGCAAAAGCGGGGAAGACTCAACCTGCAAGGCAAAGGTGGATGGGCCAAACCTGGAAAGCAAAGCCTTGGGGATCAGGCCAGGAAGGCTTAGGTTAGGCAAGATGTAAAGTTTAGGTTAAGAGATATGTTAGGCTAGGGAAAGTGATAGGCCAGGGGGAAAGTTCAGGCCATGGGAAAAGTTTAAATCGGGGAATAGGTTATGCTAGGGGAAAAGTTAGGCCAGGGGAAAGATAAGCCTTCGGGTAAAGGTTAGGCTAGGTGTAGAGGTTAGATTAGAGGAAAAGCAGGTTAGGCTAGATGTAAAGTTTAGGTTTGGGGAAAAGCTTAGGTTAGGGGATAGGGTTAGTCTAGGGTAAAAGGTTAGTCTCGGGGAAATGTTTAGGCTAGGGGAAAAGGTTAGGCCAGGGAAGAGGTTAGGCTATGGAAAATGGGTAAGCTAGGGGAAAGGGTAGGCCAGGTGAAAGGTTTAGGTTAGGGGAAAAGGTTAGCCCAGGGGAAAAGTTTAGGCCAGGGGGAAAGGTTAGGCTAGGGGAAATATTAGGTTGGGGAAAACTTTAGTCGTGGGGAAAAGGTTAGGCAGAGTGAAAAGTTTAGGTTAGGGGAAAAATTTGGCTGGGGGAAAGGGTTAGGCAATGGGACAAGGTTAGGCTAGGGGAAATGGTTAGGCAAGGTGAAAAGATTAGGTTAGGGAAAAACGTTAGGCTAGGAGATAAGTTTAGGCTAGGGGAAAGGTTTAGTCCACGGGAAAAGGTTAGGTCAGGGAAAGGGTTAGGCCAGGGGAAATGTTTAGGGTAGGGGAAAAGGCTAGGCTGGGGGAAAACCTAAAGCTAGGTGAAGATGTTAGGCTTTGGGAAATGGTTAAGCTAAGGGAAAAAGTTAGGCCAGGGGTAAAGGATAGATCAAGGCAAAGTTTAGGCCAGGGGAAAGGATAGACCAAAGGAAATGATTAGGCAAGGAAAAATGGTTAGGTAATGGGATAAGGTTAGGCTGTGGAAACGGTTAGGTTAGGGAAAATGTTAGGGTAGGAGAAAAGGTTAGGATACGGAAAAGGTTAGACCGAGCAAAGCTTAGGCCAGGGGAAAAGGTGAGGCCAGGTGAAAAGGTTATGGTAGGGGAGAAGGTTAGGCAAGGGGAAAAGGTTAGTCGAGGGGAAAAGATAGGCTACGGGAAAAGGTTAGGTGAGGTCTATAGTTTAGGTTAGGGGAAAAGGTTCGGTTAGGGTAAAAGGATAGGTTACTGTAAAAGGTTAAGCTATGGTAAATGGTTACGTTAGGGGAAAGGTTAGGCTTGGGTTGGTGGTTGGGCTAGGGGAAAAGGTTAGAATAAGGGAAAAGTTAAGGCTAGGGGCAAAAGATAAGCCAGGGGAACGGTTTAAGCCATAAAGTGTTATGCTAGGGGAAAATGCTAGGTTATGGGAAAAGGTTAGGCCACCAGAAAAGGTTAGGCTGGGGCAAAAGGTTAGACTAGGGGAAAGGTTAGGCTATGGGAAAAGGTTAGGCAAGGTGTAAAATTTAGGTTAGGAGAAAGATGTTGGGGCAGTGTTCTCTAAACATAGGAGAAATGTTTAGTCTAGGGGAAACGTTTGGGCCAAGCTGAAGCTTAGGCTAGCAGAAAATGTTAGGCTAGGAGTATAGATTAGCCCAGGGGAAAAGGTTTGACAGTGAGAAAAGCTTAGGGTATTTGTATTTGTTAAGCGCTTACTATGTGCAGAGCACTGTTCTAAGCGCTGGGGTAGACACAGGGGAATCAGGTTGTCCCACGTGGGGCTCACAGTCTTCATCCTCATTTTACAGATGAGGTTACTGAGGCACAGAGAAGTTAAGTGACTTGCCCACAGTCACACAGCTAACAGCTGGCAGAGCTGGGATTCGAACTCATGAGCTCTGACTCCAAAGCCCAGGCTCTTTCCACTGAGCCACGCTAGGTTTAGGCCTTGGGAATAGCTTAGGCCAGGGAAAGGGATAGGCCAAAGGAAAAGGTTAGGCTCAGGGAAAAGGTTAGGCTCAGGGAAAAGGTTAGGTTCAGGGAAAAGGTTAGGTCAGAGGGAAAGGTTAGGCTAAGGGAAAGGTTAGGCTACGGGAAAAGATTAGGCTAGGGGAAAAGGTTAGGCTGGGAGATACAGTTAGGGCAGAGAAAAAGTTTTGGCCTGGAGAAAGGATAGGCCGGGAAAAAGCTTAGTCCAGGAGAAAAGGTTAGGCTAGGGGAAAAGGTTATTTCAGGGAAAAGGATAGGCCAAGGGAACAGGTTAGTCTACGAAAAAACGTTAGGCTAGGGGAAAAGGCTAGGCCAGGGTAAAGGGTTGGGCCAGGGAAAATGGTTGGGCAAGGGGAAATGGTAAGTCGAGGAGAAAAGGTTAGTCTGGGGGTAAAGGTTAGGCCAGGGGAAAAGACTAGGCCAGGGAAAAAGGCTAGTCCAGGGCAAAAGGTTAGTCCAGGGGGAAAGGTTATAGGTCAGGGGAACAGGTAAGACTACGGGAAAAGCTTAGATCAGGGAAAAGAATAGGTCAAGGAAAGGTTTAGTCTAGGAAAAACGTTAGGCTAGGGTAAAGGTCAGGCTAGGGGTCATGTTAGGATATGGGAAAAACTTAGGGCAGGGCAAGAAGATAGACTAGGGGATAAGGGTATGCTGGAGGAAAAGTTTTGGCTAAGGGAAAAGGTTAGGCCACGGGAAAGGGTAGGTCAGGGAAAAGGATAGGCCAAGGGAAAAGATTAGGCTAGGCAAAACGCTAGGCTGGGGAAAGCTTAGGCTCGGGGAAAAAGTAAGGCCTGGTAAAAATGATAGGATGTGGGAAAGGTTAGGCAGGAGAAACCTGAAACGAGGTGGGTTCGGGGACAGGCCTGGAAGGCAAAGGCGCGGGGGCCCAACCTGGAGGAGAAAGGCAGGAGGCTAAACCTGGAAGACAAAGGGTGGGGGGACCAATGAGAAGGGTTTGGGCCCATGCCTGGAAGACAAATGCGAGGGACCCCAACCAGGATAGAGAAAGGTTTAGGTCCAGGCCTGGAAGGAAAATGTAGGGGCACTAAACCTGGAATGAGAAGGGTTCGTGGCCAGGCTTGTAAGACAAAGGTTGGGGGCCAAACCTGGAAGTCAAAGGCGGGAGGGTCCAAACCTAGAAGGCAAAGGCAGGGGGGTCCAAAAGGGAAAGGAAAGGCGGGGTGGGGGGGCAATCCTGGAACGAGAAGGGTTCGTGGGTCTGGCCTGGAAGGCAAAGGCGGCGGGAGTCCAATCTGTAAGGCAAAGGCTGGGAGCCCATATCTGGAATGAGAAGCGTTTGAGGCCAGGCATGCAAGGCAAAGAGATGGGGTCAAACCTGTAACGCTAAGTGTTTAGGGCCAGGCCTGGAAGGCAAAGGCCAGAAGAACAAACCTACAAAGAGAAGGGTTCATGGCCAGGCCCGGAAGGCAAAGGTTGGGGGGTGCCCAACCTGGAATAAGAAGCCTTGGTGGCCAGGCTGGGAAGGCAAAGGATGGGGAGCCAAACCTGGAATGCGAATGCTTCAGGGCCAGACCGGGAAGCCAAAGGCTGGGGGGTGGCAAACCTGGAACGGGAAAGCTTTGAGACCAGGCTGGGAAAGCAAAGTCTGGGGGCCCAAAATTGGAATGAGAAGCCTTCAGGGCCAGTCAAGGAAGGCAAAGGAGTAGGGACCAAACCTGAAACGAGAAAACCTCGGGGCCAGGCCTGGAAGGCAAAGGTGGGGAGGCCCAAAAAGGAAAGAGAAGGTTTCGGGACTCGGCCTGGAAGGAAAATGAGTGGAGACCAAATGTAAACCGAGAAGGGTTTGTGGCCAGGCCTGGAAAGCAAAGGAGAGGGCGCCCAATCTGGAACAAGAAGGGTTTGGGGCCAGGCCTGCAAGACAAAGGCAGGGGAGGCCAACCTGGTAAGCAAAGGTGGGAGGGCCAAACCTGGAACGAGAAAGGTTTAGGACCAGGCCTGGAGACAAATGCAGGGAGGCCAAACCTTGAAGACATAGGTGGAGAGGGTCCAACCTGGAACAAGAAAGGTTTGCAACTGGGCCTGGAAGGCTAAGGAGGTGGGGTCACGGGGGAGGCTGGCCAACCTGAAAGGAAAAGACCCGGGGAAGGTGGGGCAAACCTGGAACGAGAAGGGTTCAGGTCCAGGCCTGGAAAGCGAAGGTGGGGGAGACCAAACTGGAAGGCAAAGACAGTGCGGGCCAAACGTGGAATGAGAAGGTTGCGGGGCCAGGCCTGGATGGCAAAGGCCGGGGGCCCCAAAACGGAAGATAAAGGCGCGGGTGCAGGGAGCAAGCCTGGAACAAGAAGGGTTCAGGGCCAAACCCGGAAGGCAAAGGTGGGGGAGCCAAACCTGGAACGAGAAAGATTCGGGGCCAGGACTGGAAGGCAAAGGCTGGGGGGGCCCAACCTGGAAGGCAAAGACCGGGGGGCCAAACCTAGAACAAGAAGGGTTCAGGGCCAAACCTGGAATGAGAGGCCTTCCAGGCCAGGCCTGGAAGGCAAAGGCTGGGAGGCCCAACGAGGATAGAGAAGGGCTCAGGGCCAGGCCTGGAAGGTAAGTGTGCAGCGTGGCTCAGTGGAAAGAGCCCGGGCTTGGGAGTCAGAGGTCATGGGTTCGAATCCCAGCTCTGCCACTTGTCAGCTGTGTAACTGTGGGCAAGTAACCTAACTTCTCGGTGCCTCAGTTACCTCATCTGTAAAATGGGGATTAACTGTGAGCCTCATGTGAGACAACCTGATTACCCTGTATCTACCCCAGTGCTTAGAACAGTGCTCTGCACATAGTAAGCGCTTAACAAATACCAACATTATTATTAAATGTGGGGGGAGCAATCCTGGAATGAGAAGGTTTCGATGCCAGGCCTAGAAGGCCAAGGCTACGGAACCCAACCTGGAACGAGAAGAATTCGGGGCCAGGCCTGGGATGCATAGGCAGGGGAGCCAGGACTGGGAGGCAAAGGAGGGAGGGCGAGGGGCAAAACTAGAATGAGAAGGGTGCGGGGTCAGGCCAGGAAGGCAAAAGGCAGGGGGGGCCCCACCTGGAACGAGAAGGATTCGGGGCCTGACCTGGAAGGCAAAGGCTGGGGGGCCCAATTTGGAAGGGAAAGGCAAGGGGCCCAAATTGGAATGAGAAGTGTTTGGGGCCAGGCCAGGAAGACAAAGGTGGGAGATCCCACCTCAAACGAGAAGGTTTCGGGGCCAGGCCAGGAAGGAAAAGGCGGGGTGGGGCGGCAAACCTGGAAAACAAAAGCGGGGTGGGCCAACTGGAACAAGAAGCATTCAGGACAAGACCTGGAAGGCAAAGGTGGTGGGACCCAACCTGTACTGAGAAGGCTTCGGGAGCCAGTCATGAAAGGCAAAGGCAGAGGGGCCAAACCTGGAATGAGAAGATTTTGGGGCCAGGCCTGGAAGGCAAAGATGGGAGTCCCAACCTGGAATTAGAAGGGTTTGGGACTATGCCTGGATGGCAAAGCAGGGGTGGTCAAATCTGGAAGGCAAAGGTGGGGCGGCCCAACCTGGAACGAGAAGGGTTCGGGTCCAGACCTGGAACGAAAAAGCGCGGAGGTCCAACTTGGAAAGGAAGGGCTGGGGGCCAGACCTCAACAAGATGCCTTTGAGGCCTGGTTGGGAAGGCAAAGACTGGTGGGAGCCGGGCGGGGAGTGGGGCACTAATGTGGAACGTGAAGACTTCAGGACCAGGCCGGGAAGACAAAGGCTGGTGGGCCAAAACTGGAACGAGAAGCCTATAGGGCCAGGCCTGGAAGGCAAAGGCGGGAGGGCCCAACCAGGATAATAATAATGATAATAATAATAATAATGTTGGTATTTGTTAAGCGCTTACTATGTGCCGAGCACTGTTCTAAGCGCTGGGGTAGACACAGGGGAATCGGGTTGTCCCACGTGGGGCTCACAGTCTTCATCCCCATTTTACAGATGAGGTAACTGAGGCACCGAGAAGTTAAGTGACTTGCCCACAGTCACACAGCTGACAAGTGGCGGAGCCGGGATTTGAACCCATGACCTCTGACTCCAAAGCCCGGGCTCTTTCCACTGAGCCACACTGCTTCTCGTCAGGTTGTCCCACGTGGGGCTCACAGTCTTAATCCCCATTTTACAGATGAGGTAACTGAGGCACCGAGAAGTTAAGTGACTTGCCCAAAGTCACACAGCTGACATGTGGCCGAGCAGGGATTCGAACCCATGACCTCTGACTCCAAAGCCCGTGCTCTTTCCACTGAGCCACGCTGCTTCTCTAATAGAGAAGGGTTCGGGCCAGGCCTGGAGGGAAAGTGCTGGGGGACAAAACATGGAAAGAAAAAAGTACAGGGCCAGCTGGGAGGCAAACGTGGGGGGGACAGGAGTGGAAGGCAAAGGCCATGGTGGGGGGGAGGGCAAAACTAGAATGAGAAGTGTTCGGGGCCAGGCTTGGAAGATAAAAGTGGGGTGGTCTAACCTGGAAGGCAAAGGCTGGGGGGCCCAACCTGGAATGAGAAGGGCTCAGGGCCAAACCAGGAAGGCAAAGGGTGGGGGGCCCAACCTGGAATGAGAAGGGCTCAGGGCCAGGCCTGGAAGGAAAAGGCGGGGGGACCAAACCTGGAACGAGAAGGCTTCAGGGCAAATCCTGGAAGGCAAAGGCTCGGGGGGCCAACCCTGGAATGAGAAGGGTTCGGGACCAGGCCTAGAAGGCAAAGGTGGGGGTGCCCAACATAGAAGGCAAAGGCTGGGGGGCCCAACCTGGAAAGCAAAGGCTGGGGGGCCCAACCTGGAAAGCAAAGGCTGGGGAGCCCAACCTGGAAGGCAAAGGGGAGTGGGGCCCAACCTGGAACAGAAGGCTTCGGGGCCAGTCATGGAAAGCTAAGACAGGGGGGCAAACCTAGAATGAGTAGGGTTTGGGGCCAGGCCTGGAACTAAAAAGGGGGGAGGTCCAACCTTGAAGGCAGGGCTGGAGGGGCCAAACCTGGAACGAGAAGGGTTCGAGGCCAGGCCGGGAAGGCAAATGCGGGGGTGGCCCAACCTGGCAGGCAAATGCAGGGGGGCCAAACCTAGAAGGCAAAGTCTGTGGCGGGGAGGTGTCGAATCTGGAATGAGAAGAGTTCAGAACCAGGCCTGGAAGGCAAAGGGGCTGGGGGTGGGGGGGGTGGCGGTCCAACCTGAAATGAAAAGGCACGGGACAGGGGGCAACTTGGAACAAGAAGGATTCGGGGGATGGCATGGAAGGCAAAGGCTGTTGGGGGCAAACCTGGAACGCAAATGCTTCAGGGCTAGGCCAGGAAGGAAAAGGCTGGGGGGCCAAACCTGGAATGTGAATGCCCTCGGGTCCAGGTTTGGAAGGTAAAGGCATAGGGGTTCAACCTGGAAGGCAAATGCGGGGGAGCCCCCAACCTGGAACAAGAAGGGTTCGGGTCAAATGTGGAAGGCAAAGGTCGGGAGGGCCCAACCTGGGAGCCCAATGTGCAGGGGGTCCAACCTCATATGAGAAGGATTCGGGGCTAGGCCTGGCAGGTAAAGGCTGGGGAGCCAAACCTGGAACGAGAAGGCTTTGGGGCTAGGCCAGGCCGGGAAGGCAAAGGCTGCGGGCCAAACCTGGAATGACAAGGCTTCGGGACCAGGCCTGGAAGGCAAATGCCGGGGTCCTAACCTGAAACGAGAAGGTTTTGTGGTCAGGCCTGGAAGGGAAAGGCCAGGGGGTCCAACCTGAAAGGCAAAGGGGTTGTCCATCCTGGAACTAGACGGGTTCGGGGCCAGCCCGGGAAGGTAAAGGCAGGTTTGCCCAACCACAAACGAGAAGTTTTTGTCACCAGGCCTGGAAGGCAAAGGCTGGGAGCCAGGTCAGGAAGGCAAAGGTGGGGGAGGCAAATCTACAACTAGAAGGGTTTGGGGCTAGGCCTGGAAGGCAAAGGTGGAGAGGCCCAACCCGGAAGGCAAAGGCAGGAGTGCTAAACCTGGAATGAGTAGGGTTCTGGGCCAGGCCTGGAAGACAAAGTCCGGGGGCGGGGACCCTATCTGGAACAAGAAGGGTTTCTGACCAAGCCTGGAGGGAAAAGGCAGGGGGGGTGGTCCAACCTGGAAGACAAAGGCTGAGGGGTCAAACCTGGAATGAGAAGGGTTCAGGGCGAAACAAGGAGAGTCCTGGAAACAAGGAGGGTCCTGGAAGGCAAAGGTCGGGGAGTTGGCGTTGGGAGGGGGGCAACCTAGAAGGGAAAGATGGGTAGGCCCAACCGGGATGAGAAGCGTTGGGGGACCAGGATGGGAAGGCAAAGGCGGCGGGGCCAAACCTGGAATGAGAAGGCTTTAGGGCCAGGGCTGGAAGGTGAAGGCCGGGGGTTCCAACCTGAAAGGCAAAGGCGGGGAGCCAAACCTGGAATGTGAAGGCCTCGGGACCAGGCCAGGAAGGCATAGGTTAGGCAAGAGGTAAAATTTAGGTTAGAGGAAAGGTTAGGCTAGGGAAAAGGATAGGCCAGGGGACAAGGTTAGGCCACAGAAAAAGTTTAAATTGGGGAAAAGTTATGCTAGGGGAAAAGGTTAGACCGGGGGAAAGGTTAGGAAAGTTAAGCCTTCGGGAAAAGGTTAGGCTAGGTGTAAAGTTTAGGTTAGGGATAAAGCATGTTAGGCTAAGTGTAAAGATTAGTTTAGGGGAAAAGATTAAGCTAGGGGAAAGGGTTAGGCCAGGGAAAAAGATTAGGCTAGGGGAAAAGATTAAGCTAGGGGATAGGTTTAGGCTAGGGGAAAAGGTTAGGCTGGGGAAAAGCTTAGGTCATGGGAAAGCTTAGGCCAGGAGAAAAGGTTAGGGCAGGGAAAAGGAAAGGCAGGGGGAAAGCTAAGGCTAGGAGAAGAGACTAGGTCAGGGGAAAAGGATAGGCTAGAGGAAATGGTTAGGCGAGAGGAAAGCTTAGTCTATGGGTAAAGGTTAGGGTACCAGAAAAGGTTAGGCTAGGACACAAGGTTAGGCAAGGAGAAATTTTAGGCTATGGGAAAAGGTTAGGCAAGGTGTAAAGTTTAGGTTAAGAGAAAGGTTAGGCTAGGGAAAAGGATAGGCCAGGGGAAAAGGTTAGGCCTTGGGAAAAGTTGAAGTCTGGGAATAGGTTAGGCTAGGGGAAAAGGTTAGGCCGGGGGATAGGTTAGGCCAGGGGAAAGTTAAGCCTTTGGGAAAAGGTTAGACTGATTTTAAAGGTTAGGTTAGGGGAAAATCTTAGGCTAGGGTAAAAGGTTAGGCTAGGAGGAAAGATTAGGCTAGGGGAGAGGTTTAGACTACGGGAAAAGGTAAGGCTGGGGAAGAGGTTAGCCACGGGAAAAGGTTAGGCCAAGGGGAAAGGTTAAGCTATGGGAAAAGGTTAGGTCATGGAAAATAGGCTAGGGGAAAAGGTTAAGTTACAGGAAATGGTTAGGCTACAGGAAATGGTTAGGCCAGTTGAAAAGGTTAGGCAAGACAAAAATGTTAGGCCAGGGGAAAATGTAAGGCCAAGGGAAAAGGTAAGCCTGGGTTAAAGGGTTAGGTAAAGTAAAAGGACAGGCCAAAGTAAAAGGGTAAGTTCTGCAGAAACATTAGGCTAGGGGAAAGGCTGGCTAGGGGAAAAGATTAAGCCAGAGGAAAAGGTAAGGTTAGGGGAAAAGGTTAGGTTAGGGGATAGGTTTGGCTAGGCGAAAATGTTTGGCTAGGGGAAAACATTACGCTAGGGAAACAGGTTAGGCCATAAAAAAAAGTTAGGCGAGGGGAAAAGTTTAGTCTAGGGGAAAGGTTTAGGCCAGGGTGCAGCTTATGCTAGCAGAAAACGTTAGGCTAGGTGAAGACGTTAGGTTAGGGGAAAGAGTAGACTAGGGGACAGGTTAGGCTAGGGGAAAGGTTTGGGCTAGGGGTCAGGTTAGGCTATGGGAAAAAGTTAGGCCAGGAGAAGAGGTTAGGCTATGGGAAAATGTTAGGCTAAGGGAAAAGGGTGGACCAGGGGAAGAGGTTAAGCCAGGGGAAAAGGTTAAGCAAGGCGAAATCGTTAGGCCAGGGGATAAGGTTAGGCCGGGGGAAAAGGGTAGACCAGTGGAAAAGGGTAGGCCAGTGGAAAAGGGTAGGCTAAGGGAAAAGTTAATGCTAGGGAAAAAGGTTAGACCAGGGAGAAGGTTACGCTAGCTGAAAAGGTTAGGTTAGGTGAAGTGGTTAGGCGAGGGGAAATGGTTAGGTTAAGGGAAAAAGTTGAGAGGGGAAAAGGGGAGGCCAAGGGAAGAGGTTAGGCTGTGGGACAAGGTTAGGCCAGGGACAAAGGTTAGGCTAGGGGGAAAGGTTAGGCTAGGGGAAGACATTACGCAAAAGAAAAAGGTTAGGCCAGGGGAAAAGTTTAGGCTAAGGGAAGAGATTAGACCAGGGGAATAGGTTAGGCCAGAGGAATAGGTTAGGCCAGAGGAATAGGTTAGGCCAAAGGAAAAAGTAAAGCTAAGGGAAAAGGTTAGGCTAAGGGAAAAAGATCGGCCAGGGGAAAGGTTAGGCTAGGGGAAGAGGTTAGTCTAAGGGAAATGGTTAGGCCAGGGGAATAGGTTAGGCTAAGGGAAAAGGTTAGGCCAGGGAAAAGTTTAGGCCAGGGAAAAGGATAAGCCAGGGAGAAGTTTAGGTTAGCAGAAAAGGATAAGCTAGGCAAAAAGGTTAGGCCACCGCAAGTGGTTAGGTTAGGGGAAACATGCTAAGGGAAAGGTTAGGGCAGGGGAAAAGGGTAGGGCAGGGGAAAGGATAGGCCAGGGAGAAGGTTATGCCAGGGAGAGGTTTAGGGTAGCGAGAAAGGATAGGGTAGGCCAAAAGGTTAGGCTAGGGAAAACTGTTAGTTTAAGGGAAAAAGGCCCTGGGAAATGGTTAGCCTAGAGGAAAAGGTTAGGCTAGGGGAAAAGTTTAAGGTAGGGGAAAAGTTTAAGGTAGGGGACAAGTTTAGGGTAGGGGAAAAGTTTAGGGTAGGGGAAAGCGTTAGGCTAAGGGGAAACCTTAGGTCATGGGAAACGGTTAGGCCTTGGAAAAAGGTTAGGTCAGGGGAAAGGATAGTCCAAGAGAAACGTTTGGCAAGGGGAAAAGATTAGGCTAGGATAAAGGTTAGGTTACGGGAAAAGGTTAGACCAGGGGAAGAGTTTGGCAAGGGGAAAAATTGGCAAGGGGAAAGGTTAGGCTAGTTGTAATTGTTAGGTTAAGAGAAAGTTTTAGGCTAGGAGAAAGAGTTCGGCTGGGGGAAACGGTTAGGCTAGGGCAAAAGGTTAGGCCTTGGGAAAAGGTTAGGCTAGGGGAAAAGTTTAGAATAGGGGAAATGGTAAGGCTAGGCAAAAAGGTTAGGCTAAAGGAAAGGTTTGAGACCACAAAAAGATTAGGCAAGGGAAAAAGGTTACACGAGGGGAAAAGGTTAGGCTGGAGAAAGCATTAGGCTATGGGAAATGGTTAAGTTGGGGAAAAGATTAGGCTAGGGGAAAAGATTAGGCAAGGGGAATAGGTTAGGCCAGGGAATAGCTTAAGCGAGGGGAAATGGTTAGGCAGGGGAAAGGTTGGGCCAAGGGAAAGGTTTAGGCTAGGGGAAAAGGTTAGGCCAGGGGGAAGATCAGGCTAGAGGAAAGGTTAGGTTAAGGGAAAACATTAGGCAAGGAGAAAAGGTTAGGCTCAGGGAAAAGGCTAGGTTATGGGAAATGCTTAGGTTTGGGGAAAAGGTTAGGTTAGGGGGAAGATCAGGCTAGAGGAAAGGTTAGGTTAAGGGAAAACATTAGGCAAGGAGAAAAGGTTAGGCTCAGGGAAAAGGCTAGGTTATGGGAAATGCTTAGGTTTGGGGAAAAGGTTAGGTTAGGGGAAAAGTTTAGCACTGGAGAAAATGTTTGGCTAGGGGAAAAGGTTAGACTAAGGGAAAAGGTTAGATAGGGGATAACGTTAGGCCAGGGAGAAAGTTAGTCAAGGGAGAAGTTTCGGCTAACGGGAAAGGTTAGTCTAGGTGAAGAAGAAAGGCTAGGGCAAATCGTTAGACTAGGGGAAAAGGTTTAGCTAAGGGAAAAAGTTAGGCCTGGGGAAAAGAGTAGGCCAGGGGAAAAGGTTAAACTAGGAATAACTGGTTAGACTAGAAGAAAAGGTTAGTCTAGGGGAAAAGGTTAGGTAAGGGGAAAAGGTTAGGAGAGAAAAAAGTTGAGCAAGGGGAAGGGTTAGGCTATGGGCAAAGGTTTGGCTAGGTGTAAAGACTAGTTTAAGGGAAAAGGTTTAGGTTATGGAAAGTGGTTAGATTATGGGAAAGCGTTAGGTTAGGGGAAAAGATTAGGGTAGGGGAAAAGATTAGGCTAAGGGAAAAGATTAGGCCAGGTGAAAAAGTTAGCCAAGGGAAAAGTGAGTTTAGGCTGGAACACTTTTGGTTTCAGTATGGGCCCCCCTGCCTTTGCCTTGCCTGTTTATCCGCCCAACCTTTGCCTTGTAAGTTTGGCCCCGAACACTTTTCTTTCAGGTTTGGGCTCCTCAGCCTTCGCCTTGCAGGTTTGGACTTGAGCGCTTTAGCTTCCAGTTTAGTCCCTGCAGCCTTTGCCTTGTAGGTTGGGCTCCAAACCCTTTTGTTTCCAGTTTGGGCACCGAGTCTTTTCTTTGCAGGTTTGCTTTGCGGGAAATAGGCCCTGTTCCTTTTTCCTTCAGGATTGGGCCCCAAAGCCTTTACCTTGCAAGTTTGGCTCCCAACGCATTTTGTTCCAGTTTGTTCCCCCCAGAGATTGCCTTGCAGGTTTGTCCCTGAAAATTTTTAGTTCAGGTTTGGGCCCTGCAGCCTTTGCCTTGCAGGTTTGGCTCCCACCCCTTTGTCCTCCAGTTTGGCCCCTCCAGAGTATGCCTTGCAGCTTTGTCCCTGAACCCTTTTATTTCCAGTTTGGTTCTCCCAGCCTTTGCCTTGCACGTTTGGGGGTGATGACACCTTATTTTTCTCCTTCCCTCTCTGCCTACCCAGCCTCAGGGTCTCTAGAGGAATGGGGCTCCCATGGCCTGGAGGGTCTCAGATTTCTCTCTGCCTCTATGTACTTTCATGGGCAAGGCTAGGGTGAAAGGCAGGACCATCTAGGCCCAAGAGACAGGGAGGGGGTAGAATGGGTTGGAGGTGGGCAGGGGCTCAGATTGGAGGTTGTCCCAGGTTCCACTACCCAGTCAGTCTAGTGAATCAATCCGTCATATTGAAGTGACCTAAGTGACTTGCAGTGTGACTTAGTGGTATGACTCAATATTTCTGGGTCTCTGCTTCCCCTCCCCCTTTTCTAATAATAATAAAACGCACAATAATTGTAGTATTAAGTGCTTAAGTTCCAGGATGTCCATCCTTTATTAATTTATATTCATCTCCACCTCCCCCTCTAGGCTGTAAACTCATTGCGGGCAAAGAATGTGTCTACTAACTCAGTTTTTAATAGCAATAGTAATCATAATGATAATGATTGTGGTATTTGTTAAGCGGTTAGCGTGTCGGACACTGCAGCAAGAGCTTGGTTAAAGACACGGCCATTGCGATTGGACACAGTCCCTGTCTCATACAGGGCACCCAGTCTCCATCCCCATTTTACAGATGAGACAACTGAGGCCCAAAGAACTTGTCATCTGCCCAAGATCACACAGTAGACAAATGGCAGTGTTGGAATTAATTGTGGTATTTAAGTGCCCATGATGTGCCAGGCACCATTCCAAGTGGTAGAGGGGTGGGGTGGAACACAAGCAATTCAGGTTGGACACAGTCCCTGTCCCAGATAGGGCTCTCTGTCTTAATTGCCATTTTACGGATGAGTAAAGACACAGTGAAGTGACTTGCCCAAGGCCACACAGCAGTCAAGGAGTAGAGTTGGGATTAGACCCCCTGACCTGATTCCCAGGCCCATGACAGAGAATTTTCACCAGGCACACACGTACAGAGAAGAGAGAACACACACGTGTGTGGACACTTGCTCACACACAAATACACTTGTGCCCCAGAAATCCTGCTTACCTGTAATTTTCATTTATTGTCTGCCTCCCCCCATAACATGTAAGATGCTCGAAGGCAGGGATCTTGTCTACCAGATCCGTTAAACTCTACCAAATGCTTGGTAAATTGGTCTGCATAAATTTAATTCGTTAATTTTTATTGAGCACTTAATGTGAACAGAGCACTTTACTAAGTGCTTGGGAGGTGCAATAGAGCAGTAAAGAGAGACAATTCCTGCCCCCCACCGGCTCACAGCGAGTGTTTGTGTGTGTATGTGAGTGTGTGTGTGTGAGGGGGCAAGGGGCAAACATCAATACCAGTACACAGACCTCAATATATATATATATATATAAAACTATAGATATATTCATAAGGGCTGAGGGGCAGGGAGAGGGGGAAAGAGCAAAGTTGCTCCAGTCATGGTGACACATAAGGGAGTGGGAGCTGAGGAAAAGTGGGGGTTAGTAGAGGAAGGCCTCTTAGAGGAGGTGCACCTTCAGTAGGGCTTTGAAGGAAGGGAGATTGGCAGATTTGAGGAGGGAGGCCTAAATCAATCAAGCGGATCAATTGGGCCATATTGAAGCATTCCGGGCAGGAGGTAGGTTGTGGGCCGGGGGATGGGCGGCGAGCCAGGGGAGATCGAGACACATTGAGAAGGTTAGCACCATAGGAGCCGAGTGTGTGGGCTGGGATGTAGAAGGAGAGAAGAGAGGTGAGGTAGGAAGGGTCAAGGTGTTGGAGAGCTTTAAAGTCAATAGTGAGAAGTTTTTGATGATACAGAGGTGGATAGGCAACCACTGAAAATTTTTGAGGAGGGGGGTGATGTGTCCGAAACGTTTCTGTAGAAAAATAAACCCTATTAATAATAATAATAATAATAATAATGTTGGTATTTGTTAAGCGCTTACTATGTGCCAAGCACTGTTCTAAGCGCTGGGGTAGACATTGGCTCATCTCCCATGTGGCCTCTTTGGCCTGGTCCAGTCTGTGGAGCCAAACCACACTCCTCTAGTTAACAAGGCAGGGGAGGGAGAGGGAAGACAAAAATCGGTTGAGAAACCAACTGGCTCCCAACCACACCTGCATAATAATAATTGTGGTGGCATTTGTTAAATGCCCACTATGTGCCCTGCACTGTACCAAGCCCTGGGTAGATGATTCGAGATTATCAGTTCGGCTCAGTCCCTGTCCCACATGAAACTCACAGTATGAAAAGAAGGGGGAAGAGGAATTGAATTACCATTTTATCATTATTATTATTATTATTTTCATTATTAATAATAAGGGCATTAGTTTAGCACTTACTATGTGCCAGGCACTGTACCAGGAGGTGGGGTGGAAGTAAACAAATCTAGTTGGACCCAGGCCCTGTCCCATGTGGAGCTAATACCATGACTTCCGATTACTTTTATTTTTTCCAATTTTGAATGGCAAAATATCCGTATCATAGGCACTTTTTTGGATGCTGATATTTCTGGATGCTGGAGAGAGTCTATCCAAATCTTTGTGGAAGTTTTATAATTGTTATAAAATCACGATAAGCTCAAAATCATTCACAGGTATCGAGCACTTACTGTGTGCAGAGAGCTGTACGAAACACTTTGGGGAGTCCAAAACATCTTAGTTGGAAAACAGGTTCCTCACTCACAATGAGCTTACAGTCTAGATGGGGAGACAGACATTAATATAAATTATATAGAGGGGATAATAATAGAAAGGAATCATAATTGATGACTTGAAGATACTGTTCGTAATGAAACAGCTTTTCCCACTCTCAAGTGGCAGATGGTTGGAGAGATAGATTTGGGAGTCATTCATACTGACGTGGGAGCTGAAGCCATATCATTATTGTTATTATAATGGCATTTAAGTGCTAGGTAGTGTGGCCTAATGGAAAGAGTCTGGGCCCGGGGGTCAGAAGGACCTGGCTTCTGATCCCAGCTCTGCCGCTTGTCTGCTGTGTGACTTTGAGCAAGTCCCTTCACTTCCTTCTACCTCTGTCACCTCATTTATAAAATGGGGATAAGGACTGTCAGCTTCACGTGGATCATGGACTGTATACAACCTGATTTACTTGTATCTACTTCCGCACTTGAAACAGTGCAGGGTACGTGGTAAGCACTTAAGAAATACCATTACCACTAGAGAACTAAATGCAGGGGTAGAAACTGATTAATCCAGTCCTATATTCCCTACCCTCAACGAGCTTAAAATAGGGATTAAGACTGTAAGCCCCATGTGGGGCACGGACTTTGTCCAACCTGATCAGCTCATATCTGGCCCAGCACTTAAAACAGTGGCTGGCACATAATAAGGGGCTTAACAAATACCACTGGAATAAAAGGAGCATTCAGAAAGGTGGAAGAGAGTGTTACCCCTCACTGAAGAGAACTTCCAAATCATGTCTCATCTACTTTTCGTAATTCACTCCCACTCAAAGGAGTGGGTGTGTGCATGTGTGCTTGCATGCATGAAAGATGGGGTTAGCTTTGGGAAGAGTAATGAGGAGGGGGCTGCCACAGTCAGCAGGAAAGCTGGTTCTGGACTCATGAACTGGGGCTCAGTGAAGGGATATGGCTTTGGTTTGACCATCTGAGCAGGCCTGGAGCCCTGCAGAGCCCTGTTGACAACTGGGGACCCCCTCCACGTGTGACAGTGGTAGCTCCTGTCAAATTGGAGATGCCCTCCGTGTCCACTACAATGCATCCTCGTGGAGTGATGGAGCCAGGAACTGTGCTGTCACCTCTAAGGGAAGGTCTTGTTTGTGGTTGGTGAATATGTTTGTGTTTGAATTTCCATGCTTCCAATTTCATCTCTGGAGGAGGAGAAGAGAGAGTGGAGGGGGCTGCCACCCCCAGCATAGAGGCTGGTCCTGGAAATGGGAACTGGGACTCTGTGCAGGGAACTGGTTCTTTCTGACCCGACTGTGGAACGGAGAAGACCCGGGGCCCTTAGTTCTCTAGATGGATCAAACCTCCCATTGCCCTCAGTCCTGTCTGCACACTCATCTTGCATATCTTCAGGCCCAGAGAAGGGGTGTTGGTGGCCTTGACAGTGGAGGCTTCTGGGGAGTGGGGGGACAGAGAAGTCTAGTGTCAGGGGTAGGACAGGATGGCATTAGCATGTCACCCCTGTTCCTCATTGAGGATCAGAGCCTTGTGGACTTCAGTTCTACAGCAGGAGTGCAGGGGTCGAATTCTGTCCAGTCTTTCATTGTTCTGGGCATCCAGTTCCTGGAGAATGACTAATGGAATTGGGAATAGGAAAATGGGGTTAGTTAAGGGGTTTGAGCTGCAGGATGTAGTAGTCTGCTTAATAATAATAATTACGGTATTTGTTAAGGGCTTACTATGTGCCAAGCACTGAGATAGATACAAGGTAATCAGGTTATCCCACGTGGGGCTCACAGTCTTAATCCCCATTTTACAGATGAGGCAACTGAGGCACAGAGAAGTTAAGTGACTTGTCCAAGGTCACACAGCAGACAAGTGGCAGAGATGGGATTAGAACTCACATTCTCTTACCCCTAAGCCCGTGCTCTGTCCTCTAAGCCACACTGCTTGGGAGATAATAATAATGATGGCATTTATTAAGCACTTACTATGTGCCAAGCACTGTTCTAAGTTCTGGGATAGATACAAGGTCATCGACTTGTTCCATGTGGGGTTTACAGTCTTAATCCCCATTTTACAGATGAGGTCACTGAGGCACAGAGAAGTTAAGTGACTTGCCTAAAGTCACACAGCTGACAAGTGCTGGAACCGGGCTGAGAACCCAAGACCTCTGACTCCCAAGCCCGTGCTCTTTCCACTAAGCCACGATGGCATAGCTGCAATTGTCAAACGTCACCTCTACTGGGCAACCCACATTTCAGGAAGACTCACGTTGGGAACCTAGATGGGTTTTGCCCCCTATCTCTCCCTTTATATCAGACAAATGGCTCTCTAGGAGTCTGAAGTGTCCAAAAGATGTGATTTTTAGTGGGTGACGGAGGGCAGGACGGGGAGACTTGGGCCTCCATAGTCACTCACTGAGGCGAGTTTTATGGGACCAGATCCCATAATGCCAGATCTCACATCGTCAGACATGATGGAGGGCTTACTGTGTGCAAAGCACTGCACAAAGCGCTTGGGAGAGTACAGTAGGACAGACACATTCCCTGCCCACAACCACAAGGCCTAGTGGCAAGAGCACGGGCTTAGGATTCAGAGGATGGGGGTCCTAATCCCATCTCTTCCACTTGTCTGCTGTGTGACCTTGGGCAAGTCACTTGACTTCTCCATTCCTCAGTTCCCTCATCTGCAAAATGGGGATTAAGACTGTGAGCCCCATGTAGGACGAACTGATCACATCGTATCTACCCTAGCGCTTAGAACAGTGCTTGACACATAGGAAGTGCTTACCATATAACATAATAACTCAGTATCGTACTCCTCCAGCATGTCCTAGTGTTCTCAGCACACAGTCCACACTCAATAATCACCAGTATGTTTTCACCTCATTCTCTCCTTAGTGGCCAGAGCACAGGCCTGGGAGTTTAAAGGTAACGGGTTCAAATCCTGACTTGGCCACTTTGCTGTGTGGCCCTCAGCAAGACGCTTCACTCCTCTCTGACTCAGTTACCTAATTTGTCTAATGGGTCTTGAGACCGTGAGCTTCACGTGGGACAAGCACTGAATCCAACCCAATTTTTTTTGTATCTACCCCAATGCTAAGTACAATGCCGGGCATATTTCAAGCAATAAAGAAATACCACAATTATTATTCATCATTATTATTGTTATTATCACCATTAACTACCTCCTCTATGCTCACATCCAGTGCACTTCTGTACACAGAGTGCATAGTTTACAGATATGCACACAAATGCTGCAGGGCAAATAGCAGATGTCTAAAGGTTATAGGTACAAGGGTGTTGACGCAGAAGGGTGAAGAAGCTGTGGGGGGAAAGAGGGATTAATCAGAGATGGCCTGTTGACGGAGTTGAGACCTTAATAATGCTCTGAAGAAAGGGGGAGTGGTGGTCTGGCCTATGTGGAAAGGGAGGGAGCTCCAGGCTAGAGGGAGACCGTGGAAAAGGAGTCGGAGGTGACATAGACAAGATGGGGGCCCAAAGAAGGAACTGGTGCTGTTGGAGTAAATTACCAGCAGGTGGCGATAGGGTGGCGCGTCCGCCCAGAATCACCATCTAGGAGAGAAGCAGCGCCGCCTTGTGGCTACAGCTCCCGCTTGTGCGTCAGAAGGACCTGGCTCCTAAACCAGTCCCTGCCACTTGTCTTCTGGGTGACCTTGGGCAAGTCAACTCACTTCTCCGCGCATCAGGTTCCTCATCTCTAAAATGGGGATTAAGACTTGTGAGTCCCATGTGGAACATGGACTATGTCCAAACTGATGGGCTTCTCCCTATCCCAGTGCTTAGTAAATTGCCTGGCACATAGTGAGATCTTCACAAGCACCATAAAAAAGATTAGTGCCACCCGCGGGGCTAATAGAGAGGTGAAGCCTCACAGAACAATAGCAAGTTTCATCGTGGTGCTATTGAGAAGGGCAGCCTTTCAGGCCAATACTTGTTGCCACCAGGTAGCAATAGGCACAGCTGCCCAGGATTCCTATTAGTGCCACCAGGCAGCTGCTGGTCTCAGACCCAAGCGTAGTTCTGGTTCCAGGGACCAGGGGCATCTCTCCAGAACAGTTGCTCAGTGGTTGTCCTCAGCCTCAGGGATCGTCTCTCTTATCCTGTGGGCAGACACAACTCCCAGATTTTCCCTCTTACTGAATGGACTGCATTGCTACCCCAAAGGGGAGTTTGGGGTTTGGGGGTTGGGGGAGGGGGGGTTGGTGTGTGTGTGTGTGTGTGTGTGTGTGTATGTAAATAATGGAGGGGAAGTAAAGTGATGAGGTGGATGCCAATCAGGTGGCTAGGTCTCTTTTGATTGGGACTGAGAAGACCCAGGACCCGTAAATCTATAGATGAGGCAAGCCCCTCTGGGACTACAGTCCTGTCTACAGGGTCACTGCTCAGCCTCACTCTCCAGAGAAGGGACCCTTTTGGGCTCATTGTGGAAGTTTGCGGTTTCTAATATCAGGAGATCTGCTTCTCTCTGAGAAGCAGAGTTGTGCAGATTCCTGCGTGAAATCGAGTTCACGGTGGTGTGGGCTGGGAGGATAGAAGGCAGGTATTGTACCAGAAACTGAATTCTATCCAGTGTGCATGCAGTTCTGCACTTTCAGTCAATCAATTGGATTGATGGAGTGCCTTCTGTATGCAGAGCACTTTACTAAGCGCTTGGGAGAGTACCCATTGGACAGACACTCCCAGCCCATGACGAGCTTTCAGTCTAGAGGGGGAGGCAGACATTAATTTAAATAAGTAAATAAGTAAATAAATAAATAAATAAGCGCAGATTGTAAATAAATGAATAAATAAATAAATAAGGGCAGATTGTTGCAGTCATCCTAGTGAGGTGGTCTGCCTTTAACCCTCACCTCTCCAGATGATAGGTTTAATGTTTGGTGGAGGAGAGGCAAAACGGTGTCTCCCAAAGAAACCTATGTTGTCTGCAATCTCCTACCCCTCCTTCTCCAGCTATGAGACAGCAGAATCTGCAGAAGACTGAAGGGTTTGGCCACAGAAGCAGAGGGCAGGGCAAAGGGCAGGGTGAGGGAACCTGGCCCCTCACTAATCCACATGTGTCTCTTAAGGTGAGGTTCCACAATTCCAGAGGTGTCTCAGTCAGGACTGGGGAGAAGCTGCAGTAACATTTTGCTTCCATTAGACCCAAACTATACTGCCTCCTACCCAGAGGAGAGCTCTGCAGTGAGTCCTGTGTTTTGAAGGGAGCAGAAAGTGAGTGTGGGGGAGAAGGGGAGCACGAGTCTGTCCTGTTGGCTCAGACATAGAAATAGTGTTTGCCCCCCAACCCCCTCAAAAAAACTTAGGTTGTCTGCAATCTTCAATGCCTCCTTTTCCAGCTCTGAGAGAGATTCGAGACAGACACGTTAAGATCAATGAAAAATTAAAGCACAATGCACATGCACCCAAATCAGCTCTTTTCCTCTTCTCTCACTCCATTCTGGGTCAAATAGCAGAAATGAGGGCTTAGTTGGCTTAGGGAAGACTTCTCGGGGGAGATGTAATTTTAGGAGGCAGCGTGGCTCAGTAGAAAGAGCACGGGCTCTGGAGTCAGAGGTCATGGGTTTGAATCCCACCTCTAACACTTGTCAGCTGTGTGACTGTGGGCAGGTTTACTTCACTTCTCTGGGTCTCAGTTACCTCATCTGTAAAATGGGGATGGAGACTGTGAGCCCCACCTGGGACAACCTGATGACCCTGGATCTCCCCCTGCGCTTAGAACAGTGCTCTGCACATAGTAAGCGCTTAGCAAATACCAATATTATTATTTAGGAAGGCTCTGAAGGTGGGGAGAGGGATGGTTTTTCTGCTTTACAGGGCCAGACTGCTCTGACTACTCCTGAGGTCCAGTGTCAGCAGGTCGGATGTGGGGACTGTGAGGAGGGAACTCAGGAAAGAAAGGTGGAGTGGGGGTCAGGCAAGAGATGAGACCCTGTGGAGAGCTGTTTGTAATTTGTGTTTCCCCGGACAAATCGTTTCATGCTAGAGATTCAATCCAATCCTATCCCTTTTCCCCTATCCCGTTCTACCCTATCTTTCCCAAAGCTATCCCCTTTTCCAATGAAGTTGCTAGGGATTCCACCCAGAACACCTGTTCTTTGGGGAAGCAGCGTGGCTCAGTGGAAAGAGCCTGGGCTTTGGAGTCAGAAGTCATGAGTTTGACTCCCAGCTCTGCCACTTGTCAGCTGTGTGACTGTGGGCAAGTCACTTAGCTTTTCTGTGCCTCAGTTACCTCATCTGTAAAATGGGGATTAACTGTGAGCCTCACGTGGGACAACCTGATTACCCTGTATCTGCCCCAGCGCTTAGAACAGTGCTCTGCACATAGTAAGTGCTTAACAAATACCGACATTATTATTAACTCTAACCCAGCTGTTTCCAATCAGATGGATTACTGAGGTCAGGCCAGGCCCCGCCCCCTCCCCTGCCCTATATAAGCCTCTAGAGCATGAGACTATTTGGAGTTGAGTGTGTTGGTTTTTAATGTGAGGGGCTGTGGTGTTTAGGAGGATAAGAGGAACGTTTTGGGGTTGAAGGTGGTGTGGAGTTTGGGGTAACTTTGAATCTGCTTTCCGGCTTGCTTACTCTTTTGGGCCAGGTAATTTCCTTATAGGTGTCCTTGGCAGGCTATTTGGAGGTATAATCTTTCCCCTTTCACAACTTTATTCGTGCCTGTGAGGGAAGTGGGTAGTGGAGTGAAGGGCCTAACATTCCATTTCAGAAGGCTTCTTGGCCACTCAAACTGCCTCTTTGTTCTCCAGTCTTTCTCTGTGGCTGTGGAAATTCCAAGAGACACTTCCTTCCTGCAATTAATCAATGGTCTTTACTGAGTGCTTACTATGTGTAGAGCACTGTACTACCTGGTTAGGAGAGTACAGTACAACAGAATTAACAAACATGTTCACTGTAGCCCTGACTCACCACCTAAACAGACCTGACCCCACTTTTCTGCTCTTCTTCCTTTACACCTTCAAGATGTGCTTGTCTCCCACATCCTACCAGAGTTCCCTTTCAATCTTATAGGTTCAGCATCAGTTCAATGGGGAGGACACAATTAATACAATGCAGGTAAGGTAAATATCTAAGGAGAAGAATATATACCTTATTAGGGTGGGGTGTATAGTTCAGTGCTCGGTGGGTGTGCCTAAGTGCATGGGTGATTTGAAAGGGTAAATAAAGTGTGTGTGTGTGTGTGTGTGTGTGTGTGTGTAGTATGTATCTGCTGGGGCTTGGTGTGGGGAGGATGTGAGTTTTAGTCAGGGAAGGCTTACTGAAGAAGAAATAATTTCAGTAGGGCTCTTAAAGCTCTGGGAGACCACTGGTATGTCCATTATGTAGGTGGGAGGCTGTGTTGGGATGAGGTGAGATAGATGTGGTCTACATGAGACATGATAACCAGGCTGGATCTTGCAGGAGCATCCTAAACTCAACTCAGAGCCATCTGGAGGTGGATGTCTAAGGGGTCCAGGTGATGGGAAGAGAGGCACCAGCCAATTTGCCTACCAGAATCTTCTAATACTACCTGGCTGTGAAGACTGTTCTTCCTTTAGGGAGGGTGCAGAGAAAATGAGTTTCCACCTCTAAAGGAAGGCGATGGGGGAATGTATGGATGATTAAAGATGACTGGAGAAGCAGCATGGCTCACTAGGAACAGCACGTGCTTGGGAGTCAGAGTTCGTGTGTTCGAATCCTGACTCTGTCGCTTGTCAGCTGTGTGACTGTGGGCAAGTCACTGAACGTCTCTGTCCCTCAGTTACCTCATCTGTAAAATGGCGATTAACTGTGAGCCTCATGTGGGACAACCTGATTACCCTGTATCTACCCCAGCACTTAGAACAGTGCTCTGCACATAGTAAGTGCTTAACAAATACCAACATCATTAGAGAAACAGTGTGGCTCAGTGGAAAGAGCCCGGGCTTGGGAGTCAGAGGCCATGGGTTCTAATCCCAACTCCGCCGCTTGTCAGCTGTGTGACTTTGGGTAAGTCACTTCACTTCTCTGGGCCTCAGTTACCTTATCTGTAAAATGGCGACGAAGACTGGGAACCCCACGTGGGACAACCTGATCACCTTGTATCCCCCAGCGCTTAGAACTGTGCTCTGCACATAGTAAGCGCTTAAGAAATACCAACGTAATTATTATTCTTATTAAAGGTTATGGCAGGAGAGGAAGGAGGTGGTGAGTAGAGGGGCCTGAAGTCTTACCTTTCTGCCTGGCCTAAACTTTTCACCTGGTCTAACCTTTTCCCTGATCCTAACCATTTCCCAAGGACTAACCTTTCCCCTGGACTAACCTTTTCCCCTAGCCTAACCCTTTCCTCTAGCCCAAGGTTTTCCCCTAACCTAACATTTACACCTAGCCTATCCTGCTTTTGCACTAAACTAACCTTTATACCTAGCCTAACCTTTTTCCAAAGGCTTACCTTTCCCCCTGGCCTAACCTTTTCCCCGGGCTAACATTTCCCCCTAGCCCAACCTTTTCCCCTAGCCTAATCTTTTCCCATAGCCTAACATTTATCCTAGCCTAACCTCTATCCTAGCCTAACCTTTTCCCCTAGCCTAACCTTTTCTCCTAACCTAAACGTGTCCCCTAGCCTCATCTTGTCCCCTTGCCTGAACTTTTCCCCTAGCCTTTTCCCTTTACCTAACCTATATTCCTGACCTAATCTTTACCCCTAAGCCTTTCTCCTGACCTAACCTTTTCCCTGAGCGTAACCTATTTCCTTGGAATATCCTTTTCTCTAGCCTAAGCTTTTCTCAAGGCCTAAACTTTTCCCCTGGCCTAACCTTTTTTCAGGGCCTAACCTTTTCCCCTTGGCTAACCTATACTCCTAGCCTAACGTTGCGCCTTTCCTAACACTTTTACCTTGCCTAAACCTTTCCGCTTGCCTAACCTTTTCCTCTAGCCTAACATTTTACGCAAGCCTAATGTTTTCCCCTTTCCTAACCCTTTTACCTTGCCTAAACCTTTCCCCTTGCCTAACCTTTTCCTCTAGCCTAACATTTTATGCAAGCTTAATGTTTTCCCCTAGACTAACCCTTCCCTTGCCTAATCTCTCCCCTGGTCTAACCTTTCTCCCTGGCTTAACCTTTTCCCCTAGCCTAACGTTTTACTTTTCCCCTGGCCTATCCTTTTCCTCTAGCCTATCTTTTTCCTCTAGCCTTAATTTTTCCCCTATTCTGTTTCCCCTAGCCCAACCCCCTCCCTGAGCCTAACCTTTCCTCTGAAGTAATCATTTCCCATAGCCTAACCTTTTACCCTAGCCTAACCCGTTAGACTAGTCAATCCTGTTCCCCTAACATAAACTTTAAACCTTCCCTAACCTTTTCCCATAGCCTAACTTTTCTCCTCGCATAACCCTTTCTCCTCACCTAAACTTTTCCTCTCGCCTAACCTTTTCCCCTGGCCTAATATTTTCCTGTATCCTAAACTTTTCACCTGGCCTAATCTTTTCCCCTGACCTAAGCTTAAACCCGGCCTAACCTTTTTCTGTATCCTAACATTTTCCCCTAGCCTAACATTTTCCCTAGTCTAACATTTTCCCTAGGCTGACCGTTTCCCCTGCCTAACCTTATCCCATTGCCTAACCAGTTCCCATAGCCTAATCTTTTCCCATTGCCTAACGTTTTACCCTGGCCTAACCCATTAAACCCATTAAACCCTAGCCTAAACTTTTCTCTTTGCCTTACGTCTTTCCCTGGCCTAATCTTTTCCCCTAGTCTAACCTTTTCCCCTGGACAAACCTTTTCCCAAAGCCTAAACTTTCCTCTGGCCTAACCTTTACCATTGGCCTATCCAGGCCTTTCCCCTGGCCTAACCTTTGCCTGTGGCCTCCCCTGGCCCAGCTTTTTCCCTTGGCTTAACCATTTCCCATAGCTTAACATCTTCACCTAGCCTAACGTTTTCCCCCGGTCTAGCCTTTTCCCCTAGCCTAAGCTTTTCCCCTAACCTAAACTTTTCACCTTGCCTAACCCTCTCCCCTAGCCTAATGTTTTCCCCAACCTAATATTTCCCATAGCCTATGCTTTACCCCTAGCTTAACCTTGTCCCCTGGCCTAAACTTTTCCCCTGGCCTAAGCTTTTCCCCGGCCTGACCTTTTCTTCTGACCTAACCTTTTCTCCCTAACCTAACCTTTCCTTTGCCTAATCTTTCCCCTGGCCTAGCCCTTTCCACTAGGCTTATCCATTTCTTTAGCCTTAACCTTTTCTCCTAGGCTAAACATTTCCCCAAGACTAACCTTTTCCCTTAGCCTAACCTTTTCCCTAGCCTCACCTTTTCCCTTAACCTAAAATTTTCACCTTGCATAACCTTTTCCCCTAGCCGAACCTTTTGCCTTAACCTAACCTTTAACCCTAGCCTAACCGTTCCCTAGCCAAATCTTTCCCCTTGCCTAATCTTTTCCCCTAGCCTAACCTATTCCAATGGCCTAACATTTTCCCTTAGCTTAATCCTTTCGCCTAACTTAAAGTTGACACCTTGCCTAAACTTATCCCGTAGCCTATCCTTTCCCCTACCCTAACCTTCTGCCTAGCCTAACATTCTTCCTAGCCTAACCTTTTCCCCTTGCCTGTCCTTTTACTCTGGACTAACCTTTTCCCCTAGCCTAAGCTTTTCCCTGGCCTTCACCTAGCCTAACCTATTCCCCTAGGTTTACCATTTCCCTTAGCCTAAAGTTTAACCCTAGCCTAACCTTTTCCCCTAGGCTAACCCTTTCCCCTAGCCTAAGGTTTTCCTCTAACCTAACCTATACACCGAGCCCAACCTATCCCCTGTGCTAACCTTTTCCCCTAGCCTAACTTTTTCCCCTAGCCTATCCTTTTCCCCTAACATAACCTTTTTCCCAGCTTATATTTATCCCATGCCCTAATCTGTTCCCCTAGTTTAACCTCTTCTCCCAGACTAGCCTTTTTGCCTACACCAACATTTTTTCTTAGCCTTAACTTTTCCCCTAACCAAACCTTTATACCTAGCCTAACCATTTCCCCTAGCCTAACCTTTTCCCTTGGCCTATCCTTTCACCTAACCTAACCTTTACCTTGAGCCTAACATTTTTGCCTAGCCTATCCTTTTCTGCTAACATAACCTTTTTCCTGGCTTAAATTTATCCAATGGCCTAACCTTTCCCGTAACCTAACTTTTTTCCTTGGCCTATCCTTTCCCCTAGCCTAACCTTTTCCCTTAGCCTAACCTCTTCCCCTGGCCTAACCTTTTCCCATAGTCTAACTTTTTCCCCTGGCCTAACCTTTTCCCCTGGCTTAACCTTTTCCATGACCTAACCTTTTCTCCAGGCTGAGCTTTTCCCCTAGCCTAACCTTTTCCCAGACCCTAACCTTTCCCAGACCCTAACCTTTAAACTTAGACTACTCTGCTTTTCCCCTAACCTAAACCTTACAGCTAACCTAACCTTTTCCTGAAGGCTTACCTTTCCCTCGGCCTAAACTTTTCCCCTGGCCTAACCTTTTCCTTGATCCTAACCATTTCCCAAGGCATAAACCTTACCCCTGGTCTAAGCTTTTCCCCTAACCTAACATTTACACCTAGCCTATCCTGCTTTTCCCCTAAATTAACCTTTACACCTAGCCTAAGCTTTTCCCTAAGGCTTACCTTTCCCCCTGGCCTAGCCCTTCCCCCAGCCTACCTTTCTCCCTGGCCTAACCCTGTTCCCCTAGCATAACCTATTTTGCTTAACCTTTTTCCTCGGCCTAACCTTTTCCCCTGACCTAAGCCTTTCCCCTGGCCTATCCTTTTCCCTAGCCTAACCTTTCCCCTAACATAAACTTTGCACCTTGCCTAATCTTTTCCCCTAGGCTAACCTTTCCCATTGCCTAACCTTTTCCCTGACCTACCTTTCCCCTGGGCCTAATCTTTTCCCCTGGCCTAACCTATTCCTCTAGCCCAACATTTTCCTCTAGCCTATCCTATTCCCCTAGCCTAACCTCTTCCCCTAGCCAAACCTTTTCCGCTGGCCTCACCATTTCCCATGGCCTTGCCTGACCACTAGTCTAACCTTTATCCTAGCCTATCTTTTTCCCTTGACCTGTCGTTTCCCATGACCTAACCCTATTCCCTAGCCTATCCTTTTCCCCTTCCTAACCATTTCCACTTCCCCAACTTTCTCCCTTAACCTAATATTTTCCCCTAACCTAACGTTTCCCCAGCCTAATCTTTCCCGTAGGCTAACCTTTTCCCCTAGCCTGACCTTTTTCCCTTGCCTAACATTTTCCCCTAGCCTAACCTTTTCCCTAACTTAACCTTTACCCCTAGCCTAAACTTTTCCCCTTCCCTAACCTTTCCCCATAGAATAACCTGACCCCTAGCCTAACATCTATCCTAGGCTAACCTTTTCCCCTAGCATAACCTTTTCCCTTGGCCTATCCTTTCCATTGACCTAACCTTTTCTTCTGGCCTAACCTTGTCCCTGGCCTAAACTTTTCCCCTAGCCTAAACCTTTCCCCAAGCCAAAACTTTTCCCCTAGCCTAAACCTTTCCCTTAGCCAAATGTTTTCCCTAGCATAACCTTTCCCCTAGCCTTACCTATTCCCTTGGCCCCATCCTAACCTTTTCTTTGTGCCTAAACCTATCCCCTGACCCAACATTTTCCCCTAGACCAAATTTTCCCCAGCCTAACCTTTTCCCCTAGCCTAACTTTTTTGCCCGTCCTAACCTTTTCCCCTAGCCTTACCTTTGCCCTAGCATAACGTTTTTACCTAGCCTAACCTTTTCCCTTGGCCTAACCTTTTCCCCTGGCCTAATCTTTTCCCCTGGACTAACCTTTTCCCCAAGCCTACCCTTTTCCCCTAGACTAAACTTTTCCCCTAGCCTGAACCTTTCCCCTGGTCTAAACCTTTCCCCTAGCCTAAATGTTTCCCCTTAGCCTAATGTTTTCCCTAGCCTATTCTTTCCCCTAGCCTAACCTTTCCCCTAGCCTTACCCATTCCCCTGGCCTTTCCTTGACCCCTATCCTAACCTTTCCCCTGTGCCTAAACCTTACCCCTGGCCTAACCTTTTCCCCTGGCCCAAATTTTCCCTGGCCTAACCTGTTCCCCTAGCCTAACATTTTTGCTTGGCCTAACCATTTCTCCTAGCCTAACCTTTCCCCAGTCTAATGTTTCTGCCTATCCTAACCTTTTCTCTTGCCTTAACATTTTCCCCTGGCCTAACCTTTTCCCCTAGCCTACCCTTTTCCCCTAGCCTAACCTCTTCACCTGACCTAACTTTTTCCCATAGCCTAACCTTTCATTCATTCAATAGTATTTATTGAGCGCTTACTATGTGCAGAGCACTGTACTAAGCGCTTGGGATGAACAAGTCGGCAACAGATAGAGACAGTCCCTGCCGTTTGACGGGCTTACAGCCTCCTAGCCTAAACCTTCCCCTAATGTAATGTTTTTTTTCTAGAGTAATCTTTTCCCTGGGCCTTTCCTTTTTCTTGAAATAACCTTTTCCCCTAGCCTAATGTTTTCCCTGGGTGTAAACATTTCCACTGGCCTAACCTTTCCCCCTGGCCTGAATTTTTCCCAGGCCTAACATTTTACCGTAGCCAGAACTTTTCTCCTCGCCTAACCTTTTCCCCTGCCCCAACATTCTCCCCATGCCTAATATTTCCCCCTAAACTGTTTCCCCTAGCCTAACCTTTACTCCTTGCCTAACCCATTCCCCTAGACTTAACATTTTCCCTAACCTAACCTTTACCCCTAGCCTAACATTTCCCCTAGCCTAACCTTTTCCCCTAGCCCAAACTTTTCCTTGACCTATCCATTTGCATGACCTGACTTATACTCCTGGCCTAATCTTTTCCTTTAGACTAACCTTTTCTCCTAGCCTAACCTTTGCCCCTGGCCTTACCCTTTCCCAAAGCCTAGCATGAACCCTACCCTTTCTCCTAGACTAATATTTTTTGCCTAGAATAAACTGTTCACTTGGCCTATCCTTTAACCTGGGCTAACATTTTTCTCTGGCCTGTTTCCCCGGCCTAACCTTGTCCCCCCTGCCTAACCTTTTCTCCTAGCCTTCCTTTCCCACTAGCCTAACCTTTTCCCCTGGCCTAACCTATTCCCCTGTCTAACCTTTTCCCCTAGCCTTAACTTTTACACTAGCTTAACCTTTTCCCCTAGCCTAAACTTTTCCCTTTCCCTAACCTTTTCCCATAGCCTAACCTGACTCCTAGCCTAACCTTTATCCTAGCCCAACCTTTTACCCTAGCCTAACCTTTCCCTCGGCCTATCCTTTCCCCCGGCCTATCCTTTCCCCTGAACTAAACTTTTCCCTGGTCTAACCTTCTCCCTGCCCTAAATTTTTTAACTAGCCTAATGTTTTCTCCTAACCTAATCTTTCCCCTAGCCTACTCTTTCCCCTAGACTAACCTCTACACCTAGCCTAACCTTTTCTGCTAACCTAAACTTCACTCTGGCCTAAACCTTCTCCCTAGCCTTAACCTTTCCGCTAGCCTAACCTTTTACTCTGGCCTAACCTTTTCCCCTGGTCTAACCTTTTCCCCTAGCCAAACGTTTTCCCCTAGCCTAACCTTTCCCCTAGCATATTCTTTCCCCCAGTCTAACCGGTTCCCCTAGGCTTACTTTTTCCCTCTCCTAACCTTTACCCCTACATTCTCCCCTAGCCTAAAATTTTTCTCTAACCTCACGTTTACCCTAGCCTAATCTTTCCCCTAGCCTAATCTTTTTCCCTCGCCTAACCTTTTTCCCTAGTTTATCCATTTCCCACAGTCTTTCCTTTTCCCACAGTCTTACCTGTTCCCTAGCCTAACCTTTCCCCTCTCCTAACCTTTTGCCCTATCCTAACCTTTCCCCTCCACTAACCTTTGCCCTCGCCTAACCTTTCCACTCACCTAAGCTTTCCCTTTGCCTAACCTTTTGCCCTAGCCTAACATTTTCCCTGCTGTAACATTTTCCCCTACCCTAAACTTTTCCCCTGCCCTAAATTTTCTGCTGGCCTAAGCTTTTCCCCGGCCTAAGCTTTTCCCCTAGCCTAAAGTTTTCCCCTAAATCTAACCTCTCTCTGGCCTAACCTTTTCACCTAGCCTAACCTTTTCTCTTAGCCTAATCTTTTCCCCCAGCCTAACCATTTACCATAGCCTAACATTTTCCCTGACTTAACTTTTCCCCTAGCCTAAACATTTCCCGTAGCCTAAAGTTTTCCCCTAGCCTAACCTCTCCCTGGCCTAACATTTTTCCCTAGCCTAACCTTTTCCACTAGCTTAACCATTTACCCTAGCCTAATCTTTTCCCTGACTTAACCTTTTCCCTTAGCCTAACCCTATTCCCTAGCCTAAGCTTTTCCCTGAAACTAACCTTTACACCTAGCCTAACCTTTTCCTCAGGGCTTACCCTTCCCTCTGGCCTAAACTTTCCCCCTGGCCTAACCTTTTCCCCTAGCATAACTTATTCAGCGACTTAAACTTTTTCCATGAGCTAACCTTTCCCCTGGCCTATCCCTTTCTATAAGGTAACATATCCGCTAACCTAAACTTTACATCTTGCCTAACCTATGCCATCCTGGCCTGGCCCCCAGGCCTTTGCATTCCAGGTTGGGCCCACCTGCCTTTGCCTTGCAGGTTGGACACCGCCCCCCCCCGTCTTTGCCCTCCAGGCACAGGCCCCGAGCCCTTCTCATTCCAGCTTTGCTCCCCCTGACTTTGACTTCCTGGCTTGGCCCCAAAGCCTTTGCGTTCCAGATCTGCTGTGCACCCCCCCCACCCCCACCCAGGCTTTGCCTTCCCGACCTGGCCCCTAAGCCTTCGTGTTCCAACTTTGGCCCCCCAACCTTTGCCTTACTGACCTATCCCTGAAGACTTCTTGTTCCAGGTTGCCCCCCACCACCCTGGCAATTCTAGGCTTGGCCCCGAACCTTTCTCATTCCAGGTTGGGCCCACTTGCCATTGCCTTCCAGCCCTGTCCCCGAACCCTTCTCGTTCCAAGTTGGGTCCCCCGCCTTTGCCATCTAGGCCTGACCCTGAAGCCTACTCGTTCCAGGTTGAGCTCCCCTGCCTTTGCCTTCCAGGCCTGGCCCTGAACACTTCTCGTTCCAGGTTTGGCCCCTGCCTTTACCTTCAAGGTTGGACACCCCCACCATTTCCTTCCAGGCCTGGCCCCGAACTCTTCTCATTCCAAGTTGGGCCCCCCGGCCTTCAAAACTGAACTGGCCCTGAAGACTTCTCCTTCCAGGTTAGGCCCCCACCTTTGCCTTTGAGGTTGGACACCCCCACCGTTTCCTTCCGGCCTGGCCCTGAAACCTCCTTGTTCCAGGTTGGGCCCTCCCGCTTTTGCCTTCCTGACCTGGCTCCGAAGGCTTCTCATTCTAGGTTGCTCCCACCCCTTTGATTCCAGGCCTGGCACTGAACCTTTCTTGTTCCAGTTGGGGCCACCCCCACCATTGCCTTCCAGGCCTGGCCCCAAACACTTCTCCTGCCAGGTTGGTTCCCCCCGCCTTTGCGTTCCATGCCTGGCCACGAACCCTTCTCATTCCTGGTTTGTGCGCCTTTGCCATTGAGGCCTGTCCCTGAAACCTTCTGGTTCCAGGCTGGGCCCCCTGGTATTTGCCTTCCTGATTGGACTCACCCTCCTTTGCCTCGTAGGCCTGGCCCCAAACCCTTCTTGTTTTAGGTTTGGTCCCCCCGCCTTTGCCTGCGAGGTTGGACACCCCTGCCACTTCCTTCCAGGCCTGGCCCCTAAGCAGCGTGGCTCAGTGGAAAGAGCCTGGGCTTCGGAGTCAGAGGTCATGGGTTCGACTCCCGGCTCTGCCACTTGTCAGCTGTGTGACTGTGGATAAGTCACTGAACTTCTCTGTGCCTCAGTTACCTCATCTGTAAAATGAGGATTAAGACTGTGAGCCCCACGTGGGACATCCTGATTCCCCTGTGTCTACCCCAGCGCTTAGAACAGTGCTCGGCACATAGTAAGCGCTTAACAAATACCAACATTAATTAATTAATTAAGCTTTGGCTCTGAACCCCTTTCGTTTCAGTTTGGGCCCCACAGCCATTGCCTTGCAGGTTTGGCCCCAAACCCATTTGATTCCGGTTTGGGCCCCCAAGCCTTTGACTTGGTTGTTTGGACCCGAACCCTTTTCTTTAAGTTTGGTGCTGCTCAGCTTTTGTCTTGCAGGTTTGGCCCCGAATCCTTTTTGTTCAAGTTTGGGCCCCTCAGACTTTGCCTTGCAGGTTTGGCCCAAACTCTTTTAGTTCCCATTTGGGCCCCGCAGTCTTTCCCTTACACTTTGGGCCCCGAACTCTTTTGGTTCCAGTTTGGACCCCCCAGCCTTGGCCTTGCAGGTTTGGCCCCAACACTTTTGGTTCTAGTTTGCGCCCGGTAGCCTTTGCCTTGCATGTTTGGCGATGAATCCGATTGGTTCCAGTTTGGGCCCTGCAGCCTTTGCCTTACAGGCTTGTCCCTGAACCCTTTTTGTACCAGTTTGGACACCCTAGACTTTGCCTTGCAGGTCTGGCCCCGAACCCTTATCATTCAGGTTTGGGCCCCACAGCCTTTACCTTGCAGGTTTGGCTCCGAACCCTTTGGGTTCCAGTTTGTGCCCTGCAGCCTTTGTCTTGCAGGTTTGTCCCCTCAGCATTTGCCTTGCAGGTTTGTCCCCAAACACTTTTCGTTTCAGTTTGGGTCCCGTAGCCTTTGCCTTACAGGTTTGGCCCTGACCCTTTTTGGTTCCAGATTGGGCCTTGCAGCCTTTGGCTTACACGATTGGCCCTGAACCCTTTTGGTTCCAGTTTTGGCCCCACAGTCTCTGCCTTGGAAGTTTGTCCCCCGAGTCTTTGCCTTACAGGTTTGGCCCCGACCCCTTTTCATTCAGGTTTGGGCCCCGCAGCATTTGCCTTGCAGGTTTGACCCTGAACATTTTAGGATCCATTGTGGGTCCCCTAGAGTTTACCTTGCATGATTGATCCCGAAACGGTTTCATTTCAGTTTGGGTCCCACAGCCTTTGCATTGCAGGTTTGGCCCTGAACCTTTTTGGTTCCAGTTTTGGCCCCGCAGTCTTTGCCTTGGAGGTTTGGCCCCCGAGCCTTTGCCTTGCAGGTTTGGCCTCGACCCCTTTTCGTTCAGGTTTGGGCCCCGCAGCCTTTGCCTTGCAGGTTTGGCCCCAAACCTTTCAGGTTCCACTTTGGGTCCCTTAGAGTTTGCCTTGCAGGATTGGCCACGAAACAGTTTCATTTCAGTTTGCGTCCCACAGCCTTTATCTTGCAGGTTTGGCCCTGAATCCTTTTCCTTCAAGTTTGGACCCCACAGCCTTTGCTTTGCAGGTTTGGCCCTGAACTATTTTCTTTCCAGTTTTGGTCCCGCTGACTTTGACTTGCAGTTGACCCAGGAACGCTTTTGTTTCCACAATGGGTTCCACAGCCTTTGCCTTGCAGCTTTGGCCCTGAACTCTTTTGGTATCGGTATGGGTCCCCTAAAGCTTGCCTTACAGGTTTGGCCCCAAACCCTTTTTGTTCACATTTGGGCCCCACAGCCTTTGCCTTACAGGTTTGGCTCCCAACCCTTTTTGTTCCAAGTTGGCCCCATGCAGGGCTTGCCTTGCAGTTTTCGCCCCAACCCATTTCATTTCACTTTGGGTCTCTCAGCCTTTGCCTTGCAGGTTGGCCCGGAACCCTTCTGGTACCAGTTTAGCTGCTCCAGAGTTGTCCTTGCAGGTTTGGTCCTAAACCCTTTTGGTACCAGTTTGGACCCCCTAGAATTTGGCTTACAGGTTTGGCCCCAAACCCTTTTTGTTCAGGTTTGGGCCCCGCAAACTTTGCCTTGCAGGTTTGGCCCCCAACCCTTTTGGATCCACTTTGGGCCCCACAGCCTTTACCTTACAGGTATTGGCTCCAAACCCTTTTGGTTACACTTTGGGCCCCGTAGCCTTTGCCTTGAAGGTTTGGCCCCAATCCTTTTTGTTCCAGTTTGGCCCCTATAGAGTTTGCCTTGCAGGTTTGGCCCCACCCTCTTTCATTTCAGTTTGGGTCCTGCAGCCTTTACCTTGCAGGTTTAACCCCAAAATCAATTCGTAGCAGTTTAGCCCCCACAGCCTTTGCCTTACACATTTGAGCCCGAAACCAATTTGTAGCAGTTTGGGCCCCATAGTCTTTGCCTTGCAGGTTGCGCCCCAAACCCTTTTGTTTCCCATTTGGGCCCGGCAGGCTTTGCCTTGCAGTTTTGGCCCCAAACCCTTTTTCTTCCAGTTTGGGCCCTGCACCCTTTGCCTTGCAGGTTTGCCCCCCCAAGCCTTTGCTTTGCAGTTTGGGCTCCGAGCCCTTTTGGTTCCAGTTTGGGCCCCCCAGCCTTTGCCTTGCAGGTTTGTCCCCACGTCCTTTGCCTCACAGGTTTGGCTCTCAACCCATTTGGTTCCAGTTTGGGCACACTAGAGTTTGCCTTGCATGTTTGGCCCCGAATGCCTATTGTTCAGGTTTGGGCTCCATAGCCTTTGCCTTGCACCATTGGCCCGAGATCCTTTTGGTTCCAGTTAGGGATCCCTAGGGTTTGCCTTGTAGGTTTGCCCCACCCCCACCCCACCCCGCCTCATCTTTTGAGTTGCAAGTTTGGCCCTGAACCCTTTTTGTTCCAGTTTGGGCACTGCAGACTTCGCCTTGCAGCTTGGGCACTGAACCCCTCTCATTCTAGTTTGGGCCAGTGACCCTTTGCTTTGCAGGTTTGGGCCCCACAGACTTGGTCTTGCAGGTTGGTCCCCAAACATCTCTCTTTCCAGTTTGTGCCAGGCAGCCATTGCCTTGCAGATTTGGCCCCTGAACCCTTTTCATTCCAGTTTGGGTCCCACAGAATTTGCCTTGCAGGTTTTTCCCGGAACAGTCTTGGTCCCAGTTTGGGTCCTGCAGTCTTTGCTTTGCAGGTTTGGCCCCACACCCTTTTGTTTCCAGTTTGTGCCCCCTGGAGTTTGCCTTGCAGGTTTGGCCCAGAACCCTTTTCATTCAGGTTTGGGTCCCGCAGCTTTTGCCTTGGAGGAATGGCACCCAAAACCTTTTATTCTAGTTTGGCCTCCCCAGAGTTTGCCTTGCAGGTTTGTCCCCTAACGCTTTTCGTTTCAGTTTGGGTCCTGCAGCCTTTGCCTTGCAGGTTTGACCCTGAACACTTTTGGTACCGGTTTGCCCCCCTCCCCCCAGCCCAGATTTTGCCTTGCAGATTTGTCCCCGAACCTTTTGCATTCACTATTGGGCCCCGCAGGCTTTGCCTTGCAGGGTGGGCCCTGAATCCTCTAATTCCAATTTCGGCAAGGCAGACTATGCCTTGCAGTTTGGCCCCAAACCCTACAGTTTGGGGCCCAAAGCCTTTGCTTTACAGGTTTAGCCCCGAACCCATTTTTTTTTCAGTTTGGGTCCTGCAGCCTTTGACTTGTAGGTCTGGACCCAAAACTGTTTGGTACAAGGTTGCCCCCCTCATCCCCACGCCCTGGATTTTCCTTGAATGTATTGCCCCAAACTCTTTTGGTTCCAGTTTGGAACCTGACACCTTTTTGGTACCAGTTTGCACCCACCCCCCAAGCCCGAATTTTCCTTGAAGGTTTTTTCCTGAACTCTTTTGGTTCCAGTTTGGAACGCCTAGAGTTTGCCTTGCAGGTTTGGCCCCGAACCCTTTTCATTCAGGTTTGGGTCCCGCAGTCTTTGCCTTGCAGGTTTGGCCCCAAATCCTTTTCATTTCAGTTTTTGTCCTGCAGCCTTTGCCTTGCAGATTTGCCCCCACAGCCTTTGCCTTGCAGTTTGGACCCTGAACCCTTCTCGTTCCAGTTTGGGCCAGGCAGCCTTAGCCTTACAGGTTTGGCCCCAAGCCCTTCTCATACCAGTTTGGGTCCCACAGACTTTGCCTTGCAGTTTGGGCTCCTAGAGTTTACCTTGCAGGTTCGGCACCAAACCCTTTTCATTCAGGTCTAGGCCCTGCAGGCTTTGCCTTGCTGGTTTGGCACTGCACTCTTTTGGTTCCAGATTCGGCCCCACAGTCTATGCCTTGCAGGTTTGCCCCCCAACTCTCTACATTGCAGGTTTGGCCCTGAACTCTTTGGGTACCAGTTTACCCCCCCACCCCCACCCCAGGGTTTGCCTTTCAGGTTTGTCCCCTAACCCTTTTGGTTCCAGTTTGGGCACCCCAGAGTTTGCCTTGCAAGTTTGGCTCCAAAACCTTTTAGTTTCAGTTTAGGACCCACAACCTTTGCCTTACTGGTTTGCCGTCCCCCCACCCCCCAGTCTTTGCCTTGCAGGTTTGGCCCCAAACCCTTTTGCTTCCAGTTTGAATCCCTCAGACTTTGCCTTGCAGGTTGGGCCTGGAAGGGCCCGGAACTCAATTTGTTCCAGTTTGAGTCCTGCAACCTTTGCCATGCAAGCATGGCCCCCGAACACTTTTGGTTCCAGTCTGAGCCCCACAGCTTTTCCCTTGCAATTTTGGCCCCGCAAAATTTGCCTTGCAGTTTTGGCCCAAAGCCTTTTGTTTCTCATTTGGGTCTCCTAGAATTTGCCTTGTAGGTTTGGCCCCCAACTTTTTTGTTTAGGTTTGGGTCACGCAGCCTTTGCTTTGCAAGTTGGGCCCCAAACCCTTTCATTCCAGTTTGGATAACACAGTAATTTCCTTGCAGGTTTAGCCCTGAACTTATTTCGTTCACGTTTGGGCCCCGCAGCCTTTGCCTTGCAAGTTTGGCCATGAACCTTTTTCGTTACAATTTGGGCCCTACAGACTTTGCCTTGCAGGTTGGGCCCAGAATGCTTTTGTGTACAGTTTGGGTCCCGCAGCATTTGCCTTGCAGGTTTGGTCCCGAACCCTTTTTGTTCCAGTTTAGGCCCCACAGCCTTTGCCTTGCACATTTGGCCCCAAACACCTTTGGTTACGGTTCGGGCACCCTAGAGTTTGCCTTGCAGGTTTAGCCCTGAACCGTTTTCATTCATGTCTGGGCCCCTACAGCCTTTGCCTTGCATGTTTGGCCCCAACCTTAATCGTTCCAGTTTGGGTCCCCCAGACTTTGCCTTGCAAAGTGGGCCCCGAACCCTTCTCGTTCCATTTGGGCCCCCTAGAGTTTGCCTTGCAGGTTTGGTCCTGGATCTTTTTGGATCTAGTTTGGGCCCCGCAGCCTTTGCCTTACAAGTTTGGCCTCAAAGCCTTTTCATGCCAGTTTGGGCCCCTCAGCTTTGGCCTTGCATGTTGGGCCGCGAACACTTTTGGTTCCAGTTTGGGTCCCGCAGCCTTTGCCATGCAGGATTGGCCTCAAACCCTTTCAGTTTGTTTGGGCCCCGTAGAGTTTGCCTGCAGGTTTCCCCCACCCCATCCTTTGCCTCGCGGGTTTGGCCCAAACCCTTTTGGTTCCAATTTGGGCCCCACAGACTTTGCCTTCCAGGTTTGGACCCGAACTCTTTTCGTTCAAGTTTGGACCCCGCAGCTTTTGCCTTGCAGGTTTGCCCCCCAAGCCTTAGCTTTGCAGGTTGAGCCCCAAATCTTTTTGGTTCCAGTTTGGGCCCCTCAACCTTTGTCTTGCAGCTTTGGACCTAAGACTTTTGGTTCCAGTTTGGGCTCCCTAGAGTTTGCCTTGCAGGTTTGGCCCGAACCCTTTCTGTTGAGATGTGGGCCCTGCAGCCTTTGCCTTGCAGGTTTGGCCCCGAACACTTTTGGTTCAGTTTGGGCTCCGCCACCTTTGACTTATAGGTTTGGCCCCCAACTATTTAGGTTCCAGTTTGAGCCCTCTAGAGCTTGCCTTGCAGGTTTGGCCCTCTTCCCTTTTGGTTCCAGTTTGGTCCATGCAGTCTTTGCATTGTAGGTTTGCTCCTCCAGTCTTTTCCTTGCATGTTTGGCCCCGAACCCTTTTTGTTCCCGTTTGTGTCCCCCAGACTTTGCCTAGCATATTGGGTCTCGAATCCTTGTCATTCCAGTTTGGGCCAGGCAGCCTTTGCCTTGCAGCTTTGGCCCAGAACCCTTTTCATTCCAGTTTGGGCCAGGCAGCCTTAGCCTTGCAGCTTTGGCCCCGAATATTTTTGGTTTCCGTTTGGGCCTCTTAGAGTTTGCTTTGCAGGTTTGGCGCAGAACCATTTTAGTTCAGGTTTGGGCCCCGCAGCCTTTGCCTTTCACACTGGGCCTCGAACTCTTGGTTTCAGTTTGGGCCCTGTAACCTTTGCCTTACAGGTTTGCCACATCAGACTTTGCCTTGCAGGTTTGGCCCTGAACCCTTTTGGTGTCAGTTTGGGCACCCTAGAGTTTGTCTTGCAGCGTTGTCCCCGACCCATTTTGGTTGCAGTTTGGACCCCGCACCCTTTGTCTTTCAGGTTTGCCCCCAAGCCCATTTTTTTCCAGATTGGGCTCCCAGTCTTTGCCTTGCAGGTTTGGCCCTGAATCCATTTTGTTCAGGTTTGGGCCCCACAGTCTTTGCCTTGCAAGTTTGGCCCTGAACCCTTTTGCTTCCAGTTTGGGCACCCTAGAGTTGTCTTGCAGGTTTGGCCCCAAACCCTTTTCTTTCAAGTTTGAGCCCCGCAACCTTTGCATTGAATGTTTGGTCCCGAACCCTTTTCCTTTCAGTTTGGGCCCTGCAACCTTTGTCTTGCTGGTTTTGCCCTGAGGCCTTTTCGATCCTGTTTGGGCCCCACAGCCTTTGCCTTGCAACTTTGGCCCGGAACCCTTTTCGTTCCAGGTTGGGTCCTGCAGCGTTTGCCTTACAGACTTGGCCCTGAACCCTTTTGGTTCCAGTTTAGGCCCCACAGCCTTTGTCTTGCAGGTTTGGCTCCCAAACCTTTTCGTTCCAGTTTGTCACCCCCATAGTTTGCCTTTCAGGTTTGTCCCCAAACCCTTTTCGTTTCAGTTTGGCTCCTACAGCCTTTGGCTTGCAGGTTTGGCCCCGAACCATTTTAATTCCAGTTTTGGGCCCCTAGAGTTTGCCTTGCAGGTTTGGCCCCAAATGCTTTTGGGTTTCAGTTTGGGCCCCATGGACTTTGTCTTGCAGGTTTGGCCCTGAACCCTTTTCATTCAGGTTGGGCCCCATAGCCTTTACCTTGCAGGTTTGGCCCCGAACCCATTTGTTTCCAGTTTGGACTCCCTAGAGTTGGCCTTGCAAGTTTGGCCCTGAACCCTTTTCTTTCGGGTTTGGGCCCCACAGCCTTTGCCATGCAGGTTTGTCCCGAAACCTTTCGTTCCAATTTGGGTCCCGCAGACTTTGCCGTGCAGTTCGGGCCTGGAACTCTTTTTTTTTCCACTTTGGGCTCCACAGCTTTTGTCTTGACAGTTTGCCTCTCCATCCTTTGCCTTGCAGGTTTGGCCCCAAACCCTTTGGGTTCCAGTTTGGGCCCTGCAGCCTTTGCCTTGCAGGTTTGGCCCTAAACCTCTTTCGTGTCAGTTTGGGTTCCACAACCTTTACCTTGCAGGTTTGGCCCCGAACACTTTTGGTTCCATTTTGGGCCCCACAGCCTTTGCTTTGCAGGTTTGGCTCTGAACCAGTTTGGTTCCAGTTTAGGCACCACAGCCTTTGTCTTGAAGGTTTGGCCCCGAAAGCTTTTCGTTCAGGTTTGGGCCCTGCAGCCTTTGCCTTTCTGGTTTGGCCCTGAACCCTTTTAGTCCGGTTTAGGACCCACAGACTTTGCATTGCAGTTTAGACCCGGAACACTCTTAGTTCTAGTTTGGGTCCCTTACCTTGCAGGTTTGGCCGTGAACCCATTCCATTTCAGTTTGGGGCCTGTGGCTTTTGCCTTGAACTTCAGGATTCTTTGCCTTGAAGGTCAGAACCCGAACCCTTTTGCTACCAGCTTGTGTCCCCCCCCCCCCGCCCATGGTTTGCCTTACAAGTAATGCTCCAAACCCATTTGGTTCTACTTTGGGCCCCCTAAAGTTTGCCTTGCAGGTTTGGCCCCGAACCCTTTTGGTTCCAGTTTGGGCCCCCCAGCTTTTGCCCTGCAAGTTTGGCCCATAACCCTTTTTGTTCCAGTTTGGGCCTCCTCAAATTTGCTTTTCAGGTTTGGCCCCTAACCCTTTTCATTTAGGTATGGGCCCCACAGCCTTTGCCTTGCAGGTTTGTCCCCCCAGCCTTTGCCTTGCAAGTTTGGCCTGAACCCTTTTCATTCCAGTTTAGGTCCCACAGACTTTGCCTTGAAGGTTAGGCCCGGAACAGTGTTGGTTCTAGTTTAGGTACCTCAGCCTTTGCCTTACAGGTTTGGTCCCGAACCTGTTTCGTTTCAGTTTGGGAACTGCAACCTTGCTTGAAGGTCAGGAGCCTTTACCTCGAAGGTCTGGACACCAACCCTTTTGGTACCAGCTTGGCCCCCTCAGAGTTTGCCTTGCAGGTAATGCCCCGAACCCTTTGGGTTCCAGTTTGGGACCCCTAGAGTTTGCCTTACAGGTTTGACCCTGATCCCTTTACATTCAGGTTTGGGCCCCACAGCCTTTGCCTTGCAGGTTTGGCCCCCAACCCTTTTGTTCACATTTGGGCCCTGCAGCCTTGACCTTTCAGGTTTGGCCCCCAACACTTTTCATTCAAGTTTGCGCCAGGCAGCCTTTGCCTTGTAGGTTTGGTCCCAAACCGTTTTCGTTCCAGTTTGGGTCCCACAGACCCTGCCTTGCAGGTTTGGCCAGAAATGCTCTTGGTTCCAGTTTGGGTCCTGCAGCCTTTGCCTTTCAGGTTTGGCCTCGAAACCCTTTTGGTTCCAGTCCAGACCCTGCGGCCTTTGCCTTGCAGGTTTGCCCCGCCACTCTTTGCCTTGCATGTTTAACCCCAAACCTTTCTCATTCCAGTTTGGGTCCCCCAGATTTTGTCTTGCAGATTGGGCTTGAATACTTATCGTTCCACTTTGGGCCCTGCAGCCTTTGCCCTGCAGGTTTGGCCCTGAACCCTTTTCTTTCCAGTTTGGGGCCTTTACCTTGCATGTTTGGGGGTGATGACCCCCTTTTTTTTCCTTCCCTGTCCTCCTACCCAGCCTCAGGATCTCTATAGGAGATCCTGCGCCACAAGAAGCAGCGTGGCACAGTGGAAAGAGCACGGGCTTTGGAGTCAGGGCTCATGAGTTCGAATCCCAGCTCTGCCACTTGTCAGCTGTGTGACTGTGGGCAAGTCACTTCACTTCTCTGTGCCTCAGTTCCCTCATCTGTAAAATGGGGATTAAGACTGTGAGCCCCATGTGGGACAACCTGATTCCCCTGTGTTTACCCCAGGGCTTAGAACAGTGCTCTGCACATAGTAAGTGCTTAACAAATACCAAAATTATTATTTATTATTATAGGAATGCAACTCCCATCGGCTGGAGGGGTTCAGATTTCTCCCTGCCCTATCGACTTTGATGGGCAGGGCTAGGGCAAAAGGCAGGACCCTCTAGGCCCAAAAGAGAGGCAGGGGGCAGCATGGGTTGGAGTTGGGCAGGGGCTCAGATGGGAGGTTGTCCTAGGTTCCACTGCCCAGTCAGTCTAGTGAATCAATCTAATAATGTCGGTATTTGTTAAGCGCTTACTATGTGCCGAGCACTGTTCTAAGCGCTGGGGTAGACACAGGGGAATCAGGTTGTCCCACGTGGGGCTCACAGTCTTAATCCCCATTTTACAGATGAGGGAACTGAGGCACAGAGAAGTGAAGTGACTTGCCCACAGTCACACAGCTGACAAGTGGCAGAGCTGGGATTCGAACTCATGAGCCCTGACTCCAAAGCCCGTGCTCTTTCCACTGAGCCACGATATCTCTATATAAATAAAATTATAGATATATACATAAGAGCTGTCGGGCAGAGAGAGGTGGGGAAAGAGCAAAGTTGTGCCAGTCATGGTGACATAGAAGGGAGTGGGAGCTGAGGAAAAGTGGGGCTTAACCGGGGAAGGCCTCTTGAAGGAGGTGCACCTTCAGTAGGACTTTGAAGGGAGGAAGAGCGATTGGCAGTTTTGAGTAGGGAGGCCCAAATCAATCAAGTGAATCAATTGATCATATTGAAGCGTTCCGGGCAGGAGGTAGGATGTGGGCCAGGGTATCGACAGCGAGCCGGGAAGATGGAGGCACAGTGAGAAGATTAGCACCAGAGGAGTGGAGTGTGTGGCCTGGGATGTAGAAGGAGAGAAGAGAGGTGAGGTAGGAGGGTTCAAGGTGTTGGAGAGCTTTAAAGTCAATAGTGAGGAGTTTTTGTTTGATAAGGAGATGGATAGGCAACCACTGAAGATTTTTGAAGACAGGGGTGACATGTCCAGAACGTTTCTGTAGAAAAATAAACCCTATTGGTTAATCTCCCATGTGGCCTCTTTGGTCAGGTCTAGTCTGTGGAGCCAAACCACCCTCCTCTAGTTAACAAGGCAGGGGAAGGAGAGAGAAGTCAAAAATCTGTTGAGAAACCAGTTGGCTCCCATCCCCACCTGCATAATAATAATTTTGGTGGCATTTGTTAAATGCCACTATGTGCCCTGCACTGTACCAAGCCCTGGTAGACTCAAGATTATCAGGTCAGGCTCAGTCCCTGACCCACATGGAACTCACAATATAAAAAGAAGGAGGAAGAGGTTTTGAATTATCATTTCATTATTATTATTATTTTCATTATTAACAATAAGGGCATTAGTTAAGCACTTACTATGTGCCAGACACTGTACCAGGAGGTAGGGTGGAAGTGAGCAAATACAGTTGGACACAGGCGCTGTCCCATGTGGAGCTAATACCATAACTTCCAAGTACTTTTTTTCTTCCAATTTTCAGTGGCAAAATATCCCTATTATAGTCATTTTTTTGGATGCTGGTATTTCTGGATGCTGCAGAGCGTCTATCCAAATCTTTGTGGAAGTGTTATAATTGTTATAAACTTACGATAAACTCACAATCAATCAATGTTATCCAGTGCTTACTGTGTGCAGAGCACTGTACAAAGCACTTGGGGGAGTCCAAAACATCTTAATTGGAAGACAGCTTCCCCGCTCACAGCGAGCTTACAGTCTTACAGAGAGATGGATTTGGGAGTCATTCATACTGACGTAGTAGCTGCAGCCATGTCATGATTGTTATTATAAAAAGATTGATTTTGGGATCTGTTGTGGTTTACCTCGAAGAGGCTTTTCAGCAGGGACAGCCCTGTATTATCCACGCTGGCCTGCGTTTTTACAGAAGAGCTGGGTTCTGATCCTCCTTTGCCACTGGATTGCGATGGGTTCTTAGGCAAGACGTATAACCTTCCCTGAACCTCAGTTTTCTCATCTTTAAAAAGGAGAATAGAAACCTCTTCTGCCTCCCTCTTGGATGAGGAGACGTGGGACAGGGACACTGTTCTGCTATGACATGATTATAGAGAAGCAATCTGGTTTAGTGGAAAGAGCGCGGGCTTGGGAGTCAGAGGTCATGGGTTCTAATCCCGGCTCCGCCACTTATCAGCTGTGTGACTTTGGGCAAGCCACTTCACTTCTCTGTGCCTCAGTTACCTCTGCTGGAAAATGGGGATGAAGAATGTGAGCCCCACCTGGGATAACCTGATTACCTTGTCTCTACCCCAGCGCTTAGAACAGTGCTTGGCACATAGTAAGTGCTTAACAAATACCATTTTGCCTGTCTGTTTTGTTTTGCTGTCTGTCTCCTCCATTTAGACCGTGAGCCCGTTGTTGGGCAGGGATTGTCTCTATCTCTTGCCGAACTGTACATTTCAAGCGCTTAGTACAGTACTCTGCACACAGTAAGCCCTCAATAAATACAAATGAATGAATGAATGAATTTAAGTGCTAAGCAGTGTGGCCTAATGGAAAGAGTCTGGGCCCGGGGGTCAGAAGGACCTGGCTTCCGATTCCAGCTCTGCCACTTGTCTGCTATGTGACCTTGAGCAAGTCACTTCACTTCCCTCTACCTCAGTCACCTCATTTGTAAAATGGGGATAAGGACTGTCAGCCCCACATGGGACATGGACTGTTTACAACCTCATTAGCTTGTATCTACTTCTGTGCTTAAAACAGTGCATGGTACATGCTAAGTACTTAACAAATACCATTACAACTACAGAACTAAATGCAGGGGTAGATACTGATTAATCCAGTCCCGTATTCCCTGACCTCAACGAGCTTAAAATAGGGAGTAAGATAATGTTGGTATTTGTTAAGCGCTTACTATGTACAGAGCACTGTTCTAAGCGCTGGGGGAGACACGGGGGAAACAGGTTGTCCCACATGGGGCTCACAGTCTTAATCCCCATTTTACAGATGAGGTAACTGAGGCCCAGAGAAGTTAAGTGACTTGCCCACAGTCAGACAGCTGACAAGTGGCAGAGCTGGGATTCGAACTCATGACCTCTGACTCCAAAGCCCATGCTCTTTCCACTGAGCCACACAGTAAGACTGTGAGCCCCATGTGGGACATGGACTTTGTCCAATCTGATCAGCTCATATCTGCGGCAGCGCTTAAAACAGTGCCTGGCACATAATAAGGGGCTTTAACAAATGCCACTGGAACAAAAGGAGCATTCACAAAGGTGGAATGAGAGTCTTACTACTCACTGAAGAGAACTTCCAAGTCATGTTTCATCATCTTTTCTGCTACAAACATCTGGTTAAGCTCATTGTTGGCAGGGAATGTCTACCCACTCTGTTGTATTGTTCCCTCCCATGCGCTCAGTCCACTGCTCAGCACACAGTAAGCACTTAATAAGTACTGCTGATTGAGTCTAGACCATGTCTCTAAGCTGTAAGCACCCAAAATATTCCATCGATTTGATTGATCAAGTGGTTAAAGCCTGGGAGAATTGTGTGTCTGTTGGACTTCCCGAGTGGAGCTTATCGCTGATTAATTCATGGGAAGAGTCTATGCATCATCACCTAGTCACCTGCTCCGTGAATCTCATGCCAAAGGACTTTTCCTGATGTTCATGGCTTTTTTGCTGCAGAGTCAGGGTCTGTTTGACTTTAGAAAACTGACATTTCCCAACCCAGATCCTGTCAGCAGAAGCCTCTCGATCCTGCTTGGGCACCTCCACCTTTGCCATCCCAACCTGGCCCTGAACGCTTCTCGCTCCAGGTTGGGCCCCCTTGCCTTTGCCTTTCAGGCCAGGCCCCAAAGCCTTCTCATTCCAGTTTTGCCCACCCCCCACAGCCTTTGCCTTCCAGATTTGGCCTCCCTGCCTTTGCCTTCCAGGATAGCCACCCCTACAACTTTGCCCTCCAGGCCTGGTCCAGAACCTTTCTTGGTCCAGGTTTGTCCCCACTGGCTTTTGCCTTCCTGGCTTGCCCCCACAGCCTTTGCCTTCCAGCTCCTGCCCCGAACACATCTCGTTCCAGATTGGGCGCCCCTCGCCTTTGCATTCCAGGCCTGGCCACAAACCCTTCTCATTCCAGGTTTGGTCCCTACGCATATTCCTCACAGGCCTAGCCCTGAACCCTTCCCTTTCCTGGTTGGGCCCCCTCACCTTTGCCTTCCAGGCCTGACCCTGAACCTGTCTCGTTATAGGTTTGACCCCTACGCCTTTGCCTTCCCAGACTAGCCCTGAAGACTTCTCGTTCCAGGTTTGGCCCACCAACCTTTGATTTCCCAGCCGGGCCCCGAAGCCTTCGCGTTCCAGGTTTGCCCCCTACCAGCCTTTGCCTTCCCGTTCTGGCCCCGAAGGATTCGGGTTCCAAGTTCGGCCCCCCGGCCTTTTCCTTCCCAGTCTGGCCATGAGCGCTTGTCATTCCAGGATGGTCCCCCCTGCCTCTTTAGCCTTCCAGGCCTGGCCCTGAACCCTTTTCTTTCCAGGTTTGTTCCCCCTGCCTTTGCCTTCCAGGCCTGGCCCCTAACACTTCTCGTTCCAGGTTTGTCACCCTCCCCACCCCACCCCCCACACCAGCCCACCTCTGCACCGAATCCTTCTCTTTCCTGGTTTATTCCCCCCACCTTTGCCTTCCAAGCCTGGCCCCAAACGCTTCTTGTTCCAGGTTGGGACCCCCGGCCTTTGCCTTGAGGTTGGACCCTGCCGCCTTTGCCTTCCAGGCCAGGTCCCAAACCCTTCTCATTCCAGGATTGGCCCTCACGCCTTTCCTTTCCGGCCTGGCCCTGAACCCTTCTCGTTTGAGGTTGGGCCCCCCTGCGTTTGCCTTCTAGGTTTGGACCCCCCGCCGTTGCTTTCCATGTTGGGCCCCCCAACCTTTGCCTTTCAAGCCTGGCTCCAAACCATTTTCATTCTAGTTCCCCTCCCAGCCCGCCTTTGCTTCCATTTCAAGCCCCAGCCCCACCTTTGCCTCCCAGTCCTGGCCCCGACACTTCTCGTTCGAGGCTAGGACCCCACCATTGCCTTCCAGGCCTGGTTACAAGCCCTTCTTGTTCCAGGTTTGATACCCCTGCATTTTCCTTCCAGACCTGGTCCTGAACTCTTCTTGTTCCAGGTTTGGGCCCCCCCAGCCTTTGCCTTCCAGGTTTGGCTCCCCTGTCTTTCTCCTCCAGGTTGGGCCCCCACGCCTTTGCCTTTCAGGATGGTCCCCTAACCTTTCTCATTCCAATTTTACTCTGCCTAACCTTTCCTCCTACCCTATCATTTTTGCCAGGCCTAACCTTTGACCCTAGTCTAACCTTTCCCCAGCCCTCCCATCCTTTAACTGTTGGAGTTCCTCAAGGGTCAGTTCTTGGCCCTCTTCTGTTCTCCATTTACACTCACTCCCTCGGTGAACTCATCCGCTCTGACGGCTTTGACTACCATCTCTACGCAGATGACACGCAGATCTACATCTCCGCCCCTGTCCTCTCCCCCTCCCTTCAGGCTCGCATCTCCTCCTGCCTCCGGGACGTCTCCACCTGGATGTCGGCCCGCCACCTAAAACTCAACATGAGCAAGACTGAGCTCCTCATCTTCCCTCCCAAGCCCGGTCCGCTCCCAGACTTCTCCATCACCGTGGATGGCACGACCATCCTTCCCGTTCCGCAGGCCCGCAATCTCGGTGTCATCCTTGACTCGTCCCTCTCGTTCACCCCACACATCCTATCCGTTACCGAGACCTGCCGGTTTCACCTCTACAATATCGCCAAGATCCGCCCTTTCCTCTCCACCCAAACGGCTACCTTACTATTACGGGCTCTCGTTATATCCCGGCTAGACTACTGTGTCAGCCTTCTCTCTGACCTCCCTTCCTCCTCTCTCGCCCCGCTCCGGTCTATTCTTCACTCCGCTGCCCGGCTCATCTACCTGCAGAAACGATCTGGGCATGTCACTCCCCTTCTTAAACAACTCCAGTGGTTGCCTATCGACCTCCGCTCCAAACAAAAACTCCTCACTCTAGGCTTCAAGGCTCTCCATCACCTTGCCCCTTCCTACCTCTCCTCCCTTCTCTCTTTCTACCGCCCACCCCGCACGCTCCGCTCCTCTGCCGCCCACCTCCTCGCCGTCCCTCGGTCTCGCCTATCCCGCCGTCGACCCCCGGGTCACGTCCTCCCGCGGTCCTGGAACGCCCTCCCTCCTCACCTCCGCCAAACTGATTCTCTTTCCCTCTTCAAAACCTTACTTAAAAATCACCTCCTCCAAGAGGCGTTCCCAGACTGAGCTCCTCTTCCCCCTCTACTCCCTCTGCCATCCCCCCTTTACCTCTCCGCAGCTAAAGCCTCATTTTCCCCTTTTCCCTCTGCTCCTCCACCTCTCCCTTCCCATCCCCACAGCACTGTACTCGTCCGCTCAACTGTATATATTTTCGTTACCCTATTTATTTTGTTAATGAATTGTACATCGCCTTGATTCTATTTAGTTGCCATTGTTTTTACGAGATGTTCTTCCCCTTGACGCTGTTTAGTGCCATTGTTCTTGTCTGTCCGTCTCCCCCGATTAGACCGTAAGCCCGTCAAACGGCAGGGACTGTCTCTATCTGTTGCCGACTTGTTCATCCCAAGCGCTTAGTACAGTGCTCTGCACATAGTAAGCGCTCAATAAATACTATTGAATGAATGAATGAACTTTTTGCTTAGCCTAACTTTTTCCCTTGCCTTAAAATTTGCCCCTAGCCTAACCTTGTCCCTAGGCCTATCCTTTTCCCTGACCTAACCTTTTCCCTTAGCCTAAACCGTTTCTCCTGCATACCCTTTTCCTCTAGCCTATCCTCGTCCCCTGGCCTAAATTTTTCCCATAGCCTAACCTGACCCTTAGTCTAACCTTGACCCTAGTCTAACGTTTTTGCCTAGACTAAACTTTGCCTTGGCCTATACTTCTCCATGACCTAAGCTTTTCCAGCTGCCTAACCTTTCCTACTTGCCTAACATTTTCCCCTGGCCTAACCTTTTACCCTGGCCTAACCTTTTCCCTTAGCCTAACAGTTGCCCCAAGCCGAACATTTTCCCCTAGCCTAACCTCTTGCACTGGCCTAACTTTTTCCCAAAGCCTAACCCGACACCTAGCCTAACCTGACCCCTAACCTAACCTTTATCCTAGCCTAAACGTTTTCCCTAGCCTAAGCCTGTCCCCTGACCTAACCATTTCCCCTGGCCTAACCTTCTCCCTGGCCTAAACTTTTCCTCTAGCCTACCATTTTCCCCTTGACAAAGGTTTTCCAGTCGCCTAAACTTTTCACCTAGCCAAAGGTTATCCCCTAGCCTAACCTCTTTCCCTGGCCTAAACTCTCCTCCTGGCCTCACCTTTTCACAAAGCTTAACCTGACCCTAGCCTAACCTTTATCCTAACCTATACTTTTCCCCTAGCCTAACCTTTTCCCTCGGCCTACCCTTTCCCTGACCTAACCTTCTCCCTTGGCCTAACCTTCTCCCTGGCTTTACCTTTTCCCCTGGTCTAACCTTTTCTCCTAGCCAAAACCTTTCCCCTAGTCTAACGTTTTCCCCTAACCTAACCTTTCCCCTAGGCAAACTTTTCCCCTCACCTAACCTTTTCCCCTACCCCGACATTTTCCCCAAACCGAAAATTTTCCTCTAACCTCACGTTTCTCCTAGCCTAACTGTTTTCCCCTAGCCTAACCTTTTTCCTGGCCTAACCGTTTCCCCTAACCTAAGCTTTTCCCCTAACCTAACCTTTTCCCCAACTAACCTTTTACTCTGGCCTAACCTTTTCTCTTAACCTAACCTTTTCCCTGACCTAACCTTGTCCCCTAGCCTAAACTTTTCCCTGGGCTAAAATTTTCCCCTAGCCTAATTTTTTCCCATAGTCTAACTTCCCTTGTCTAATCTTCCCCCGGTCTAACCTTTTCCTCTAGCTTATCCATTTCTCTAGTCTAACCGTTTCCCTGGACTAACCTTTTCCCCTAGCCTAAACATTTCCCCTAGCCTAATAATTTCCCCTAGCCTAAAATTTGCCCCAGCATAACCTTTTCCCTTGGCCTAACCTATACTCCTGACCTAATCTTTTACCCTGGCCGTACATTTTCCCCTAGGCTAATCTTTACCCCTAACCTAACCTTTTACCCTGACCTAAACTTTTCCCTGAGCCTAAGCTTTACCCTTGGCCTATCCCTTTCCCTGGCCTAAACATTTCCCAATGCCAAACCTTAACCTTTTCTCAGGGCCTAATGTTTTTCCCCCTATCCTAACCCTTTCTCCCAGCCTAAGCCTTTCCCTTTGCCCATTCTTTCCCCCTTGCCTAACTTTTTCCCTAGCTTAACCTTTTCCAGTTGCCTAACCTTTCCCCCTTGCCTAACCTTTTCCACTAGCCTAACCTTTTCCCTTAGCCTAATGTTTTCCCCTAACCTAACCCTTCCCTTGCCTAATCTCTCCCCTGGCCTAACCTCTTCCCTTGGCTTATCCTTTTCCCCTAGCCTAACCTTTTCCCCTAGCATAACTTTTCACCCAGCTTAAACTTTTCCCCTGGCCTGTCCTTTTCCCCTAGCCTTAATTTTTCCCCTATTCTAACCTTTTCACCTTGCCCAACCCCCTCACCATGCTTAACCTTTCCCCTGATGTAACCATTTCCCATAGCCTAACCTTTTACCCTAGCCTAACCCTTTACCCTAGCCAAACCTTTTCCCCAACCTAAACTTTAGACCTTGCCTAACCTTTTCCCGTAGCCTAACTTTTCCCAGCTCCTAAACTTTTCCCCTCACCTAACCTTTTCCCCAGCCTAACCGTTTTACTTGGCCTAATCTTTTCCCCTGGCGTAAGCTTTAGCCCGGCCTAACCTTTTTTCGTTTCCTAACCTTTTCCCCTAGCCTAGCATTTTCCCTAGCCTAACCTTTTCCCTGCTAACCTTATCCCATTGCCTAACCACTTCCTATAGCCTAACCTTTCCCGTGGCCTAACATTTTACCCTGTCTAACCCTTTCCCCATCCTAACCTTTTCCCCTAGCCTAAACTTTTCTCTTTGCCTAACGTCTTTCCCTAGCCTAACCTTTTCCCCTAGCCTTACCATTTCCCCTGGCCAAATTGTTTCCCAAAGCGTAACCTTTCCCCTAGCTTAACCTGTTCCCCTGGCCAAACCTTTTCCCAAAGCCTAACCTTTCCCCTAGCCTAACCTTTTCCCTTGGCCTATCCTTTTGCCTGACCTAACCTTTGCCTGTGGCCTACACTTTTCCCCTGGCCTAACTTTTTCCCTAAGCTTAACCATTTCCCATAGCCTAACATCTTCAACTGGCCTAATGTTTTCCCCTAGCCTAACCTTATCCCCTAAACTAAACTTTTCACCTTGCCTAACCTTTCCCCCCCAGCCTAAACCTTTCCCCTAACCTAACCTTGTCCCCCAGCCTAAGCTTTTCCCCTAACCTAAACTTTTCACCCTGCCTAACCTTTTCCCCTAGCCTAAATTTTTCCCTTATTCAATATTTCCCCTAGCCTATCCTTTTCCCCTAGGTTAAGCTTTTTCCTTGGCCTAATCTTTTCCCCTGTCTTAAGCCTTTCCCTGGTCTGACCCTTTCCCCTAACCTAACCTTTTCCCCATGGCCTAAACTTTATCTTGCCTAATCTTTCCCCTGCCGTAACCCTTTCCCTTAGCTTATCCATTTTCCATAGACTAACCTCTTCTCTGGCCTAACCTTTTCCCCTAGCCTAACCTTGTCCCGTTGCCTAACCTTTCCCATGCCCTAAACCCATCTCCTAGCCTAACCTTTCCCTTGCCCTTAGTTTTTCCCTGGCCCAAACTTTAACCGTGACCTAACCTTTTCCCCTGCCTTAATCTTTTCCCTAGCCTTAACGTTTCCCCTAGCCCATCATTTTCTCCTAGCCTAAACTCCTTGGCCTACCATTCTCCTTAACCTAACCTTTTCCCCTTGCCTAACCTTTCCCTTCGCTTATGTTTCCCCTGGCCTAAGCTTTTCCCCTTGCTTATCCATTTCCCATAGTCTAACCTTTTCCCTGGCCTAACCTTTTCCCCTAGCCTAAACATTTCCGTGAGACTATCCTTTTCCCCCGGCCTAACTTTCTCCCTGGCCTAAGCGTTTCCCCTACCCTAACCTTTTCCCCTAGCCTAACCTTTACCCCTAGCCTAATCTTGTCCATGACCTAGGTTTTTCCCTGGCCTAACCTTTTCTCCTAACCTAATCTTTTCCCCTAGCCTAAACCTTGCCATGAGCCAAATCTTTTCCCCTAGCCTAACCTTTTACCCGAGCCTCACCCTATCCCCTAGACTAAGCTTTTCCCTGAACTTAACCTATATACCTAGCCTAACTTCCTTTTCCCCTTACCTAACCTTTATACCTAGCCTAACCTTTTCCTAAAGACTTACCTTTCCCCTGGCCTAACCTTTCCCTCCATCCTAATCTTTTCCCCTAGCATAAGCTGTTCCCTGACCTCAACCTTTTCAGTGGCTTAACCATTTCCTCTGGCCTATCCCTTTCCCTAGCCTGACATATGTCCTAACCTAAACTTTACATCTTGCCTAAACTATGCCTTCCTGGCCTGGCCCCGAGGACTTTGCGTTCCAGGTTTGGCCCACCCGCCTTTGCCTTGCAGGTTAGACTCCTCTCCTCCTTTGCCTTCGAGGTCTGGCCCCAAACCATTCTCATTCCAGGTTTTGCACCACTGCCTTTGCCTACCAGGTCTGGCTCCGAAGCATTTGCGTTCCAGGTTGGTCCCCCAGGCTTTGCCTTCCAGGCCTGGCCCCAAACCCTTCTCGTTCCATACTGGGGTCCCCCGCCTTTACCTTCCCAAGTGGGCCTGAAGCCTTCTTGTTCCAGATTGTCCCCCTGCCCCCCCACAACCACCTCCTTTGCCTTCCCGGCCTGGCCCCAAAACCTTCTGGTTCCATTTTGGGACCCCCAACCTTCGCCTTCCAGATTTCCCCCCCCGAGCCTTTGCATTGCAGATTTGGCCCCAAACCCTTTTTATTCCAGTTTGGGTCCCCCAGGCTTACCTTTCAGATTTGGCCTGAACCCTTTTCGTTTCAGTTTTGGGCCCCCTGCTTTTGCTTTCCAGGCCTGGCCCCGAACCCTTCTCATTCTATTTTGGGACCTCCAGCTTTTGCCTTCCAAATTTGCCCCCCATCCCTTTGCCTTGAAGACCTGACCCTGAACGCTTTTCTTTCCAGTTTTGCCCACCCCGCCCCCAGCCTTTGCCTTGCAGGTCTGGCCCCAAAACTCTTTCGTTCTAGTTTTGCCCATGCAGCCTTTGCCTTGCAGGTTTTGTCCCAAATCCTTTTCCTTCCAGTTTTGCCCTCCCAGGCTTTGCCTTGCAGGTTTGGCCCAGAACCCTTCTTGTACCATTTTGGGGACCCCAGCATTTGCCTTCCATAATTATCACCCCAGGTTTTGCCTTGCAGGTTTGGCCCTGAACACTTTTTATTCCTTTTTTAGGCCCCACATCTTTTGCCTTCTAGGTTTGGCCCCCAGTACTCTTTGGTCCAGTTTGGGCCCCACAGCCTTTGCCTTGCAAGTTTGGCCCCGAACCCTTTTTGTTACATTTTGGGCCACCTAGAGTTTGCCTTACAAGTTTGGCCCTGAATTCTTTTGTTTCAGGTTTGGGCCCCACAGCTTTTACCTTGCAGTTATGGCTCTGAACCCTTTTCATTCCTGTTTGGGTCCCTCATACTTTGCCTTGCAGAATTGTCCCCAAACCCTTTTCGTTTCAGTTTGGGCCCTGCATCCTTTGCCTTTTGGGTTTGTCCCCGAACCCTTTTTGTTCAAGTTTGGGACCTGCAGCTTTTGCCTTACTGGTTTGCCCCCTTTCCCTCCATCCTTTGCCTTGCAGTTTTCACCCCAAACCCTTTTGGTTCTAGTTTTGGTGATGCAGACTTTGCCTTGGAGGTTTGGCCCCAAGCCCTTTTAGTACCTGTTTGGACACCCTAGAGTTTACCTTGTAGGTTTGGCTCTGAACCCTTTTCGATCAGATTTGGGCCCCACAGCCTTTGCCTTGCGGTTTGGCCCCGAGTCCTTTTCATTCAGGTTTGGGCCCCACAGCCTTTACTTTGCAGGTTTAACCCCAAATGCTTTTGTTTCCAGTTTGGGTCAGGCAGCGTTTGCTTTCAGGTTGGGCCCAGAATGCTTTTGGTCCAGTTTGGGCCCTGCTGCCTTTGCGTTGCAGGCTTGACCCCAAACGCTTTTCGTTCCAGTTTAGGGCCCACTAACCTTACCTTGCAGATTTGGCCCCAAGCCCTACTGGTTCCAGTTTGGGCACCCTAAAGTAGGCCTTGAAGGTTTAGCCCAGAAGCCTTTTCAGATTTGGGCCCCACAGTCTTTGCCTTGCAGGTTTGACCTGAATTCTTTTGCTTCCAGTTTGGGCCCCGTGGCCTTTGCCTTGTAGGTTTGGCCCCCCAATCTTTGCCTTGAATATTTGGCCCCAAACCTTTTTTATTACAGTTTTGGTCCCCCATACTTTGCCTTTCAGATTGGGCCCCAAACCCTTCTCATTCCAGTTTGGCCCCCATAGAGTTTGCCTTGCAGGTTTCACACTGAACCCTTTTGGCTGCAGTTTGGGCCTTTGCCTTTCAGGTCTGCCCCCAATCCTTTGCCGTGCATATTTGGACCCGAACCCTTCTTGTTCCTGTTTGGGCCCCTCAGAGTTTAACCTACAGTTTGGCCCTGAACCCTTGTGGTTCGAGTTTGGGGCCCACAGCCTTTGCCTTGCAGGTTTTGCCCCAAAACCTTTTGATTCTGTTTGGGCCCCACAGGCTTAGCCTTGCAGGTTTGCCCCCAAATCTTTGCCTGGCAGGTTTGATCCCAAACACTTGAGGTACCAGTTTCGGTCCTGCAGACTTTGCTTTGGAGGTGTGGCACCGAACCCTTCTCGTTCCAGTTTGGACACCCTAGAGTTTGCCTTGCAGGTTTGGCCCTGAACCCTTTTCGTTCAGTTTTGGGTCCCACAGCCTTTGCCTTGCACGTTTGGCTCCCAGTCTTTACAGTTCCAGTTTGGCCCCCTCAGAGTTTGCCTTGCAGGTTTCCCCTGAACCCTGTTTGTTTCAGTTTGCATCCCCTATCCTTTCTCTTGCAGGTTTGGCCCTGAACACCTTTGGTTCCAGTTTGGGCCACCTAGGGTTGGCCAAGCAGGTTTGGCCCCGAACCCTTTTCATTCAGGTTTAGGGCCCGCAGACTTTGCCTTGCAGGTTTGGTCCTGAACCCTTTTTGTTCAGGTTTGGGTCCCTCAGACTTTGCCTTGCAGGTTGGGCCTGGAACCCTTTTCCTGTTTGGGCCAGGTAGCCTATGCCTGGCAGGTTTGGACCTGAACCCTTTTCCATCCAGTTCGGGCCCCGCAGGCTTTGCCTTGCAGGTTTGGCTCCAAATCCTTTTGTTTCCAGTTTGGGACCCCTCGAGTTTGCCTTGCAGATTTATCCCCAAACGCTTTTCCTTCAGGTTGGGCCTCACAGCCTTTGCCTCACTGGTTTGACTTCCAACGCTTTTTGTTCCAGTTTAACCCCCACAGAGTTTGCCTTGCAGGTTTGTCACCGAACACTTTTCATTTCAGTATGGGCCCTGAAGCCTTTGCCTTGCAGGTTTAGCCCCAAACACTTTTGGTACCAGTTTGGCCACCCAGGAGTTTCCCTTGCATGTTTAGCCCTATATATTTTTCGTTCAGGCTTGGACCCCACAGCCTTTGCCTTGCAGGTTTGGCCCCAAACACTTTTTGTTCCCATTTGGGCCAGGGCAGCCTTTGACTTGAACACTGGGCCCTGAACTCTTTTGGTTCCAGTTTAGGCCCCACAGCCTTTGCCTTGCAGGTTTGGCCCCAATCTCTTTTCAAGTGGAGATTTATGGTTTTTCTACTTTACAGGGCCAGACTGCTCTGACTACTCCTGGGGTCCAGTGTCAGCCGGTCAGATGTGGAGTCTGTGAGGAGTGAACTCAGACAGGTAAGAAAGGTGGGCTGGTGGTAAGACTAGAGATGAGACCCCCTGGAGAGCTGAATTTGTGCTTCCCTAGACATATCCTTTCATGCTAGAGATTCAATCCAATCCAATCCAATCCTATCCCTTATCCCCTATCCCATCCTATCTTGTCTTTCCCAAAGCCATCCCCTCTTCCAATGAAGCTGCTAGGTCTTCCTCCCAGGATATCTGATCTCTGACCCAGCTGCTTCCAACACAGTGAATTACTGACATCAAGCCGGGCCCCGCCCCTACCCTCCTCTCCCTGCCCTATATAAGCCTCCAGAGCCTGAGGCTATTTGGAGTTGAGTGGTTTGACTTTAATGTGAAGGGTTGTGGAGTTTAGGAGGATAAGAGGAAAGTTTTGGGGGTGATGGAGGTGTGGAGTTTGGGGTAACTTTGAATCTGCTTTCTGGCTTGCTTACAAGGGGCTCTTCTGGGCTAGGAAATTTCCTTTAAGGTGTCATTGGCAGGCTATGTGGAGGAATAATCTTTCCCCTTTCCCGACCTTATTCATGCCTGTGAAGGAAGTGGGTTGTGGGGCGAAGGCCCTAACACTCCATTTCAGAAGGCTTCTTGGCCACTCAAGCTGTCTCTTTGTTCCCCACCGTTGCTCTGTGGCTGTGGAAATTCCAAGAGAAACTTCCTTCCTGCAATTATTCAGTGATGTTTGCTTAGTGCTTACTATGTGTAGAGCACTATACTACATGGTTAGGAGAATACAGTACAACAGAATTAACAGACATGTACCCTGCAGCCCTGACTCACCCACCTTAACAGACTTGTCCCCACTTTTCTGCTCTCCTTCCCTTACACCTTCAAGATATGCTTGTCTCCCACATATTACCAGAGTTCCCTTACAATCTTATAGGTCCAGCATCAGTTGAATGGAGAGGACCCAATTAATACAATATAGGTAAGGTAAGGATCTACGTGGAAGGCTATATACCTAATTGTTGTGGGGTGCATAGTTCAGTGCTTGGTGGATGTGCCCAAGTGCATGGGTGAGTTGAAAGGGTAAATAAAGTGTGTGTGTGTGTGTGTATGTGTGTGTGTGTGAGAGAGTGTATGTGGTGGGGCTGGGCGTGTAGAGTATGTGAGTTTTAGTCAGGGAAGGCTTATTGAAGAAGAAACAATTTCAGTAGGGCACTGAAAGTTTTGGGAGATCACTGGTATGTCCACTATGTAGGTGGGATGCTGTGTGGGGATGGGTTGAATGGATGTGGTCCACATGAGACACAATGAGCAGGCTGGATCTTGCAGGGGCTTCCTAAACTCAATTTAGAGCCATCTGGAGGTGGATGTTTAAGGGGTCCTGGTGATGGGAAGAGAGGGACCAGCCACATTGCCTACCAGAAGCTTCTTATTCTACCTGGCTGTGAAGACTGTTCTTCCTAGAGGGAGGATGCAGAGGAGCTGAGTTCCCATCTCTAAGGGAAGGTGATGGGGGACTGTGTGGATCACTAAAGCCTATGGCAGGAGAGGAAGGAGGTGGTGAACAGACAGGCCTATCACTCTCAGCACTGAAGCTGCTTCTACAATCTGGGGCTAAGGCTCTGTAGAGGGAACTGATTCTGTCAGGCTTGACTGTCGGGCTGAGAAGATCCAGGACCCTTAATTCTATCTATGGGTTAATCCTTCCTGAACCCACAGTCCTGTCCACAGGGTCACCCTGCATATCCTTAGTCTCTCCAGAGCTGCAACGCCTCAGTGGCTGTCTCTGAGGGAGTTGGGCGGGTGCAGGGGGGTGGAAGGCAGTCTAGAGTTAAGAGTGAAGCTGGCGAGGTGCTTTCTGGCGTGCTAGCTGGGAGAGCTTCTAGGTTAGGTAATTTCCCTAATGACATCGCTGCAGGACTGTTCTGTTTCGGGGTGGGGGGGTGTGTGTTGGTGAGCTGTATTATCCCTCATGTATCCTGACCTCATGCCCTTATTGTGGGTGGGAAGATGTGTAGGGTCACTTAATGGAAAGAACACGGGCTTGGGAGTCAGAGGACATGGGTTCTAATCTCGACCCTGCCACTCATCTGCTGTGTGACCTTGGACAAGTCATGTAGCTTCCCTGGGCCTCAGTTACCTCCTCTGTAAAATGGAGGTTAAGACTATGAGCCCTACATTGGACAACCTGAGTACATTGTATCTATCCAGGTGCCTAGAACAGTGTCTGTCTCATAGAAAGTGCTTAAAAAATAACATCATAATTATCATTCTTATCATTACTTGGGTGAAGGATCTATCTCAGATGGCTCCCTTGCCACCCAAGCTGCCTCTTTCTGCAGCTGTGGAAGTTCTCAGGGACACTACGCTCTTGCAATCAATCAATGGTATTTATTGAGTGTTTAGTATGTGCAAGTACTGTACTAAGTGCTTGGGAGAGTACAATGCAACAGAATTAGCAGACATTCCCTGCAGCTCTGACTCACCACCTCAGTATACCTGTCCCCACTTTTCTGTTCTCGTTATGGTGTCTCCCTTCCTAATCCCTCCAGATGTCTACCCCGATTGGACTGTAAGCCCGTCAATGGGCAGGGATTGTCTCTATCTGTTGTCGAATTGTACATCCCAGCTCTGCCACTTGTCAGCTGTGTGACTGTGGGTAAGTCACTTAACTTCTCTGTGCCTCAGTTACCTCATCTGTAAAATGGGGATTAAGACTGTGAGCCCCACGTGGGACAACCTGATTCCCCTGTGTCTACCCCAGCGCTTAGGACGGTGCTCTGCACATAGTAAGCGCTTAACAAATACCAACATTATCATTATTGTTATTATAGTAAGTGCTCAATAAATACTATTGCATGAATGAATAAATGAAAGATGTGCTTGTCTTCTCCATGCTGCAGGAATCCCCTTTCAATCTTAGAAGTCCACCATCAGTTTTATGCGGTGGACCCAGATGATAAAATACAGGTAAGGGAAGGATCTGAGTATAAGGGTATGTACCTAATTGCTGTGATGTGAATATTTCAGTGCGTAGTGGGTTGGACTATGTGCATGAGTGAGCTGGAATGGGAAATCAAGTGAGTGTGTATATGTAAGTCACTCTTTCCATTCTCTTTTCCCAGGGAAGAAACCCTGTTGTGAGTGCTGGTGGCTTCTGGCAATAGAGTGCTAGGTGGAGGATACTGCCCATCAGTGTGTCCACCCCATTCTTCTCTGAGAAGAGTTGAGTGGGCTCCACGTGAGTCATGAGGGGTGAGGGTGGGGAGGACAAAGTAACCATTGTATTAGAAAGTGAATTATCCCTTACATAGCTGCCGGACATCCAGTCCCTTGAGGAAAAGCCATCATCATCACTTAACAAATGCCGTTATTGTTATTATCATTATAATCATTAAATAGAGGAAATAGGGGTCTTAGTTGGGGAAGATCTCTGGGAGAATATGTGATTTTAGGAGGTCTCTGAAGATGGAGAGAGTTTTGGTCTGTCTGCTTTGAAGGCTGACTGCTTTTCCTGACTGTTTCTTGGGTCCAGTGTCAGCACGCTGGCAGTAGGGGCAGGGAGGAAGGAACTGAGACAAGATGGGAAGGTAGGGTGGGGGTCAAGACAGAGATGAGACCCACTGGAAAGCTGTTTGGAATTTGTGTTTCTGTGGACAAACCCTTTCATAATAATAATGATGGTATTTTTAAGTGCTTATTATGTGTCAGGTAGTGTTATATTAGGCAGTGAGTGGACATTAGCCAATTGGGTTGGACACAGTTCCTGATTGAACTGGACTCACAGTCTCAATCCCCATTTTAAAGATGAGGTAACTGAGTCACAGAAAAGTGAAGTGCCCAGGGTTACATAGCAGATAAAAGGCCAGAGCTGGGACCACAACATATCTTCGTGTTAGAGATGCTTTTCCCCCAGGCTTTCCCCTTAACATAACCTTTGCCGCTCTCCTAACCTTTTCCCCTCGCCTAGCCTTTTCACATAGCGTATCCTTTTCTCCTGGTTTAACCTTCTCCCCTGGCTTAACCTTTTCGCCTAGCCTATCCTTCTCCCCTACCCTAGACTTCTCCCTGGCATAACCTTCTCCCTGGCCTATCCTTTCCCCTGCCCCAACTTTTCCTAGGCCTAACCTTTTCCCTTAGCCTAACCTTTTCCCTGAACCTAACCTTTTCCTTAGCCTTTTTCCCCTAGTCTAACCTTTTCCCTGAACCTAACCTTTCCCTAGACTAACCTACTCCCCTGGCCTAACCATTTCCCTTAGACTAACCTCTTCCCCTACCCTAACCTTTTCAGCTTGCATAACTTTTTCCCTTAGCCTAACCTTTTCCCTTAACTTTACCTATTCCCCTGGCCTAAATTATTCCCCTAGTCTAATCTTTTCCCCTAGCCTAAACTTTCCCTTTGCCTAAACATTTCCCCTCGCCTAACCTTTTTCTTTTGCCCAACGTCTTCCTGTAGCCTAACCGTTTCCCCTAGCCTAACCACTGTCCCTGGCCTAACCTTTTCCCATGGTCTAACCTCTTCCCATGGCCTCCCCTTTTCCCCGGTCCTAACCTTTTCCCTTAACCTAACCATTTCCCCTAGCCTAACCTCTTTACCTAGCCTAACCTTTTCAGCTAGCCTAACCTTCTCCCTGGCCTAACCTTCTCCCTGGCCTAACCTTTTCCCCTAACATTAACTTTTCCCCTAGTCTATCCTTTTCCCCTGGCCTAATCTTTTCCCCTGGACTAACCTTTTCCCCTGGCCTAACCTTTTCCCTTGGCCCATGTTTTTCCCTTAGCCTAATCTTTTCCCATAGCCTAACATCTTCCCATAGCCTAAACTCTTCTCCTGTCCTAACCTTTTCCCATAGTCTAACCTAACCTGATTTTCAAATAGCCTAACCTTTTCCCCTAGCCTATCCTTTCCCCTGGACTACTCTTTCCCCTAGCCTAACCCCTTTACCCAGCCTAACTTTTTCTACTAGCCTAAACCTCACCCTGCCCTAAACTTTTTCTCCTAACCTAAACCTTTCCCCTCAACCTACTTTTCCCCCTGGCCTAACCTACTCCCTAGCATAACGTTTTCCCCTAGCCAAACCTTTCCCGTAGCCTAACCTTTTGCCCTATCGTTAAATTTTCCTCTGGCTTATCCTTTTCCCCTAGCCTAACCTTTCCCTTAGCCTAATGTCTTTGCCTAGCCTAAACTTTTACCTTGCCTTGTCCTTTTCCCTGACCTAACCCTTAAACCCAGCCTAACCTTTTCCCCTGGCCTCACCTTTTCCCCTGGCTTAAACTTTTCCGTGAGCCTAACCTTTTCCTTGAGCCTAACCTTTTCCCAAGGCCTAACCTTTTCCCCTAGCCAAACCATTTCCCCTGGCCTAACCGTTTCCCCTAACCTTACCTTTGCCCTACCCTAACGTTTTTCCCTAGCCTATCCTTTTCCCTCACCTAACCTCTTTCCCCTGTCCTAACCTATTCACCTGGCCTATCCATTTCCCCTAGCCTATCCTTTTCCCTTAGCCTAACCTCTTCCCCTGAACTGATCTTTTCCCATAGCTTAACCTAACCCCTAGCCTAACCTTTCCTTTAGCCTAACGTTTTTTCATAGACGAACCTTTTCCCTTGGCCTATCCTTTTCCCTGAAATAACCTTTTCCCCTAGCCTAATCTTTTCCCCGGGCATAAAAATCTCCCCTGTCCTAACCTTTTCTCCTGGCCTAAGCTTTTCCCGGCCTAACCTTTCTCCAGCCCTAAGCTTTTCCCCAGCCTAAATTTTTCTCCTAGCCTAACCTTTGCCCCTAACCTAACCTTTTCCAAAGGCCTAACCATTTCCCCTGGCCTAAATTTTCCCTGAGCCTAAACTTTTCCCTTGACCTATCCCTTTCCCTGGCCTAAGATTTTCCCAAGACCTAACCTTTCCCTGACCCTAACCTTTTCTCAGGGCCTAACCTGTTACCATAGGCTAATCTATACTCCTAGCCTAACGTTTTCCCCATCCTAAACCCTTCACCTAGCCTATGCCTTTCCCTTTGCCTAACCTTTTCCCCTGGCCTAATCTTTTCCCCTGGCTTAACCTTTTCCCCTGGCCTAAGCTTAACTCTTAGCTTAACCATTTCCCACTTCCCATTTCCCACATCCTCACCTAGACTAACGTTTTTCCCCGGCCTAGCCTTTTCCCCCAGTCTAGCCTTTTCCCCTGGCCTATCGCTTTCTTTTCCCCTGGCCTATCGCTTTCCCTCACCTAACCCTTTCCCCTGGAGTTAACTCTTCCCCTAGCCTTACATTATCCCCTAGCCTAACCTTTTCCCCTAACCTAAACTTTTCACCTGGCCTAACCCTTTCCCTTAGCTTATCCATTTTCCATAGCCTAACCTCTTCCCTGACCTACCCTTTTCCCCTAGCCTAAAATTTTCACCTTGCATAACCTTTTCCACTAGCCTAACATTTTCCTCTAGCCTAACGTTTACCCCTAGCCTAACCTTTCCCTAGCCAAATCTTTCCCCTTACCTAACCTTTTCCCATAGTCTAAACTTTTCCAATGGCCTATCCTTTTCCCCTGGCCTAACATTTTCCCTTAGCCTAATCTTTTCAGTTAATCTTTTCCCCTTACAAACTTTATACCTTGCCAAAACCTATCCCATAGCCTAACCTTTCCCATGACCTAAGCTTTTCCCCGGCCTAAACTTTTCTCCAGCCTAACCTTTTCTTCGGCCTAACCTTTTCCCCTAGCCTAACATTTTCACCCAGCCTAACCTTTTTCCCGAGTCTAATCTTTTCCCATAGCCTAACCTTTTACCCTGGCCTAACCCTATCCTCTAGCCTAAGCTTTTCCCTGTACCTAAGATTTACACCTAGCCTAACCTTTTCTCTGGCCTGGCTCTAAAGCATCTGCATTCCAGATTTGCCCCCTCAAGTGTTTGCCTTTCCGGTCTGACCCTGAAGTCTTCACGTTCCAGCTTTGGCCCCCAGCCTTTGCCTTTCAGGTTGGATGCCCCCCTCCTTTTCCTTCCAGGCCTGGCCCTGAACACTTCTCATTCCAGGTTTTGCTCCCCAGCCTTTGCCTTCCCGACCTGGCCCTGATCTCTTCTTGTTACTGCTTTGGTGCCCCCATCTATGCCTCCCATGCCTGGCTCCTAACCCTTCTTATTCCAGGTTTGGCCCGCCCTCGCCCCGCCTTTGCCTCCCAGGTTTGGCCCTGAACTCTTCTCATTCAAGGTTGGGCCCCTCTGCCTTTGACTTCCCGTCCTGGCCAGCTGCCCTTTTCTTCCAGGCCTGGACCTGAACCTTTCTCTTTCCAGGTTTGGGCCCCCCCAGCTTTTTCCTTCCAGGCCTGGTCCTGAAGCTTTCGTGTTCCAGGTTTGGCCACCCAGCTTTTACCTTCCTGGCCCGGCCCCCAAGCCTTCTCATTCCAGGTTTGGCGCCACCACCTTTGCCTTCCCTGGCCTGGCCCCAAACCCTTCTCATTCCAGGTTTGCCCCCCTGCCTTTGCCTTCCCCAGACTGGCCCCGAGGCCTTCACTTTCCAGGTTTACCCCCACTGCCTTTCTCTTCCTGGCCTGGCCCCGATTCCTTCTCATTTCAGGTTTGGACTTTACCTTCCAGGTTTGGCTCTGAACACTTCTATTTCCAGGTTTGGGCCCCCAGCCTTTGACTTGCAGGTTGGAGTCCCCCAACCTCGCCTTCCAGGTTTGGCCCCAAATCTTCTCGTTCCAGGTTTGGCCCCCTGCCTTGGACTTCAAGGTTGTCCCCCCAACCCCTTTACCTTCCAGGTCTGGTCCCAGATCTTTCTCATTCCAGGTTTGGTCCCCCCGCCCTTATCTTCCAGGCCTGGCCCCGAAGCCTTCTCGTTCCAGGTTGGGCCCCCCGCATTTGCCTTCCCGTCTTGGCCCTGAGCCCTTCTCGTTCCGAGTTGGGCCCCCTGGGTTTTGCCTTCCCAGCTTCGCCCTGAACCCTTCTCATTCCACGTTGTGCCCCCCTGCCTTTTCCATCCCGGCCTGGCCCCGAACCATTCTCATTCCAGGTTGAGCTTCTCCGTCTTTGCCTTCCAGGCCCAGCCCCGAAGGCTTCTCTTTCCAGGTTGGATGCCCCCACCTTTGCCTTCCATTTTGGACCCCCCCAGCCTTTTCCTTCATGGCCTGGCTCTGAACCCTTCCTTTTCCAGGTTTGTCTCCCCATTCTTTGCCTTCCAGGCCTGGCCCAGAAGCCTTGTTGTTCCAGGTTGCCCCCTCCCCGCTTTTGCCTTCCAGGCCTGGCCCTGAACCCTTCTCGTTTCATGTTTGACCTCCCCGCCCCCCCACACCCCACCTTTGCCTTTCAGGTTTGGACCCTAACCCTTCTCGTTGCAGGTTTGCACCCCCGTCCTGCCTTTGTCTTCCAAGTAGGACCCATGTCCTTTGCCTTCCAGGCCTGGCTCCAAACCCTTCTCATTCCAGGTTTGGCACCCCTGCTTTTGCCTTCCCAACCTGGCCCTGAACACTTCTTGTTCCAGGTTGGGTCCCCCCACCCTTAATTTCCAGGCCTGGCTCCAAACCCTTGTGGTTCCAGGTTTGGTCCCCCACCTTTGCCTTCCAGGCCTGACCCTGAAGCTTTCTCGTTCCAGGCTGGGCTCCCTCTGCCTTTGCCTTCCAGGTCTGGTCCTGAACCCTTCTCATACCAGCTTGGGGCCCCACTGCCTTCACCTTCCAGTTTGGATGCCCCCACCTTTGCCTTCCAGGCCTAGCCCCGAATGCTTCTTGTTCCAGGTTGCCCCCCAACCCCATCCCCACTTTTGCCTTGCTGGCCTGGCCCCCCACCTTTGCCTTCCAGGCCTGGCCCCAAACCCTTCTCGTTCCAGATTTGGTGTCCCCGCATTTTCCTTCCAGACCTGGTCCCAACTAATCTCTGTCTTGATTGGACCCCCCCGCCTTTGCCTTCCAGGCATGGTCCCGAACCCATCCCGTTCCAGATTGGACCCCCGCCTTTCTCCTCCAAGTTGGGCCCCCATGCACTTGCCTTCCAGGCCTGTCCCTGAATCCTTCTCATTCCAGGTTGAGAAGCAGCATGGCTCAGTGGAAAGAGCACGGGCTTTGGAGTCAGAGGTCATGGGTTCGAATCCCAGCTTGGCCACTTGTCAGCTGTGTGACTTTGGGCAAGTCACTTAACTTCTCGGTGCCTCAGTTACCTCATCTGTAAAATGGGGATTAAGACTATGAGCCCCACGTGGGACAACCTGATTCTCCTGTGTCTACCCCAGTGCTTAGAACAGTGCTCGGCACATAGTAAGCGCTTAACAAATACCAACATTATTATTATTATTCCCCTGCCTAAACTTTCCCGCTACCCTATCATTTTTGCTAGGCCTTACCTTTCCCCAACCTAACGTTTTATCTTAACCTAACCTTTGCCTCTGGACTAACCTTTTCCCTTAGCCTAACTTTTCCTCCAGCATACCCATTTTCAGTAGCCTATCCTCTTTCCCTGGCCTAAGTTTTTCCCATAGCCCAACCTTACCCCTAGCCTAATCTTTTCCCTAGCCTAACGTTTTTGCGTAGACTAAACTTTTCCTTGGCCTATCCTTTTCCCTAACCTAAGCTTTTCCTGTTGCCTAACCTTTTCCCCTGGCCTAATATTTCCCCCTGGCCTAACCTTTTCCCCTAACAGAAACTATTCCCCGACTTATACTTTTCCCTTGTTCTAACCTTTTCCCCTGGCCTATGCTTTTCCCTAGTCTAACCTTTCCTCTAATATAAACTTTACACCTTGTCCAATCTTTTCCCATAGCCTAACCTTTCCCCTCGTCTAACCTTTTGCCCTAGCCTAACCTTCCCCTTCACCCACCCTTTCCCTTCGCCTAACTTTTTGCCCTATCCTAACATTTTCCCTGATGTAACATTTTCCCCTGCACTAAACTTTTCCCCGTCCTAACCTTTCCATTGGCCTAAGCTTTAACTCGGCCTAAGCTTTTCCCCTAGCCTAAAGTTTTCCCCTAGCCTAAACTTGTCCTTGTACTAAGCTTTTCAAGTAGCCTAACCTTTTCCCCTAAGGTAACCTTTTCACCTAGCCTAAACATTTACCATAGCCTATCCTTTTCCCTGACCTTTTCCCCTAGCCTAAACATTTCCCCAGCCTAATCTGTCCCTTGCCTAATCTTTCCCCTGGACTAAGCCCTTCCCTTGTTTATCCATATCCCATAGTCTAACCTTTTCCCCTAGCCTACACATTTCCCCAAGACTAACCTTTTCCCCTAGCCTCATGTTTTCCCCTAGTGTAACTTTTTCCCCTAGCCAAACCTTTTACGCTAGCCTAAGCTTTTCCCCTGGCCTTTCTATTTCCCTGGCCTAAAGTTTTCTCCTGGCCTCAGCTTTTCCCTTACCCTAACTTATTCCCCTACTCTAACCTTTTCCCTAGTCTAATCTTTTCCATGACCTAAGCTTTTCCCTGAATTAACCATTTCTCCAGCCTAACCTTTTCCCCTTATCTAAACTTTTCCCTGTGTTTAATCTTTTCCCCTAGCCTAACCTTTTACCCTAGCCTAAGCTTTTATCCTAGCCTAACCTTTTATCCTCGACTAAGCTTTCCCTTGAACTTAACCTTTACACCTAGTCTAACCTGCTTTTCCTCTAACCTACCCTTCACACCTAGCCTAACGTTTTCCCTAAGGCTTACCTTTCCCCTGGCCTAACATTTCCTCCTGGCCTAACCTTTACCCCTGGCCTAACCTATTCTCCGACAGAAACTTTTCCCATGGCCTAACTTTTTCACCTGGCCTATCCCTTTCCCTAGCCTAACATATCCCCTAAACTGAACTTTACATATTGCCTAACATATGCCATCCTGGCCTGGCACCGAGGCCTTTGTGTTCCATGTTTGGCCCACCCTCTTTTGCCTTGCAGGTTGGACCCCTCCCCGCCTTTGCCTTCCAGGCCCAGGCCTTGAGCCCTTCTTGTTCCAGGTTTGGCCCCTCCTGCCTTTGACTTCCCTGCCTCGTCCCAAATTCTTTGCATTCCAGGTTTGGCCCCCCAGCCTTTGCCTTCCACATTGAATGCCTTCCCTCCTTTTCCTTCCAGACCTGGCCCTGAACCCTTCCCATTCCAGGTTTGACCCCCTGCCTTTGCCTTCCCGATCTGGCCCTGAACACTTCTCATTCCAGATTGGGCCCCCCTACCTTTGCCTTCCAAGTTTTGCCCCCGAATTTGTCTTCAGGTTTGGGCACTCCCACCTTTGCCTGTACGCCTAGCCCCGAACATATTTCATTCCAGTTCCCTCCTCCCCCACTCTTTGCCTTCCCGGCCTGGCCCCCCACCTTTGCCTTCCCGGTTTGGCCCCAAATCCTTCTCGTTTGAGGTTGGGGCCCCCCGCCTTTGCCTTCCAGATTTGCCCCACCCCCAACCCGAGCCTTCACCTTGCAGACTTGTTCCTGAACATTTTTTGTTCCAGTTTGGGTCCCCTAGTTTTTGCTTTCCAATTTTGCATCCTCAGCCTGTGTCTTGCAGGTTTGTCCCCAAACCTTTATTTGTCCAGTTTTGTTGCCCAGACTTTGCCTTGCAGGTTTGGTTCCAAACTCCTTTCATGCCAGGTTTGACCCACCAGCAGTTTGCAGTCTTGCAGTTTTGGCCCAAAACATTTTTCATTCAAGTTATGCCTTCCCAGCCTTAGCCTTGCAGTTTTGGCCCAGAACCCTTCTCGTTCCATTTTGGGGCCCCCAGCATTTGACTTCCAGATTTGTCTACCCAGGCATTGCCTTGCAGGTTTGGCACCGAATCCTATTTCTTCCAGTTTGAACCCTGCAGCTTTTGCCTTGCAGGTTTGGCCCCGAATCCTTTTCGTTCCAATTTTAGGCTCTGCAGTTTTTGCCTTGCATCTTCCCCTCGCATCCACCCAGGCTTTGTCTTGCAGGTTGGGCCCAGAACCCTTTTCATTCCAGTTTGGGGCCCCCAGACTTTGTATTGTAAATTTGGCACCGAACACTTTTCTTTCTAGTTTGGGCTCCGGAGCCTCCAGATTTGCCCACCACGCCTTTGCCTTGCGGGCTTTTCCCCAAACAGTTTTTGTTCCAGTTTGGGTCCCCCAGTTTTTGCCTTCCTGTATGGCCCCCAACCCCACCTTTTCCCTTGCAGGTTCGGCCCCAAACCATTTTCATTCCAGTTTGGCTCCCTCCAGCTTTTGCCTTGAAGGTTTGGCCCCAAACTGTTTTCATTCCAGATTGGGCCTCCCTGTTTTTGCCTTGCAGGTTTGGCCCCGAACCCTTTTCGTTCCAGTTTGGGCCTCCCCGCTTTGGCCTTGCAGGTTTGCCCCCCGACCATCCTTTGCCTTGCAGCTTTGGCCCCTAAGCCTTCTCATTGCAGTTTATGTCCCACAGACTTGACCATGCAGGTTGGGCCTGGAACACTGTTGGTTCCAGTTTTACTTCCACAGCCTTTGCCTTGCAGATTGGGCCCCAAACGCTTTTGGTTCCAGTTTGGGTCCCCCAGCCTTTGCCTTGCAGGTTTGCCCCCTCAGCCTTTGTTTTGCAGGTTTGGCCCCAAACCCTTGTGTTTCTAGTTTGGGCTCCATGGTTCTAGTTTGGGCTCTACAGCCTTTGCCTTGCCGGTTGGGCCCCGAACCCTTTTGGTTCCAGTTTGGGCACCCTAGAGTTTGCCCTGCAGGTTTGCCCCTGATCCCTTTTCATTCAAGTTTTGTTTCCATGCCCTTTGCATTGCAGGTTTGGCCCCAAACACTTTCCGTTTCAATTTGGGCTCCACAGTCTTTGCCTTGTAGGTTGGGCCCCAAACATTTTGGTTCCAGTTTGGCCCCTCAGCCTTTGCATTGCAGGTATGGCCCCAACCATTTTTGTTCCAGTTTGTTCCCCCAGAATTTGCCTTCCAGGATTGGCCCCAAACCCGTTTGTTTCCATTTGGATCCCACAGCATTAATCTTGCAACTTTGGCCCCAAACCCTTTAGAGAAGCAGCATGGCTCAGTGGAAAGAGCATGGGCTTGGGAGCCAGAGGTCATAAGTTCGAATCCCGGCTCTGCTACTTGGCAGCTGTGTGACTGTGGGCAAGTCACTTAACTTCTCTGGGCCTCAGTTCCCTCATCTGTAAAATGGGGATTAACTGTGAGCCTCACATGGGACAACCCTATTCCCCTGTGTCTACCCCAGCGCTTAGAACAGTGCTTGGCACATAGTAAGCGCTTAACAAATACCAACATTATTATTTTGGTTCCTGTTTGGTCTTCACAGCCTTTGCCTTGCTAGTTTGGCCCTGAACACTTTTGGTTTCAGTGTGGGCCTGAACCCTTTTTGTTGAGGTTCGGGCCCTGCAGACTTGGCCTTACAGGTTTGGCCCCCAACCCTTTTTGTTCCAGGTTGTCCCCCCACCCCTGCCGGCCAGAGTTTGCCTTGAAGGTTTGGCCCCAACCTGTTTCATTTCACTTTGGGTCTCGCAGCCTTTGCCTTGCAGGTTTGGCCTGTAAGCCTTTTGGTTCCAGTTTGGGTCCCACAGTCCTTGTCTTGAAGGTTTGGCCCCCAATCCTTTTTGTTTCAGTTTGGGCACCATAGAGTTTGCCTTGTAGGTTTGGCCCTGGACCTGTTTTGTTCAGGTTTGGGTCCCACAGCCTGTGCCTTGCAGGTTTGGCCCCCAACACTTTTTGTTCCAGTTTGGCACCCCCCGAGAGTTTGCCTGGCAGATTCAGCCCCGAACCATTTTCTTTCCAGTTTGTGCCACACAACCTTTGCCTTGAAGGTTTGCCCCCACAGCCTTTGCCTAGCAGCTTTGGCCCTGAACCCTTCTGGTTCCAGTTTGGGCCCCTCAGCCTTTGCCTTGCAGGGTTGGCACCAAACCTTGCTCATTCGAGTTTGCGTCCCACAGACGTTGCTTTGCAGGTTTTGTCCTGAACCCTTATAGTTTCAGTTTGGGCCCCCTAGAGTTTGCCTTGTTCGTTTGGCCCCAAACCCTTTTCGTTCAGCTTTGGGCTCCGCAGGCTTTGCCTTGCAGGTTGGGCCCGAATGCTTTCCATTTTGGGTCCCGCAGCCTTTGCCTTGCAGGATTGACCCCGAACCTATTTAGTTTCAGTTTGGGTCCCACAGACTTTGCCTTGCTGGTTTGGCCCTGAAACGTTTTTGTTCCAGTTTGGGCCCCCCAGCCTTCGCCTTGCAGATTAGGCCCCAAATCCTTCTTGTTCCAGTTTGGGCCAGGCAGGCTTTGGCAGGCAAGCAGGCAAACCTGCAAGGCAAAGGCTGTGGGGCCAAATTGGAACCAAAAAGGTTCAGATCCAAACCTAAAGATAAAAGAGAAAAACTCTAGGGGGCCCAAGAACCAAAAGTGTTCATGCCAGACCTGCAAGGAAAATCTATGGGGTGCCAAAGTGGTACCAAAAGTGTTTGGGGCCAAACCAGCAGGGCAAAGTCTAGGGTGCCCAAACTGGAACCAAAAGGGCTCAGGGCAAAACCTGCAGGGCCTAATTGGGAACCAAAGGCATTTGGGGTCCAAACTGCAAGGCTATGTCTGCGAGGCCCAAACCCAAATGGAAATGATTCTGGGTGAAACCTGGAGGACAAAGGATGTGGGTCCCTAACTGGAAAAGGAAAGTTTCGGGCCCAAGCTGCAAGTCAAAGGCTGCAGAGCCCAAACTGGAGCAAAAAAGGTTTGGGACTGAACCTGCAAGGCAAATTCTGAGGGCCCAAACAGGAATGAAAATATTCAGGGCCAAACCTGCAGGACAAAACTGGGGGAGCCAAACCAGAACAAATGGGTGCAGGGCCAAACCTGCCAGGCAAAGCCCGCAGGACCCAAATTGAAATGAAAAGTGTTTGGGCCCAAAACTGCAAGGCAAACTCTGCGTGGGGCCAAATTGGAACCAAAAGGGTTCGGGGCCAAACCTGCAAAGCAAAGGTTGGGGGATCCAAACTAGATCCAAAAGCGTTCGGGGCCAAACCTGCAATGCAATCTCTGGGAGGGCCAAACTGGAACAAAAAGGGTTCTGGGCCAAACCTGCAAAGCAAATTCTGTGGGGGCCAAACTGGATCCAAATGGCCAATCCTCTAAGTCAAAGGCTGTGGGGTTCATACCTGAAGGGAAAGGATTTGGAGCCAATCTCGCAAATAAACTCTAGGGGGCCCAAACTGAAATGAGAAAGGTTAAGGCAAAGGCTGTGGGGCTCAAACCTGAACCAAAAGGATTCAGAGCCAATCCTGCAAGACAAACTCTAGGGGGCCCAGATTGGAATGAGAAGGGTTCAGGGCCGAACCTACAAGGCAATGTCTGGGGGACAAAATTGGAAAGAAAAGGGTTCGGGGCTAAACCGGCATGGTAAAGCCTGCGGGGCCCAAAGTGGAACGAAAATGGTTCAGAGCCAAAGCTGCCAAACAAAGGCTGGGGAGCAAGCCTGCAAGGTAAAGGCTGTGGGGACCAAACTGGAACCAAAAGAGTTCAGGGTCATACCTGCAAGGCAAACTCAGGGTGTGTGAAGGGGGTGGGGGAAAACCTGAACAAAAAGTGTTTGGGGCCAAACCTGTAAGACAAAGGCTGCAGGGCCCAAACTGTAACAGAAAGGGTTCAAGGCCAAACATGCAAGGCAAAGGCAGGGTGGACAAAACTGCAAGGTGTAGGCTGTGGGGCCCAAACCTTAATGAAAAGGGTTTGGGGGCAACCTGCAAAGCAAAAGGCTGGGGCCGTAAACTGAAACCCAAAGTGTTCAGGGCCACCAGTCAGGGCAAAGGCTGCCTGGCCCAAACTGAAATGAGAAGGGTGCGGGCCCAACTTGAAGGCAAATGCTGCACGGTACAAACCGGACCGAAAAGTGACCTGGGCCAAACCTGCAAGGCAAAGGCTGGGGGGTCCAAACTGGAACGAAAAGGGTGAGGGGCCCAACCTGCAAGGCTGCCCGGATCAAACAGGAACAAAAATGGTTTGGGGCCCAGCCTGCAAGGCAAAGTCTGTGGGACCCAAACTTGAATGAAGACAGTGCATGGATAAACTGCAAGGCAAAGGCTGTGGGGCCTAAACCTGAAAGAAAAACCTTCAGGGCCAAACCTGCAAGGCAAATTCTAGGGGACACAAATTGGAATCAAAAGGGCTTGGGCCAAACCTGCAAGGCAATCTCTCGGGGGGGCCAAACTTGTACCAAAAATGTTCAGGGCCAAAGCTGCAAGGCAAAGGCTGCAGGGCCCAAACCTGAACGAAAAGTGTTTGGGACCAAACAAGCAAGGCAAAGGCTGGGGTGCCAAACTGGAAACAAAAGATTTTGGGGCCAAACCTGCCAGGCAAAAGGCTGGGGGGACAACCTTCCAAGCAAAGGCTACGGGGTTCAAACTGGAACCAAAAGCGTACAGGGCCATCCATGCAAGGCAAAGACTGCCTGACCGAAACTGGAACCAAAAGGGTTTGGGGACAAACCTGCAAAGCAAAGGCTGGGGGGCGGGGAAGGGGTAAACCTGCAAGGCAATGGCTGTGGGGCCCAAACTGAAACTAAAAGGGTTCAGGGGCAAACCAGCAAGGCAAACTCTCAGGGGTCCAAATTGGAAGCCAAAGCATTCTGGGACACACCTGCAAGGCAAAGGCTGCGGTGCCCAAACTGAAATGAAAAGAGTTCGGGGCCAAACATGCAATGCAAACTCTGGGGGACCAAACTGGAACAAAATGGGTTGGGGGCCAAACATGCAAGGCAAAGGCTGCGGGACCCAAACTGAAAAGAAAAGGGTTAGGAGCTAAACTTTCAGCACAACGGTTGCGGGGCCCAAACTGCAATGGAAAGGGTTCGGGGCCATAGCTGCAAGACAAAAGTGGGGGCACCCAAACTGGAACGAAAAGGATTGGGGGCCACACCTGCAAAACAAAGTCTCAGGGGCCCGGACTGGAATGAAAAGTGTTCGGGATCAAACCTGCAAGGCAAAGCCTGGAGGGCCCAAATCTGAACGAAAAGTGTTGGGGCCAAACCTAGAGCGCAAAGGCTGTGGGGCACAAACTCGAAAGAAAAGGGTATGGGGTCAAACGTGCAAGGCAAAGGCTGCGGGCCCCAAAGTGGAATGAAAAGCGTTCTGGGCCAAACCTGTGAGGAAAAAGCAGGGGACCCCAACCTGGAACGAAAAGGGTTTGGGACCAAACCTGCAAGGCAAAGCTTGGGGGTCAAACCTGGAAAGCAAAGGCTGGCCGTCCCAAACTGGAATGAAAAGGGTTTGGGGCCCAGCCTGCAATGCAAATGTAAGTGGACCCAAAATAGAATAAGAAGAGTTCAGGGCCAAACCCACAAGACAAAAGCTAGGGGTCCCAAAATGAAATGAAAAGGGTTCGGGGCCAAAGCTGCAAGTCAAAGGCTCGGGGGGGAGGGGTGCAAAAGTGGAACAAAAAGGGTTCGGAGGCAGGCCTGTAATGCAAAGGCTGAGGGGAAAATCTGGAAGGCAAAGGTTAGGGGTCCCAAAATGGAAAAAGAAGGGTTCGAGTCCAGGCCCGGAAGGTAAAAGCAGGGGACCCCAAACTGGAATGAAAATGGTTTGGAGCCAAACCTGCAAGACAAAGGCTGGATGGGGGGGAAACTGAAACGATAAGGGTTCGGGGCCAAACTTGCAAGGCAAAGGCTGGGTGTCCCAAAACGGAACTAGAAGGGTTGAGGGCCAGTTCGGGAAGGCAAAGGTGGGGAGGCCCAACCTGCAACGAGAAAGGTTCGGGGCCAGGCCTGGAACCAAAGGCAGTAGGGGCCCAACCGGGAAAAAGAAGGCTTCAGGGCTAAACCTGGGAGGCAAAGGAGGGGATGGGGAGGCAAAGGGAGCGGAGCCCAAGCTGGAACCAAAGGGTTCAGGGCCAACCCTAGAAAGAAAATATGGGGGGACCAAACCTGGAATGAGAAGGGTTTGTGGCCAAGCCAGGAAGGCAAAGGCAGGGGGGACAGACCGGGAAGTTCAAGGAGGAGGGGCCCAACCTGGTACGAGAAGAGTTTGGGGCCAGGATGGGAAGGTAAAGGCCAGGGGCCCAAAACTGGAACGCGAAGGCTTTGGGGCCAGGCATGGAAGGCAGTGGTGAGAGGCACCGAGGCCCAACCTAGAACGAGAAGGGTTAGGGGCCAGGCCTGGAAGGCAAAGGCGGTGATGCCAAACCTGAAACGAGAAGGGTTCGGGACCGAACCTAGAGGGCAGAAGTTGGGGGACCCAATCTGGAAGGAGAAGGCTTAGGGGCCAGGCCTGGAAGGCAAAGGCTGGGGGCCAAATCTGGATCAAAAAGGCTGCGGGGTCAGGCATGGAATGAAATGGTGGGAGATGGGGGGGCCCAACCTGGAAAGAGAAGGGTTAGGGGCCAGGCCTGGAAGGCAAAGGCAGAGAATCCAAACCTGGAACACGAAAGCTTTGGATCCAGTCATGGAAGGCAATGGTGGGAGGCAGGGGGAGCAACCTGGAACGAGAAGGATTAGGGGCCAGGCCTGGAAGACAGAGGTGGGGGTCCAGGCCAGGAACTCAAAGGTGGAGGGGCACAACCTGGAACGAGAAGGGTTTGGGGTCAGATCTGGATAGCAAAGGCAAGGTGGCCCACCTGCAAGGCAAAGGCAGCAGGGGCCCAACCCTGAATGTGAAGCGTTCGGGCCCAGGCAAGGAAAGCAAAGTCGGGGGGCCCAACCTGGAACGAGAAGGGTTCAGGGCCAGGCCTAGAAGGCAAAAGCTGGGGGGTCCAACTTGGAAGGAGAAGCATTCGGGACCAGGCCTGGAAGGCAAAGGGGGAGGGACCAAACCCGGAACGAAAAGGCTTCGGGGACAGGCCTGGAAGGCAAAGGCTGGGAGACCCATCCTGGAACGGGAAGGCTTCAGGGCTAGGTCAGGATGGCAAAGCCTGGGAGGCCAAAGTTGGAACACAAAGGCTTTGGGGCCAGGCCAGGAAGTCAAAGGCAGGGAGGTATCCAACCTCAAGGCAAAGGCAGTTGGGCCCAATTTCCCTGTTAGACGAGGGAAAAAGGTTACACTAGGGGAAAAGGTAAGGCCAGGGAGAAAGTTAGGCTAGGGGAAAAGGTTAGTCTTGGGGAAATGTTTAGGCTAGGAGAAAAGGTTAGGCCAGGGAAAAGTTTAGACCCTGGGAAATGCATAAGCAAGGGGAAAAATTTTGGCCAGGGAAAAGATTTTGCAAAGGAAAGGTTTAGGCTACGGGAAAATGTTAGGCTATGGGAAAAGGTTAGGCTAAGGGAAAAGGTTAGTCTTGGGAAAATGTTTAGAAAAAACAATCTTAACATGTTAAGACAGGGGAAAGGGTTAGACCAGGGAAAAGATTAGGTAAGGGAAAGGTTAGGCTAGGGGGAAAGGGTATGGCTAGGAGAAAAGGTCTGTCTGGAGAAAAGGTTAGTCCAGGGGAAAGGTTAGGATATGGGGATGATGATTACATCAGGGGAAAGGTTAGGGTCGGGGAGGGGGTTGGGCTAGGGTAAAAGGTTAGGATATGGGGAATGAGTACATCAGGGGAAAGGTTAGGCTCAGGGAGAGGGTTGGGCTAGGGTAAAAAGCTAGAATAGGGGAAAAGGTTAGGCCAGGGGAAAAATTTAGGCAGGGTGAAAGGTTTAAGTTAGGGGAAAAGCTTAGGCTAGGGGAAAGGGTTAGGCGATGGACATGATTTGGTTAGGTGAAAAGATTAGGCAAGGTGAAAAGTTAGGTTAGTGGAAAAGGTTGGGTAGGGGATAAGGTTAGGCTAGGGGAAAGGTTTAGTCCAGGGGAACAGATTAGGTCACGGAAATGGTTAGGCCAGGGGAAAAGGCTAGGCTGGGAGAAAACGTTAGACTAGGTGAAGATGTTAGGCTATGGGAAATGGTTAAGCCAAGGGAAAAAGGTAGGCGAGGGGGAAAGGGTAGGCCACAGGCAAAGGTTAGGCCAAGGGAAAGCATAGGCCAAGGGAAAAGGTTAGGCTGGGGAAAGGTTAGGCTTTGAGAAAAGGTTTGGCCGGGGAAAAGGTTAGGTTAGGGGAAAGGGTTAGGCCAGGGTAAAATATTAGGCCATGGGAAATGATTAGGCTATGGGAAATGGTTAAGCAATGGGATAAGGTTAGGCTGGGGAAATGGTTAGGCTAGGGAAAATGTTAGGCAAGGGGAAAAGGTTAGGATACATAGTAAGGTTAGGCCGTGGTAAAGCTTAAGCCAGGGGAAAAGATTAGGCAAGGTGAAAAGGTTAGGCTAGGGGAAAATGTTAGGATAGGGGAAAAGGTTAGCCTCAGGGAAAAGATTGGGCTAAGGGAAAAGGTTAGGCAAGGTCTAAAGTCTAGGTTAGGGGAAAAGGATTGGCTAGGATAAAGGATTAGGCTAGGGTAAAAGGTTAGGATATGGGGGATGATTACATCAAGGGAAAGGTTAGGCTCAGGGAGGGGGTTGGGCTAGGGTTAAAGGTTAGGATATGGGGAATGATTACATCAGGGGAAAGGTTAGGCTCGAGGAGGGGGTTGGGCTAGGGTAAAAAGCTAGAATAGGGGAAAGGATAAGCCTAGGGGAAAGGGATAGGCCAGGAGAAAAATTTAAGCCAGGTAAAAACTTTTGCTAGGGGAAAAGGTTAGGCAAGGGGGACAGGTTAAGGCAGGGGAGATATTAGGCAAGGGAGGCGTTAGGCTAAGGGAAAACATGGCTTAGGTAAAACATTAGTCTAGGGGGAAAAGTTAGGCAAGGGAAAAAGCTTAGGCTAAGTTACCACCACTGCCACCTAGCCTGCCAAGGATACCTTTAAGGAAATTACTGGCACAGAAGAGCCCCTAGTAAAGCAAGCCAGAAAGCAGATTCCAGGTTAACCCAAACTCCACACCTCCTTCCTCCTCAAAACGTTCCTCTAACCTCCTAAACTCCACAGCCCCTCCCATTAAACCCAACACACTCAATTCCAAACAGTCTCAGGCTCTGGAGCCTTATATAAGGAAAGAGGGGGGTGGGGTGGGGCGGGGCCCTGCCCGACGTCAATAATCCACCTGATTGAAAACAGCTGGGTTAGAGATCAGGTGTCCTGGGAGGAAGCCCTAGCAGTTCATCACCTCTCGTTATATCCCGGCTAGACTACTGTGTCAGCCTTCTCTCTGACCTCCCTTCCTCCTCTCTCGCCCCGCTCCAGTCTATTCTTCACTCCGCTGCCCGGCTCATCTTCCTGCAGAAACGATCTGGGCATGTCACTCCCCTTCTTAAACAACTCCAGTGGTTGCCTATCAACCTCCGCTCCAAACAAAAACTCCTCACTCTAGGCTTCAAGGCTCTACATCACCTTGCCCCTTCCTACCTCTCCTCCCTTCTCTCTTTCTACCACCCACCCCGCACGCTCCACTCCTCTGCCGCCCACCTCCTCACCGTCCCTCGGTCTCGCCTATCCCGCCGTCGACCCCCGGGTCACGTCCTCCCACAGTCCTGGAACGCCCTCCCTCCTCACCTCCGCCAAACTGATTCTCTTCCCCTCTTCAAAACCCTACTTAAAACTCACCTCCTCCAAGAGGCGTTCCCAGACTGAGCTCCTCTTCTCCCTCTACTCCTCTGCCACCCCCCCTTTACCTCTCCGCAGCTAAACCCTCTTTTTCCCCTTTTCCCTCTGCTCCTCCACCTCTCCCTTCCCATCCCCACAGCACTGTACTCGTCCGCTCAACTGTATATATTTCCATTACCTTATTTATTTTGTTAATGAATTGTACATCGCCTCGATTCTATTTAGTTGCCATTGTTTTTACGAGATGTTCTTCCCCTTGACTCTATTTATTGCCATTGTTCTTGTCTGTCCATCTCCCCCGATTAGACTGTAAGCCCGTCAAACGGCAGGGACTGTCTCTATCTGTTGCCGACTTGTTCATCCCAAGCGCTTAGTACAGTGCTCTGCACATAGTAAGCGCTCAATAAATACTATTGAATGAATGAGTTCATTGAAAGAGGGGTTGGCTTTGGGAAAGATAGGGCATGATGGGATGGGGATAAGGGATAGGATTGGATTGGATTGAGTCTCTAGCATGAAAGGATTTGTCCAGGGAATCACACATTCCAAACAGCTCTCCAGGGGTTCTCATCTCTGTCCTGACCCCCACTGTACCTTTCTTTCCTGAGTTCCCTCCTCACAGTCCCCACAATCAACCTGCTGACACTGGACCCTAGGAATAGACAGAGAAGTCTGGCCCTGTAAAGCAGAAAAGCCATCCCTCTCCTCACCTTCAGAGCCCTCCTAAAATCACATCTCGTCCAAATAACTTTCCCCAACTAAGCCCTCATTATCACTATTTGACACAGAAGAGAGTGAGAGAAGAGTAAAAGAGCTAATTTTGGTTTTATTTTGTGCATGTGTGTTGTGTTTTAATGTTTCATTGCTCTTAATGTGTCTGCCTCTAGTCTTTCTCAGAGCTGGAGGCGGCATAGAAGATTGCGCACAACCTAGTTTTTTTGAGGGGGCTGTAGGGCAAAATCAGTTTCTATGTCTGAGACAACAGGACAGATTCGGGCTCCTCTTCTCCCCCACATCCAGCTCCTGCTCCCTCCAAAACACAGGACTCACTGCAGAACTCTCCTCTGGGTAGGAGGCAGTATAGTTAGGCTCTAATGTTAGCAAAGTGTCACTACACCTTCTCCACCAGTCCTGACGGAAACACATCTGGAGTTGTGGAACCTGACCTTAAGAGACACATGTGGATTAGTGAGAGGGCAGTTTCCCTCACCCTGTCCTTTGCCCTGACCCTCTGCTTCTGCAGTCAAACCCTTCTGTTTTCCTCACCTTCTGCTGTCTCATAGCTGGAGAAGGAGGGGTAGGAGATTGCAGACAACATAGTGTCTTTGGCAGACCCCATTTTCCCTCTCCTCCACCAATCATTAAACCTATCATCTGGAGAGGTGAGTCGTACAGGCCGACCACCTCACTAAGATGACTGCAACAATCTGCCTTCATTCATTTATTTACTTATGCATTTCAGTTAATGTCTGCCTCCCTTTCTAGACTGTAAGCTTGTTATGGGCAGGGAATGTGTCTGTCCTATGGGTTCTCTCCCAAGCGCTTAGTACAGTGCTCTGGACACAGGAGGCACTCCATCAATCCAATTAATTGACTGAAGGTGCAGAACTGCATGTACACTGGATAGAATTCAGTTTCTGGTACAATAACTGCCTTCTATCTTCCCAGCCCACACTGCTATGAACTCGATTTCAGGTAGGAATCTGCACACCTCTGCTTCTCAGAGAGAAATAGGGGAGACACCCTGATCTCCTCCCGATATTAGAAACCATAAACTTCCATAATGAGCCCAAAAGGGTCCCTTCTCCAGAGAGTGAGGCTGTGTGGTGACCCTATAGTCAGCACTGTAATCCCAGAGAGCCTTGCCCCATCCATAGAATTAAGGGCCCTGGGAGTTCTCAGTCCCAGGCAAATCAGACAGAACTAGCTTCCTGCACAGAGCCCAGGCCCCTGTTCTCCCATGAATGGCGTCTGCCTCATCACTCTTCTTCCCACCATTATTCATTCAGACACATACACTCACATACACTCACATACACACACACACCCCATTACACACCCCTCCTTCTCTTTGGGGTGTGGAGAGAAGGAGTGTGGCTCAGTGGAAAGAGCACGGGCTTGGGGTCAGAGGTCATGTGTTCAAATTCCAGCTCTGCCAGTTGTCAGCTGTGTGACTGTGGGCAAGTCACATAACTTCTCTGTGCCTCAGTTAGCTCATATGTAAAATGGGGATGAAGACTGTAAGCCTCACATGGGAAAACCTGATTACCCTGTATCTAACCCAGTGCTTAGAACAGTGCTCTGTGCATAGTAAGTGCTTAACAAATACCAGTATTCTTCTTCTTATTATTATCATTATTATTTGGGGTAGCAATGCAGTCCATTCAGTAAGAGGGAAGAAGTTTGGGGGCAAACCTGCAAGACAAGGGGATCGGGGCCCAAACATGAATGCAAAGAGTTTGGGGTCAGACCTGCAAGGCCTGGGGTCACCAGATGATAGGGGTCTCATACTGAAACTCAAAGGGTTTGGGGCATTATCTGCAAGGCAAACTCTGGAGGGGGGCAACCTGGTACCAAAAGGGGTTGGGACCAGAGCTTCAAGGCAAAGTGTCTGGACCAAAATGGAACGTGAGGGATTCGGGGCTCAACCTGCATGGCAAAGTCTGTGGGGCCCAACTTGGAACAAAAAGGGTTCAGGGCTAAACCTGTAAGGTAAAAGCTGCTGGGCCCAAACCTGAACGAAAGGCTTTTGGGGCCAAACCTGCAAGACAACCTTGAGGGGTCCCAAACTGGAATCAAAAGGGTTCAGGGTCAAACCTGCAAAGAAAAATTTGGGTGGGGGGCAAACTGGTACCCAAAGTGTTCCAGGCCAAACCTGTAAGGCAAAGACTGGCAGGGGCAAACCTCCTAGGCAAAGGCTGTGGGGCCTAAACTAGAACCATAAGGGTTCAGGGACAAACATGCAAGGCAAAGTCTGCAGGGCCCAAAATAGAACCAAAAGCGTTCGGGGCCAAACCTGCCAGACAAACTCTAGGGTGCCCAAACTGGAACGAGAAGGATTAGGGGCCCAATCTGCAAGGCAATGTCTGGAGTGCCCAAACTGGAACGAAAAAGGTTTGGGGCCAAACATACAAGGCAAGGACTGCGGACGGGGGCGGGGGCGGGGGTAAACCTCCAAGGCAAAGCCTGTGGGGTCCAAACTGGAAACAAAAGCGTTGGTGGCCAAACCTGCAAGCCAAGGCTGCGGGGCCCAAAGTGGAACCAAAAGGAATCGGGGCCAAACCTGCAAGGCAAAGGGTGCAGGACCCAAACTGGAAACAAAAGCATTCTGGACCCAACCTGCCCTGCAAAGTCTGAGGGACCCAAATTGGAATGAAAGGGGCTTGGAGCCAAACCTGCAAGGCAAAGGCTGCAGGGCCCATACTGGAATGACAGTGGTTCAGAGCCAAACTTGCAAGGCAAAGGCTATGGGGTCCAAACGTGAAAGAAAAGGGTTTGGGGCCAAACCTGAAAGGCAAAGCCTGGTGGGGTGGGGGCAAATGTGCATGGCAAAGACTGTGGGGCCCAAACTGGAATCAAAAGGATTAGTGGCCAAGCATGCAAGGCAAAGACTGCAGGGCCCAAAGTGGAACCAAAAGTGTTCGGGGCCAAATCTGCAAGGCAAAGGCTGTGGGGCCCAAACTGGAACAAGAAGGATTGGGTGCCAAACCTGCAAGGCAAAGGCTGCGGGAACCAAACCTGAATGAAAAATGTTCAGGGACAAACCTGCAAGGCAAACTCTAGGTGGCCCAAATTGGAACCAAAAGAGTTTGGGGCCAAATCTGCAAGGCAAAGGATCGGGGGGCACAAACCTGCAAGGCAAAGGCTGCAGGGTCCAAAGTGAAACCAAAAGGCTTCCGGGCCCAACCTGCAAGGGGCAAAGTCTGCGGGACCCAAACTGAATCGAAAACAGTTCGTTGACAAACCTGCAAGGCAATCTTTAGGGGGGCTAAACCAGAACAATAAGGGTAGAGAGTCAAACCTGCAAGGTAAAGGCTGTGGGGCCCAAACCTGAAAAAAAAGGGTTCGGCGCCAAAGCTCCAAGGCTAAGGATTGGGGGGCAGACCTGCAAGGCAAACTCAAGGGGGATCAACTGTAACCAAAAGGGTTTGGAGCCTACAATAAGGGTAGGGAGCCAAACCTGCAAGGCAAAGACTGCGGGACCAAAAGTGGAACAAAAGGCAATCCAGGCCTAACCTGCAAGGAAAAGGTTGTGGGGCCCAAACTTGAACAAAAACGGTTCGGGGCCATACCTGCAAGGCAAACTCTTGGGAGCCCAAACTGGAAACAAAAGGCTTCAGGCCCATAACTGCAAGGCAAACTCTTAGGGGCCCAAACTGGTACCAAAAAACGTTCCGGGCCAAACCTACAAGGCAATGGCTGCAGGACCCAAATTGAAACGAAATGGTTTGGGGCCAAACATGGAAGGCAAACTCTGGGAGGGCCAAAGTGGAACAAAAAGGGTTGGGGGTCAAACCTGCAAAGCAAAGGCTGAGGGGTCCAAACCTGAAAAAAAGGGTTCTGGGTCAAAACTGCAAGGCAAAATCAAGGGGGCCCAAACTAGAACAAAAGGTTTCAGGGCCAAACCTGCAAGGCAAAGGCTGGGGGTACAAACCTGAAAGGCAAAGGCTGAGGGGCCCTAACTGGAACGAAAAGGGTACGGGCCCAAACCTGCTATGCAAAGGATGCCGGGCTCAAACCTGAACGAAAAGGGTTCGGGGCCAAACCTGCAAGGCAAACTCTAGGGGGTCCAAACTGGTATCAAAAGGGTTCGGGGCCAAACCTGCAAGGCAAACTTGGGGGGAACAAACCAGAACAAAATGGGTTGGGGGCCAAACCTGTAAGGCAAACTCTAGGGTGTCCAAACTGAAAGCAAAACTGTTCAGAGCCAAATCTGCAAGGCAAAGGTTGTGGGACCCAAACTGAAATGAAAAGGGTGCGGGGCCAAACCTTCAAAGGAAACTCTAGCGGGCCCAAATGGAACGAGAATGTTTGGGTCCCAACGAAAAAGGCAAAGTCTGAGGGACCCAATCTAGCCCAAAAGTCTTCAGGACCAACCCTACAAGGCAAACTCTGGGGCAGCCAAACTGGTACCAGAGAGGTTCAGAGCCAAAGCTGCAAGGGATAGGCCGTGGGACCCAAACTGCAGTGAAAATGGTTCAGGGCCAAACCTGCAAGGCAAACTCTGTCGGGGGGCCAAACTGGAATGAAAAGGGTTTGGGGCCAAACCTGCAAGGCAAAGGCTGAGGGGCCCAGACTGGAATTAGAAGCGTTCGGGATCAAACCTGCAAGGCAAAGGCTGGTGGGGGGAGGGGAGGGCAACCTACAAGGCAAAGGTGGCAGGGCCCAAACTGGAAAGGAAAGGGTATGGTGCCAAACATGGAAGGCAAAGACTGCAGGGCCCAAACTGGAATGAAAAGTGTTTGGGGTCAAACCCGGTAGGTAAAGGCTGCTGGGCCCAGATTGGAATGAAAATTGTTCAGGGCCAAACCTGCAAGGCAAACTCTGTGGGGGGCCAAACTGGAACAAAACGGGTTTGGGGCCAAACCTGCAAGGTAAAGGCTATGGGACCCAAACTGGAACATGAAGGATTCGGGGCCCAACCTGTAAGGCAAAGCCTGGGGGACCCAAACTGGAATGAAAAGGGTTCAGGGCCAAATCTGCAAGGCAAAGGCTGCAGGGCCCAAACTGGAACAAAAGGGTTTGGGGCCAAACCTGCAAGCCAAGAGCTGGGGGGCCCAAACTGGAACGAAAAATGTTCGGGGTCAAACCTGCACGTCAAAGGCTGCAGAGGCCAAACTAGAACGAAAAGAGTTTGGGGCCAAACCTTTGAGGTAAAGGCTGTGGGCCCCAAACTGGAATGAAATGTTTTCGGGGATAGGCCTGCAAGGCAAAAGCTGGGTGGGGAAATCTGGACAGCAAAGGCAGGGGGGCCCAAACTGGAACGAAAAGCTTTAGGGCAAACGCTGCAAGTGAAAGTCTGGGGGGCCCAAACTGGAAAGAAACGGGTTCAAGACCAAACCGGCAAGGCAAAGGCTTTAGGGGCAACCTTCAAGGCAAAGGTGGCGTGGCCTAAACTGGCACGAAAAGTGCTCGGGGCAAAACCTGCAAGGGAAGGTCTGTGGCTTCCAAACTGGAACCAAAAGCGTTCATGTCCAAACCTGCAAGGCAAAGGCTGCGGGGTCCAAACTGGAACCAAAGGGGTTCAGGGCCCAACCTGCAAGATAAAGGCTGTGGGGCCCAAACCTGAACAAAAAGGGTTCGGGGCCAAACCTGTAAGAAATACTCTAGGAGGCCAAACCTGCAAGGCGAGGTCTGTGGGACCCAAGCTGGAAGGAAAAGGGTTCGGGGCCAAACCTGCAAGATAAGGGCTGGGGGAGCGAACCTGGAAAGCAAAAACTGGGGGACTCACAATGGAGCAAAAATGGTTCAGGGCCAGGCCTACAAGACAAAGATTGGGGGAGCAAACCTGCAAGGAAAAAGCAACCGGCCCTAAAGTGGAATGAAAATAGTTCGGGGCCAAATCTTCAAGGTAAAGACTGCGGGGCCCAAACTGGAATGAAAATCGGGGCCAAACCAGCAAGGCAGAAGTCAGGGGCCCAAATTAGAACAAAACCGGTTCAGGACCAAAAGTGCAAAGCAAAGGCTGGGGGGCCAACCTTGAAAGGGAAAAGCAGGGGTACCCAAATTGGAATGAAAAGGGTTTGGGGCCAAACCTGCAAGGCAAAGACTGGGTGGGGGGTGGAGGGGGCACACTTTCAAGGCAAAGGCTGCAGGGCCCAAATTGGAATGGAAAGGGCTTGGGGCTTAAGCTGCAAGGCAAAGGACAGGGGGCCCAAACTGGAAAGAAAAGGGTTTGGGGCCAAATCTGTGAGGCAAAGGCTGGATGGGGCAACCTAAAAGGCAAAGACTGCGGGACCAAAACTGAAACGAAAAGGGTTTGGGGCCAAACCTGCAAGACAAAGCCTGCAGAGTCCAAACTGCAATGGAAAGGGTTTGGGGCCACAGTTACAAGTCAAAAGTGTGGGGCCCAAACTGGAATGAAAATGGTTAGGGGCCAAACCTGCAAGGCAAATGTTGAGGGTCCCAAACTGGAATGAAAAGCATTCAGGGCCAAACCTGCAAGGCTAAGGCTGTGGGTCCCAAAGTGGAACTAAAAGGGTTCAGGGCCAAACCTGCAAGACAAAGGCGTTGGGGTCCCAGTCTCAACAAAGAGTGTTAGGGGCGAAACCTGCAAAGCAAACTCTAGTGGGTCCAAACTGGAACCAAAAGTATTCCCAACCCTAACTGCAAGGCAAAGGCTGCGGGACCCAAATTGAAACAAAGCAGGTTGGGGCCAAACCTGCAAGGCAAATTCTGCAGAGGCCAAACTGGAACAAAAATGTCTGGGGGCCAAACCTGCAAAGCAAAAGCTGCATGGCCCAAATTGGAACGAAAAGGATTTAAGGCCAAACCTGCAAGGCCAAGGCTGGGGACCCAAACTGGAATGAAAAGGGGTCGGGGTTAAACTTGCAAGGCAAAGGCTGGGGGGGCAACCTGCAAAGCAAAGGATGCGGGGCACAAACTGAAATGAAAAGAGTTGAGAGATGGGAAGGATGGTCGTACCATCCACAGTAACAGGGAAGTCAGGAAGAGGACAGGGTTTGGGAGGGAAGATAAGGAGCTCAGTTTTGGACATGTTGAGTTTTAGGTGGCAGGCAGACATCCAGGTGGAAATGTCCTATCGGCAGGAGGAGATACGAGCCTGAAGGGAGGGGGAGAGAACAGGGGAGGAGATGTAGATTTGGGTGTCATCTGCATAGAGATGATAGTTGAAGCCATGGGACCGAATGAGTTCACCAAGGGAGTGAGTAAAGACGGAGAACAGAAGAGGGCCAAGAACTGACCCTTGAAGAACCCCTACAGTTAGTGGATGGGAGGGGGAGGAGGAGCCTGTGAAGGAGACCGCAAATGAACGGCCAGAAAGATAAGAGGAGAACCAGGAAAGGACGGAGTCCGTGAAGCCAAGGTGTGATAAGGGGAGGAGAAGGGGATGGTCGACAGTGTCAAAGGCAGCTGAGAGGTCGAGGAGGATTAGGATAGAGTAGGAGCCATTGGATTTGACAAGAAGGAGGTCATGGGTGACCTTTGAGAGAGCAGTCTCGGTAGAGTGGAGGGGACAGAAGCCAGATTGGAAGAGGTCCAGGAGAGCATTGCAGTTGAGGAATTCAAGGCAGCGAGTGTAGGCGACTCGTTCTAGGAGTTTGGATAGGAAGGGTAGGAGGGAGATGGGGCAATAACTGGAAGGAGAAGAAGGGTCAAGAGAAGGTTTTTCTAGGATGGGGGAGACATGGGCATGTTTGAAGGCAGAGGGAAAGAAGCCAATGGAGAGTGAGTGGATAAAGATAGAAATTAAGGAGGGGAGGAGGGAAGGGGCAATGGTTTTTATAAGGTGAGCGGGAATGGGGTCCGAAGCACGGGCGAGGGGGTGGCGGTGGCACTTGTGAGGAGGGAGGGGTTCAGGGCAAAATCCACAAGGCAACTTCTCGGGAGGGCAGGCAAACTGGTACCAAAAGTGTTCAGGACCAAACCTGCAAAGCAAAAGATGCGGGGCCTAAACTGGAACCAAAAGGGTTCGGGGACAAACCAGCAAGGCAAAGGCTGCGGGGCACAAACTGCAACAAAAAGGGTTCGGAGCCAAAGCTTCAAGGCAAACCAGGGGGTCCCTAAACTGGAATGAAAAGGATAAGGAGCCAAATCTGAAAGACAAAACTGCAGGCCCCAAACTGAACCTAATAGGGTTCGGGGACAAAGCAGCAAGGCAAATGCTGCAGGGCCCAAACTGGAACTAAAAGGATTTGGGGCCAAACCTACAAGGCAAAGGCTGAAGGGCCCAAACTGGAACACAGTGTGTTCAGGGCAAAACCTGCCAGGCAAAGGCAGGGGGCGCCCAAATTGGAACAAAAAGCTTTCGGGGCCAAACCTGGAGGGCAAAGGCTGCGGGGCCCAAACCTGGAAGGAAAAGGGTTCAGGGCCCAATCTGCAAGATAAGGGCTGGGGGGGCAAAACTGGAAGGCAAAAACTGGGGGACCCAAAATGGAGCAAAAAGGGTTCAGGGCGAGGCCTACAAGACAATGGCTGGAGGGGGAAAACCTGCAAGGGAAAAGCAAGGGAGCCCAAAGTGGAATGAGAAGGGTTGGGGACCAGGCCTGGAAGGCAATGACAGGGTGGGCCCAAGCTGGAATGAGAAAGGTTCGGGCCAGGCCTGGAATCAAAGATGGGGCAGGGGAGGGGGTGGCAAATTGGAACGAGAAGGCTTTGGGTCTAGGTTGGAAAGGGAAAGGCTGGGGGACCAAAGTTGGAACACGAAGGCATAGGGGCCAGGCTGGGAAGGCAAAGGCTGGGGAGGGCAAACCTGGCAAAAGAAGGGCTCGGGGCCTGGGCCTGGGCCTGGGCCTGGAAGGCAAATGTGGGGAGGGGTCCAACCTGCACGGCAAAGGATGGACCCAACCTGGAACCCAAAGGCCTCGGGGCCAGGCCAGGATGGCATAGGTTAGGTAAGATGTAAAGTTTAGGTTAGGGGATATGTAACTCTATAGAAAGGGATAGGCTGGGAGATAGCTTAGGCCATGGGAAAAGTTTGTCAGGGAATAAGTTATGCTAGGGGAAAAGGTTAGGCCAGAGTGAAAGGTTAGGCCAGAGGGAAAGGTAAGCCTTCGGTAAAAGTTTATGCTAGGTGTAAAGTTTAGGTGAGGGGAAAGGTTAGCCTAGGTGTAAAGCTTAGGTTCAGGGAAAAGCTTAGGCTAGGGGATAGGGTTAGGCTAGGGGAAAAGGTTAGACCAGAGAAAAGGTTATGCCGGGGAAAAGCTTAGGTCATGGAAAAAGTTAGGCTAGGGGAAAGATAGGGTAGGGGAAAAGTTTAGGTCAGGAGAAACGGTTAGGCTAGGGGAAAAGGTTAGGCTGGTGAAAGCTTAGGCTATGGAAAATGGTTGGTCTGGGGAAAAAGGTTAGGTCAGGGAAAAGGTTAGGCTATGGTAAATTGTTAGGCTAGGGAAAAGTTACACTAGTGGAAAAGGTTAGGCCAGGGAGAAAGTTAGCCTTGGGGAAAAGGTTAGTCTTGGGGGAAATGTTTAGGCTAGGGGAAAAGGTTAGGCCAGGGAAAAGGTTAGACTGTGGGAAATAGATAGGCAAGGGGAAAGGCTTAGGCCAAGGGAAAGATTATGCAGGGGAAAGGTTAGGCTAGGGGAAATGTTTAGGCTAGGAAAATAGGTTAACTCAGGGAAAAGGTTAGGTTATGGTAAATGTTTAAGCTAATGGAAAAGGTTAGGCCAGGGAGAGGTTAGGCTAGGGGAAAGCTTTAGGCTAGGGGAAATGTTTAGGCTAGGTGAAAAGGGTAAGTCAGGGAAAAGGTTAGGCTAGGGGAAAAGGTTAAGCCAGGGAGAGGTTAGGCTAGGGGAAAAGCTTAGGCTGGGGAAAAGCTTAGGCCAGCAGAAAGGTTTAGGGCAGGGGAAGAGTTTAGGGCTCTGGAAAGGTTTAGGGTAGGGGAAAATATTACATCAGGGAAAATGTTAGGCTAGGGCAAAAGGCTAGGAAAGGGGAAAGGTAGCCAGGGAGAGGTTAGGCTAGGGGAAATATTTAGGCTAGGGGAAATGCTTAGGCTAGGGGAAAAGGTTAAGTCAGGGGAAAAGTTAGGCTATGGTAAATGGTTAGGCTGGGGGAAAAGGTTAGGCTAGGGGAAAATTTCTCGCTAGGGTAAAATGTTAGGCCCGGGAAAGATTTAGGCCAGGGGAAATGGTTAGGCCTGGGGAAAGGTTAGGCCAGGAAAACTCTTAGGCCAGGTGAAAAGGTTAGGACAGTGGGAATGTTCACACCAAGGAAAAGGGTAGGCTATGGGGAAAAGGTTATTTCAGGGAAAAGGATAGGCCAAGGGAAAAGGTTAGTCTAGGAAAAAATGTTAGACAAGGGGAAAGTTTAGACTAGGGGTCAGGTTAGGCTATGGTAAAAGGATAGGCCAGGTGAAGAGGTTAGGCTATGGTAAAAGGGTAGGCTAGGGGAAAACGCTTGGCCAGGGGAAACGGTTAGCCCAGGGAAAAAGGTTAGGTCAGGGAAATGTATAGGACAAGTAAAAAGGTTAGGCTAGGTAAAAATGTTACGCTAGGGCAAAGGTAAGGCTAGGGGAAAAGATTAGGCCAGGAGAAAAGGTTAGTATAGGGGAAATTGTTAAGCCAAGGGAAAACATTAGGATAGACAAAAGCTGGGGAAAGATTAGGCTAGGGGAAAAGGTTAGGCCAGGCAAAAAAATTAGGCTGGGGAAAAGGTTAGGTCGGGGAAAATTTGGACCAGGGGAAAAGCTTAGACCAGGGCAAAGGTTTAGGCACAGGGATAAGGTTAGGCCAGGGGAAAAGATTAGGCCAGGGGAATGGGTAAGACTGGGGAAAGGTTAGGCTAGGGGAAAGAATAGGCTAGGGAAAACATTATGCTAAGTGAAAACGTTTAGCTTAGGGGAAAAGTTTAGGCTAGGGGAAACGTTGGGGAAAAAGTTAGGCCAGGGGAAAAGCTTAGTCTAGGGGAAAATGTTTAGCCAAGGGAAAAGGTTAGGCTAGCAAAGACAAACACTGCAGGATCCAAACTGAAACGAAACGGGTTTGGGGCCAATCCTGCAAGGCAAACTCTGTGTGGGCCAAACTGGAACAAAACGAAACTGGAACTGGGCCAAACGAAACGAGTTTGGGGGCCATACCTGCCAGGCAAAGGCAGTGGGTCCTAAACTAGAACCAAAAGGGTTAGGAGCGAAACCTGCAAGGCAAAGCCTGTGAGGCCCAAACTGGAACCAAAAGCGTTTGGGGTCAAATCTGCGAGGCAATGGATGAGGGGGAAAACCTACAAAGCAAACTCTAGGGGGCCCAAACTGTAAGCGTTCAGGCCACACCTGGAAGGCAAAGGCTGCAGAGCAAAAACTAGAACCAAAAGGGCTTGGGGCCGATCCTGCCAGGCAAACTCTTTGGGGGACAAACTGGAACAAAATGTTTGGGAGCTAAACCTGCAAAGCAAAAGCTGTGAGGCCCAAACTGGAACCAAAGGGTTTGGGGCAGAACCTGCAAGGCAAAGGCTGCGGTACCCAAACTGGGACTGAAACGGTTCAGGACCAGAGCTGCAAAGCAAAGTCTGATGTGGCAAACCTGCAAGGCAAAGGCTACGAGGCCCAAACTGGGACCAAAAGAGTTCAGGACCCAACCAGAAAGGAAAAACCTACGGGGCCTGAATGTGAATGATAAGGGTTTGGAACCCAACCCGCAAGATAAACTATACGAGGCACAAACTGGAGCCAAAAGCGTTCAGGGCCAAACCTGCAAGTCAAAGCCTCAGGGGGCAAAAGTGGAACGAAAAGGGTTTGGAGCCAGGCCTGCAATGCAAAGGCTCAAGGGAAAATCTGGACGGCAAAGGTCCCAAAATTGAGAGAGAAGGACTCGAGTCCAGGCCTGGAAGGCAAAAGCAGGGAGCCCTAAACTGGTACGAAAAGCACGGCAAGGCTGGGGGGCCCAAACTGGAACGAAAAGGGTTTGGGGCAAAACCTCCAAAACAAAGACTGGGGAGGAGGGGGTGGTGAGGGGAATAGGAAAGACAAGGGTTTGGGGCAAAACCTGCAAGGCAAAGGCTGGGGGGTGCCATTTTGGAAGACAAAAGCTTGGGGCCCCAAAGTGTAATGAAAAGGGTTCAAGGCCAAGCCTGGAAGGCAAATCAGGGGGCATCAAACTGGAACAAAAAGGGTTCGGGGCCAAAATTGCAAGGCAAAGGCTTGGGGGGAAAAATGGAAGGCAAAGGCTGGTGGTCTCAAAAATGGAACGAGAAGGGTTTGGGACCAGGTCTGGAATCAAACGAAGGGGGTGCCAACCTGGAACGAGAAGGCTTCGGGATCACATCAGGAAGGCAATGGCTGGGGGCCCAACCTGGAATGAGAAGGCTTCAGCGCAAGGCCTGGAAGGAAATGGCCAGGGAGTCACACCTGGGAGGCAAAGGCAGGTGGGCCCAACCTGGAACAAGAAGGGTCGGGGGCAAACCTGGAGGGAAAAATTCGGGGGCGGGGGTGGGGGTCCAAACCAGGAATGAGAAGGCTTTGGGGCCAGGCATAGAAGGCAATTGTGGGGCGGGGGCGGGGAACCTCTAACCAGAAGGGTTAGGGGCCTGGCCTGGAAGGCAAAGGCAGGGGTCCAGGCCGGGAACTCAAAGGCAGAGGGGCCCAACCTGGAACAAGAAGTGTTCGGGGCCAGGCCTGCAAGGCCAAGGCGGGGGTGCTGAACCTGCAAAGCAAAGGCGGGGTGGCTCACCTGCAGGGCAAAAGCCAGGGAGCCCAACCTGGAATGAGAAGAGTTCGGGTCTAGGCTGGGAAACAAAGTCAGGGGGGCCCAACCTGGAATGAGAAGTGTTTAGGGCCAGGCATGGAAGTCAAAGGTTGGGGGCGAGACCGGGAAAGCATAAGCAGGGGAGTGGGGAGCGCAAATCTGGAAAGAGAAGTGTTGGGGCCAGGCCTGGAAGGCAAAGGTGTGGGGGCCCAACCTGGAACGAGAAGGGTTAGGGGCCAGGCCTGGAAGGCAAAGGCAGGAGGGCCAGGCCGGGAACTCAAAGGTACAGGGGCCCAACCTGGAAAGAGAAGAGTTCAGGGTCAGGCCTGGAAGGCCAAGGCTGGAGGGGTCCAACATGGAAAGCAAAGGCAGAGTGGCCCAACCTGCAAGGTAAAGGAGGGTGGGAACAACCTGGAAAGAGAAAGATTAAAGGCCAGGACTGGAAGACAAAGGCAGGGGGGCCAGGCCCAAGCTGTGACAAAAAGGGATCGGGCCCAGGCCTGGAAGGCAAAGGTGTGGGGGCCCAACCTGGAACGGGAAAGGTTAACAGCCAGGCCTGGAAGGCAAAGGAGGGGGCCCATGCCGGGAAGGCAAAAGTGAGCAAGGGGCCAAACCTGGAATAAGAATTATTCAGGGCCAGGCCTGGAAGACAAAGGGGGAGGGACCAAACCTGGAAGGAGATGGCTTTGGGGCTAGGCCTGGAAGGCAAAGGCAGGGGGACCCAAACTGGAATGAGAAAGGTTCACGGCCAGGCCTGGAATCAAATGTGGTGGGGGGGAGGAGGGGCAACCTGGAACGAGAAGGCTTTGGGGCTAGGTAGGGAAGCCAAAGACTAGGGGGCCAAAGCTGGAACATGAAGGCTTCGGGGCCAGGCCAGAAAGGCAAAGGTTGAGTGGGGAAAACCTGGAATGCAAAGGCTTCAGGGCCAGGCTGGGAAGTCAAAGGCCGGGGGGCCAAACCTGGCTCAGGGCCTGGGCCTGTAAGGCAAAGACAGGGAGGGGTCCAATCTGCAAGGCAAAGGCGGGTGGGCCCAACCTGGAATGCAAGGCCTCCGGGCCAGGTCAGGATGGCATAGGTTAGGCAAGATGTAAAGTTTAGGTTAGGGCATTTGTTACACTAGGGAAAGGGTTAGGCCATGGGAAAAATATAAGTCAGGGAATAAGTTCTGCTAGGGGAGAAGGTTAGGCCGGGGGAAAGGTTAGGCCAGGGGAAAAGGTAAGCCTTCTGGAAAAGATTAGGCCAGGTGTAAAGTTTAGGTTAGGGGAAAAGCAGGTTAAGCTAGGTGTAAAGGTTAGTTTCTGGGAAAAACTTAGGCTAGGGGATAGGGCTAGGCTGGGGGAAAAGGTTAGGCTAGGGGAAAGGTTAGGTCAGGGAGAAAGTTAGGCTAAGCGAAAGGGTTAGTCTCGGGGAAATATTTAGGCTAGGGGAAAACGTTAGGACAGGGAAAAGGTTAGACTATGGGAAATGGATAAGCAAGGAGAAAAGCTTAGACCAGGGGAAAGATTTTGCAAGGGAAAGGTTAGGCTAGGGGAAATGTTTAGGCTGGGGGAAAAGGTTAAGTTAGGGAAAATGTAGGCTATGGTAAATGGTTAGGCTAGGGGAAAAGGTTATGCTAGGAGAAAAGGTTAGGCTAGTTGAAAAGGTTAGGCTAGGTGAAAAGGTTAGGCCAGGGTGAGATTAGACTAGGGGAAAACTTTAGGCTAGGGGAAAAGCTTAGGCCAGAGAAAAGCTAAGGCCAGCGGTAAAGGTTAGGGCAGGGGAAAAGTTGAGGGTAGGGGACAATGCTACATCAGGGAAAGTGTTAGGCTAGGGCCAAAGGTTAGGAGAGGGGAAAGGTTATGACAGAGCAAAAGGGTAGGCAAGGGGAAAGATTAGGCTAGAGAAATAGGTTAGACTGTGGGAAAAGTTTAGACTGTGGGAAATTGATAAGCTAGGGAAAAAGGTTAGGCAAGGGGAAAAGGTTAGGCTAGGGGAAAGATTAGGCTGGGGAAACAGGAAGTTGGGGGAAATTTTAGGCTAGGGGAGAATGTTGGGATAGGGGAAAAGGTTAGGAGAGGGAAAAAGTTAGCCTAGGGGAAAAGGTTAGGCTAGGGGAAAAGATGTGGCCAGGAAGAGGTTAGGCTAGTGGAAAACCTTAGACTAAGGGAAAAGGTTAGGCCAGGGGAAATGGTTAGGCCAGGGGAAAAGGTTAGGCCAGGGAAAACGGTTATACCAGGGAAAGAGATAGGCCAAGGGAAATGGTTAGACTTGGTAAAAACGTTAGGCTAGGGCAAAGGTAAGGCTAGGGGAGAAGGTTAGGCAGGGGGAAAAGGTTAGGCAGTGGGAAACGTTTAGGCAGGGGGAAAACGTTAGGCCAGTGGAAAGAGTTAGGCCAGGGAAATAGACAGGCCAAGGCAATAGGTTAAGCTAAGGGAAAAGGTCAAGCTAGGGGAAAAGGTTAGGCTGGGGAAATATTAGGCTAGGGGAAACATTAGTTTAGGGGGAAATAATAGGTATGGGGAGAACGTTGGGGTAAGGGAAAAGGTTTGTCTATGGCAAAATGTTAGATGTGGGAAAAAATTAGGCCACAAGAAAAGGTTAGGCCTGGGTAAAGTTTAGGCTGGGAACACGCTTAGGCCAAGAGAAAACGTAAGGCCAGGGCAAAGGTTTATACATGGGGAAAAGGTTAGGCTAGGGGAAAAGGTTAGGCCAGGGAGAAGGTTAGGCTAGCGGAAAAGGTTAGTCTATGAAAAAACGTTAGGATAGGGGAAAGGTTAGGCTAGGGGTCAAGTAAGGCTATGGGAAAAGGTTAGGCCAGTGGAAGAGGTTAGGCTAGGGGTAAAGGGTAGGCTAGGTGAAATTTTGGGTTAGGGAAAAATATTAGGCTAAGGGAGAAAGTTGGGGAAGGGGAAATGGTTAGGAGGGGGGAAAGGTTTGGCTAGGGGAAAAGGTTAGGTCATGACCTAACGATAGGCCAAGGGGAAAGGGTAGGCTAGACAAAGGTTAGGCTAGGGGTCAGGTAAGGCCATGGGAAATGGTGAGCCCAGCGGAAGAGGTTTGGCCAGGGGAAGAGGTTTGGCCAGTGTAATAGGTTAGGCTAGGGGAATAGGTTAGGCTGGGGGAATAGGTTAGGCCAGGAGAAAAGATTAGGCTAGGGGAAAAGGTTAGGCCAGGGGAAATGGTTAGGCTACAGGAACAATTAGTCAAGATGTAAAGTTTATGTTAGGGGAAAGGTTAGGCTAAGGAAAAAGATAGGCCAGGGGAAAAGGTTTGGCAATGGGAAAAGTTCAAGTCGGGGAATAGGTTATGCTAGAGGAAAAGGTTAGGCTGGGGGAAAGGTTAGGCCAGGGGGAAAGGTTAGGTGAAGGGAAAAGCAGGTTAGGCTAGGTGTAAAGGTAGAGGGAAAAGCTTGGATTAGGAGAAAGGGATAGGCTAGGGTAAAAGGTTAGGCGATGGGAAAAAGTTAGGGCAGGGGAAAAGTTTGTGCCTTGGGAAATGGTTAGGTTCAGGGAAAAGATTAGGCCAGGGGAAAAGGTCAGGCCAGGGGAAAAGTTTAGGCCAGGGGAAAAGGTAAGCCTTCGGGAAAAGGTTATACTAGGTGTAAAGTTTAGATTAGGGGAAAACAATTAGGCTAGGTGTAAAGGTTAAGTTCAGGGAAAAGCTTAGGCTAGGGGATAGGGTTAGGCTAGGGGAAAAGGTTAGGCTGGGGAAAGGGTAGGCTATGGAAAATGGTTGGTCTGGGGAAAAAGGGTAGGTTAGGGAAAAGGTTATGTTATGATAAATTGTTAAGTTAGGGGAAAAGGTTTGGCCAGGGAGAAAGTGAGGCAAGGGGAAAAGGTTAGTCTCAGGGAAATGTTTAGGCTAGGGGAAAAGATTAGGCCAAGGAAAAGGTGAGACTATGGGAAATGGATAAGCGAGTGGAAAATCTTAGGCCGGGGAAAGATTATGCAAGGGAAAGGTTAGGCTCTGGAAAATGGTTAGACTAGGGGAAAAGGTTAGGCTAGGTGAAAACGTTAGGCTAGGGCAAAGGTTAGGTGAGCGGAAATGTTAGGCAAGGTGTAAAGTTTATGTTAGGGGAAAGGTTAGGCCAGGGGAAAAGATTAGGCCAAGGGAAAAGGTTAGGCTATGGGAAAAAAGGCTAAAGAAAAAGAATAGGCTAAGAGAAGGTTAATCTCGGGGAAACGTTCAGGCTAAGGGGAAAGGTTAGGTAATGGGAAAGGTTAAGCTAGGGGAAAAGGTTAGGCTAGGTGAAGATGTTAGGCTATGGGAAATGGTTACGCTAAGGGAAAAAGCTTGGCCAGGGGAAAAGGGTAGGCAACAGGCAAAAGTTAGGGCAGGGGAAGGGATAAGCCTAGGGGAAAGGTTAAGCTTAGGAAAAGGTTAGGCTAAGGGAAAAGGTTGGAATAGGGAAAGACGTTAGGCAAAGAGAAAAGTTTAGGCTAGGGGAAAAGGTTAGGATAGAAGAAAGGGTTAGGCAAGGGTAAAATGTTAGGCCACGGGGAAAGGTTAGACTATGAGAAATGGTTAAGCAATAGAACAAGGTTAGGCTGGGGAAACGGTTAGCCCAGGGAAAATGTTAGGCTAGGGGAAAAGGTTGGACACAGGAAAGGATTAGGCTGTGGTAAAGCTTAGGCCACAGGAAAAGATTAGGTCAGGCTAAAAGGTTAGGTTAGGGGAGAATGTTAGTGTAGGGGAAAAGGTTAGGCGAGGGGCAAAGGTAAGGCGAGGGGAAAAGGTTTAGGTGAGGGGAAAAGGTTAGCTGAGGGGAAAAGGTTAGGCGAGGGGAAATGGTTAGGCAAGGTCTAAAGTCTAGGTTAAGGGAAAAGGTTTGGCTAGGGTAAATAGACTAGGGTAAAAGGTTAGGCTATGGAAAATGGTTTCGCCAGTGGAAGGGTTAGGCTTGGGGAGGGGGTTGGGCTAGGGGAAAAGGTTGGAATAGGGGAAAAGCTAAGGCTAGGGGAAAAGGATAGGCCAGGAGAAAAGTTTAAGCTGGGTAAGAAGTTATGCTGGGGAAAAGGTTAATCCAAAAGGTTAGGCTAGGGGAAAAAAATTAGGCTAAACTGAAAGTTAGACTAGAGGAAAAGGTTAGGCAAGGGGAAAGGCTTAGGCTAGGTGAAGGGGTTAGGAAAGGGGAAAATGTTAGGCTAGGAGTATAGGTTAGCCTAGGGGAGAAAGTTAGGCCCTGAGAAAAGCTTAGGCCAGGGAAAAGGATAGACTAAGGGAAAAGGTTAGGCTCAGGGAAAAGGTTAGGCCACGGGAAAAGGTTAGGGTAGGGGAAAGGGTTAGGTTAGGGGAAAAGGTTAGGCTAGGGGAGATGATTAGGCCAGGGGAAAAGGTTAGGTCAGGAATATAGGTTAGGCCAAGGGAAAAGGTTAGGCTAGGGGAAAAGATTAGGCCATGGGAAATGTTTAGGCTGGGGAAACTGTTTAGGCTAGGGGAAATGTTTAGGCCAGGGGAAAGGTTAGACTTTGGGAAATGGATAAGCTAGGGGAAAAGGTTAGGCTAGGGGAAAATGATAGGCTAGGATAAAAGTTAGACTACAGGAAAAGATTAGGCCAGGGGAAAAGATTGGGCTAGGGGAAACGGTTAGACTGGGGAAAAAGTTTAGGTCAGAGAATAGGTTAGGCTAGGGGGAAAGGTTAGACCAGGGGCAAAGGGTAAGCCAAGGAAAAGGTTAAGCAAGGGAGGTTAGGCCACGAGAAAAGGTTAGATTGTGGGAAATGGATAAGCAAGGGAAAAAGGTTAGGTTTTGGGGGCAAAGGCTGCCTGGCCCAAACTGGAACAAAAAGGCTTCGGAGCCAAACCTGAAGGTAAAGGCTGACTTGCATGAACTGGAACGAAATAGGTACGGGGCCCAACCTGAAAGGCAAAGGCTGTGGGGCCCTAACTGGAATGCAAAGGTTTTGCTGTCAAAACTGCAAGGGAAATGCTGCGGGGCCAAAACCTGAACAAATATGGTTCGGGGCCAAACTTGCAAGCCCAGCTTGCAAGGAGCCAGCTTCACTCTTAACCCGAAACTGCCCCCGCACCTCCGTGCACCTGCCCAGCTCTCTCTGGGTGTTTCAGGGTGATACTGTGGAAAGGACTGTGGGTTCATAGATAGATAGAATTAAGGGTCCTGGATCTTCTCAGCCCCACAGTCAAGCCCGGCAAAACCAGTTCCCTCCATAGAGCCATAGCCCCAGATTGTAGAACCAGCCTTAATGCACAGAGTGATGGGCCCCGCTGCTCACCACCTCCTTCCTTTCCTCCCATAACTTTTAATCATCCACACATGCCCCCATCATCTTCCCTTAGAGATGGAAACTCAGCTCCTCTGCACCACCCCCTACAGAAAGAACAGTCTTCACAGTCAGGTAGTATAAGAAGCTTCTGGTATGCAAAGTGGCTGGTCCCTCTCTTCCCATCACCAGGACCCCTTAAATATCCTCCTCCAGTTGGCTCTGAGTTGGGTTTAGGAGGCTCCTGCAAGATCCAGCCTGTTCATCGTGTTTCATGTGGGCCATATCCATCCTAACTCATCCCCACACAGCCTCCCAACTACATAGTGGACATACCAGTGGTCTTCCAGAACTTTAAGAACCCTACTGAAAGTTTCTTCTTCAGTAAGCCTTCCCTGATTAAAGCTCACATCCTCCCCACGACCAGCCCCACCACACACACACACACACACACACACACACTTGAATTACCCTTTCAACTCACCCATGCACTTAGGTACATCCACCAAGCACTGAACTATACACCCCACAACAATTAGATGTATATCCTTCCACTTAGATCCTTACCTTACCTGTATTGTATGAATTGGGTCCTTCCCATTCAACTGATGCTGGTCCTATAAGACTGAAAGAGAATTCTGCTAGAATGTGGGAGACAAGCATATCTTGAAGGTGTAAGGGAAGGAGAGCAGAAAAGTGGGGACAGATCTTTTAAGGTGGTGAGTCAGGGCTGCAGTGAACATGTCTGCTCCTTCTGTTGTACTGTACTCTCCTAACCATGTAGTACAGTGCTCTACACATAGTAAGCACTCAGTAAACACCACTTATCAATTGCAGGAAGGAAGTGACTTTTGGAATTTCCACAGCCACAGAGAAAGGCTGGAGAACAAAGAGGCAGTTTGAGTGGCCAAGAAGCCTTCTGAAATGGAGTGTTAAGCACTTCACCCCACTACCCACTTCCCTTGCAGGCATGAATAAGATCAGGAAAGGGGAAAGATTATACCTTCACATAGCCTGCCAAGAGCACCTGTAAGGAAATTACCTGGACCAGGAGAGCCCCTAGTAAGCAAGCCTTAAAGCAGATTCAAAGTTACCCCAAACTCCACACCTCCTTCACCCACAAAACAGTCCTCTTATCCTCTTAAAATCCACAGCCTCTCACATTAAAGCCAACACACTCAACTCCAAATAGCCTCAAGCTCTGGTGGCTTAGGTGAGTTAGGGGCCTGGCCTGCAAGGCAAAGGCAGGGGTCCAGGCCGGGAACTCAAAGGCAGAGGGGTCCAACCTAGAACAAGAAGTGTTCGGGGCCAGGCCTGGAAGGTCAAGGTGGGGGTGCCGAACCTGCAAAGCAAAGGCGGGGTGGCTCACCTGCAGGGCAAAAGCTGGGGGGCCCAACCTGGAATGAGAAACGTTCGGGCCCAGGCTGCGAAACAAAGTCGGGGGGCCCAACCTGGAATGAGAAGCGTTTAAGGCCAGGCATGGAAAGCAAAGGTTGGGGGTGAGACCGGGAAAACACAAGCAGGGGAGTGGGGAGTGCAAATCTGGAAAGAGAAGTGTTTGGGGCCAGGCCTGGAAGGCAAAGGTGTGGGTGCCCAACCTGGAACGAGAAGGGTTAGGGGCCAGGCCTGGAAGGCAAAGGCGGGGGGCCAGGCCGGGAGCTCTGGTGTGAGTTCCCTCCTCACAGTCCCCACATCTGACCTGCTGACACCGCACCCCGGAGTAGTCTGACAGTCTGGCCCTGTAAAGCAGAAAAGCCATCACTCTCCCCACCTTCAGAGACCTCCCAAAATCACATCTCCTCCAAGAAGTCTTCCCCAACCAAGCCCTCATTTCTGCTATTTGACACACAGGGGAGTGAGAGAAGAGGAAAAGAGCTGATTTTGGTTTCATTTTGTACATGTGTATTGTATTTTAATGTTTCATTGCTCTTACCTTGTTTGTCTCTAGTCTTTCTTAGAGCTGGAGAAGGACATATAGAAGATTGCAGAAAACCTAGGTTTTTTTTGAGGGGGCTTGGGGACAAATACTGTTTCTATGTCTGAGCCAACAGGACAGACCCGCGCTTCCCTTCTCCCCAACACCCCCCTCCTGCTCCCTCCAAAACCCAGGACTCACTGCAGAGCTCTCCACTGGGTAGGAGGCTGTATATTTTGGGTCTAATGGAAGCAAAATGTCACTACCGCTTCTCCACCAGTCCTGACTGAAACACATCTGGAGTTGTGGAACCTGACCTTAAGAGACACATGTGGATTAGTGAGAGGGCAGCTTCCCTCACCCTGCCCTTTACCCTGACCCTCTGCTTTTGCGGCCAAACCCTTCAGTCTTCCTCAGCTTCTGTTGTCTCATAGCTGGAGAAGGAGGGGTAGGACATTGCAGACAGCATAGGTTTCTTTGGCAGACACCATTTTCCCTCTTCTCCACCAAACATTAAACCTATCATCTGGAGAGGTGAGGCATATAGGCAGACCACCTCACTAAGATGACTGCAACAATCTGCCCTCATTGATTTACTTATGTATGTATTTAAATGGATGTCTGCCTCCCCTTCTAGGCTGTAAGCTTGTTATGGGCAGGGAATGTGTCTGTCTTAAGGGTACTCTCCCGAGTGCTTAGTACAGTGCTCTGCACATAGGAGGCACTCCATCAATCCAATTGATTGACTGAAGGTGCAGAACTGCATGCACACTGGATAGAATTCAGTTTCTGGTACAATACCTGTCTTCTATCCTCCCTGCCCAAACCACTATGAACTCGATTTCAGACAGGAATCTGCACACCTCTGCTTCTCAGAGAGAAATAGGGGATACACCCTGCTCTCCTCTTATTAGAAACCACAAACTTCCACAAAGAGCCCGAAATGGTCCCTGAGAAGCAGCGTGGCTCAGTGGAAAGAGCCTGGGCTTCGGAGTCAGAGGTCATGGGTTCGAATCCCGGCTCTGCCACTTGTCAGCTGTGTGACTGTGGGCAAGTCACTCAATTTCTCTGTGCCTCGGTTCCCTCATCTGTAAAATGGGGATTAACTGTGAGTCTCACGTGGGACAACCTGATTAACCTGTATCTACCCCAGTGCTTAGAACAGTGCTCTGCACATATTAAGCGCTTAACAAATACCAACATTATTCTCCAGACAGTGAGGCAGTGCAGTGACCCTGCAGACAGGACTGTAGTCCCAGAGAGGCTTGACCCATACATAGAATTATCTTCTCAGTCCCTGGCCAATCAGACAGAACTAGCTTCCTGCACAGAGCCCAAGTCCCTGTTCTCCCATGAGTGGCAACAGCCTTATCACTCTTCTTCCCCCATTATTCACACACACATATACACACACACCTTAACCTACACCCCCCTCTTCTCTTTGGGATAGCAGTGCAGTCCATTCAGTAAGACGGAAATAGGGTTCAGGAGAAACCTGCAAAGCAAACTCTGCGGGGGCGACACTGGAACAAAATGTGTTGGGGGCCATATCTGCAAGGCAAAGGCTTCGGGGCCCAAATGTAATGAAAAGGGTTCAGGGACAAACCTGCAAGACAAAGGTTATGGGGCCCAAACCTGAATGAAAGAATTCGGAGCCAATCCTTCAAGGCAAACTTTGGAGGGGTCGAAACTGGAACAAAAAGTGTTGGGAGCCATACCTGCAAGGCAAAGGCTGTGGGGCCCAAAAGTAACGAAACAGTTTCGGGACCAAAGCTGCCAGGTAAAGGCTGTGGGGCCCAAAGTGGAACCAAAAGGTTTCGGGCCAAAGCTGCGAATTAAAGGATGGGGGGACAAACTTGCTAGGCAAATTCTAAGCAATCTGTAAACAAAACTTTGGAACCAAACCTGCCAGACGAATGCTGTGGGACCCATGGTGGAACTAAAAGAGTTCTGGACATAACCTGCAAAGTAAAGGACCCAAACTGGAACCAAATGGGTTCGGGGCCAAACCTGTAAGGCAAAGGCTCTGGGACCCAACCTGAAACGAAAAGGTTTCAGGGACACACCTGAAAGGCATATTCGGGGGCAGGAGCACAATGGAACAAAAAGAGTTGGGGGCCAAACCTGCAAGGCAAAGACTCTGGGGCCCAGACTAAAATCAAAAGTGTTTGGCTGCAAGGCAAACTCTAGGGTGCCCAAACTGGTACCAAAAGGGTTCAGGGCCAAACCTGCAAGGTAAAGGCTGTGGGACCCAAAGTGGAACCAAAAGGGTTGGGGGCCAAAGCTGCAAGGCAAACTCTAGGGGTCCCATACTGGAACTCAAAGGGTTCGGGGCATTACCTGCAATGCAAACTCTGGGAGGGGGCAAGCTAGTACCAAAGGTTTTTGGGTCCAGACCTTCAAGGCAAAGGTTGCAGGACGCAAACTGAAACGAAACAGGCTGGGGGCTAAACCTGCAAGGCAAAGGCTGTGGGGCCCAAACTAGAGCCAAAAGGGTTCAGGGTCAAACGTACAATGCAAGCCATAGGGGGCTCAAACTGGAAACAAAAGAGTTCATGGCCAAACATGCAAAGCAAAGGTTGCAGGGCTCAAAGTGGAACCAAAAGGGTTCGGGACCAAGCTGCAAGGCAAAGGTTGGGGGGGCAAAACTGCATGGCAAAGACTGTGGGGCCCAAACTGGAACCGAAAGGTTTTGGGGCCAAACCTGCAAGGCAAAGGATATGGGGCCCAAACATGAACGAAAAGGGTTTGAGGCCAAACCTGCAAGGCAAACTCTGCAGTGGACAAACTGGAACAAAAAGTGTTCAGGGCCAAACCTGCAAGGCAAAGGCTGAGGGACCCAAACGAAACAAAAAGGGATCGGGCACAAATCTAAAAGGCGAACTCTGGGGGGGACAAACTGGAACAAATAGGGTTGGTAGCTAAACCTGCAAGGCAAAGGCTGTGGGGGCTAAATCTTAATGAAAAGGGTTCAGGGCCAGACTTGAATGGCAAACTCTGGTGGGGCCAAATTGGTACCAAAAGTGTTCAGGGCCAAACCTGCAAGGGGGCAAACCTGCGAGGCAAAGCCTTCAAGGCCCAAACTGGAATCAAAAGTGTTTGGGGCCAAACCTGCAAGGCAAACTCTAGGGGGTCTAAACTGGAATGAGGAGGGTTCGGTGCCCAATCTGCAAGGCAAAGTCTGGGTGACAAAAAATGGAACAAGAAAGGTTCGGGCCCAAACATGCAAGGCAAAGATTAGGGGGTCAAACCTGCAAGGCAAAGGCCCTGGGGCCCAAACTGGAACCAAAAGGATGTGGGGCCAAACTTACAAGGTTAAGGCTGCGGGGTTCAAATCTGAATGAAAAGTTTTCGGGGCTATACCTTCAAGGCAAACTCTAGGGTGCCCAAACTGGTACCAAAAGGGTTCAGGGCCAAACCTGCAAGGTAAAGGCTGCGGGACCCAAACTGAAACCAAAAACGTTCCTGGCCCAAACTCCAAGGCAAAGGCTGCCTGGCCCAAACTGAAACGAAAAGTGATCGGGGTCAAACTTGCAAAGCAAAGGCTGCGGGGCCCAAACTGGAACCAAAAGGGTTTGGGGCCAATCCTGAAAGGCAAACTCCGAGAGGTTCCACAAAAAGCATTGGTGGCCATACTTGCAAGGTAAAGGCTGCCGGGCCCAAACCAAAACCGAAAGGGTTCGGGGCTAAACCCACAAGTCAAACTCTAGGGGGCCCAAATTGGAACAAGCAGTGTTCGGGGTCTAATTTGCAAGACAATCTCTGGGTTACCCAAACTGGAACGTACAAGGTTTGGGGCCAAACATGCAAGAAAAAGATTGGGGGAGGTGGGCGGGAAGGGCGGCAAACCTACAAGCCACAGGCCGTGGGGCCCAAACTGGAACAAAAGGAGTTCGTGGCCAAAACTGAAAGGCAAACTCTAGAGGGCCCCAAATGGAAGCAAAAGGGTGCGGTGCCAAATCTGCAAGACAAAGGCTGCAGGGCCCAAAGTGGAACCAAAAGCGTTCGGGGAAAAGCTGCAGGCAAAAGCTATGGGGCCCAAACCTGAACAAATAGGGTTCGGGGCCAAACCTGCAAGGGAAACTCTGGGGGAGCCCAAATGTAACCAAAAAGGTTCAGGACCCAACCTGCAAGGCAAAGGCTGCAGGACCCAAAGTGGAACCAAAAGCGTTCTAGGTCTACCCTGCAAGGCAAAGGCTCTGGAGCCCAAACTGGAAGGAAAAAGGTTCAGGGTCAAACCTCCAAGGAAAAGGCTGCCTGGACCAAACAGGAACGAGAAGCATTTGGGGCAAAACCTGCAAGGAAAAGACTGTGGGGCCCAAATAGGAAAGAAAAGGGTTCAGAGCCAAAACTGCAAAGCAAACTCTAGGGCACACAAACTGGAACGAAAAGGGTTTGAGACCCAATCTGCAAGGCAATCTCGGGGGGACCCAAACTAGAACGACAAAGGTTCGGGGTCAAAAATGTAAGACAAAGATTTGGGGGGGAACCAACAAGGCAAAAGCCGTGGGGCCCAAACTGGAATCAAAATCGTTCGGGGCCAACCATGCAAGGCAAAGGCTGTGGGGTCCAAACTGTAACAAAAAGAGTTCCGGGACAAACCTGCAAAGCAAAGGCTGGGGTCGGGGCAGGGTGTGGTGCAAACCTGCAAGGCGATGGCTGTGGGGCCTAAACTGAAACTCAAAGGGTTAGCGGCCAAACCTGCAAGGCAAACACGGGGGGCCAAGCCTGCAAGGCAAAAGGCTGGGGGGTCAAACTTGCAAGGCAAAGGCTGCAAGGCCCAAACTAGAACCAAAATCATTCGGGGCCAACCATGCAAGGCAAAGGCAGCCCGGCTCAAACAGGAACAAACAGGGTTTGGTGCCCAACATGCAAAGCAAAATCTGTGGGCCTCAAACTGTAACGAAGACAGTAAGGGAATAAACCTGCCAGGCTAAGGCTTGCAGGGCCCAAACCTGAAAGAAAAAACTATGGGGTCAAACTTTCAAGGCAAACCTTAGGGGACCCAAATTGGAACCAAAAGGGTTCAGTCCAAACCTACAAGGCAAACTCTGGGGGGGAGCAAACTGGTACCAAAAGGACTTGGGGCTAAAGCTGCAAGGCAAAAGCTGTGAGGCCCAAACCTCAGTGAAAAGGGTTCGGGGCCAAACAAGCAGGCAAAGGTTGCCTGCCCCAAACTGAAACCAAAAGGGTTCGGGGCCAACCCCCCTCAAGGCAAGGGCTGTGGGTCCCAAACTGGAAACAAAGTGAATGGGGCCAAACCTGCAATTCAAAGGCTGCAAGTTCCAAATCTGAACAAAAAGGTTCAGGGTCAAACCTGCAAGGCAAACTTGGGGGTGGTGGTGGGCAAAATGGAACAAAAGTGTTTGGGGTCAAATCAGCAAAGAAAAGGCTATGGGGGGCAAACCCGCAAGGCCAAGGCTGCAGGGCCCAAACCGGAACCAAAAATATTCAGTGCCAAACCTACAAGACAAACTCTGGGAGTGCAAACTGGTACAAAAATGTTGCGGGGCCAAACCAGCAAGGCAAAGGTTGCTGGGCCTAAACTGGAACCAAAAGGGTTCGGGGCCAAAGCTGGAAAGCAAAGGCTACAGGGCCCAAACCTGAACAAAATGGTTTCAGGGACAAACCTGCAAGGCAAACTTTGTGGGGGCCAAAGTGGAACAAAAAGGGTTGGGGGCTAAGCCCGCAAGGCAAAGACTGCGGGGCCCAAACCTGAACAAAAAGGGTTCAGGGTCAAACCTGCAAGGCAAAGATTGGGGGCCCAAACTGGAAACAAAAGGTTTTGGGGCCAAACCTGCAAGGCAAAATGCTGGGGGGACAAACTTGCAAGGCAAAGTCTGCGAGGCCCAAACTGGAGCCAAAAGTGTTCAGGGCCTACCATGCAAGGTAAATGCTGCCTGGCCCAAACTGGAACCAAAAGAGTTTGGGCCAAACCTGCAATTCAAAGGCTGTGGGGCTCAAACTGGAACCAAAAGGGAACGGGGACAAACCTCCAAGGCAAAGGTTGCGGGGCCAAAACTGGAAGAAAAAGGGTCCGGGGCCAAACCTGTAAGGTCATGACTGGGGGCCAAGCATGAAAGGCAAAGGCGGCAGGGTCCAAACTGGAACTAAAAGCGTTCGGGGCCAAACCTGCAAGGCAAAGGCTGTGGGGTCCCAACTGGAATAAAAAGAGTTTGGGGCCAAAACTGCAATTCAAAGGCTGTGGGGCCCAAACTGGAACCAAAAGGGAACAGGGAGAAACCTCCACGGCAAAGGCTGCAGGACCCAAACTGAAACTAACAGGATTTGGGGCCAAACCTGTAAAGCAAAGGTGTGGGGGCAAACCTGCAAGACAAAGGCTGAGGGGCCCAAACTGAAATGAAAAGGGTTCGTGGCCAAACCTGCAAGGCAAACTCTGGGCGGGGCCACACTGGGTTGGGGGCTATTCCTGCAAGGCAAAGGCGAGAGGCCTGAACTGGAACCAAAAGTGTTTGGGGCCAAACCACAAGGCAAAGACTGTGGGGCCCAAACCTGACCGAAAGGGTTCAGGGCTAAACGTGCAAGGCAAAGGCTGGGAGGATAAACCTGCAAGCCAAAGACTGTGGGACCCAAACTGGAACCAAATGGGTTTGGGGCCAAACATCCAAGAAAGACAGCGGGGCTAAAACTAGAACCAAAGGTTTCGGGTCAAATCTGCAAGGCAATCTCTGGGGGGCGCCAAACTGGTTCCAAAAGTGTTCGGGGCCATAACTGCAAGGCAAAGGCTGCGGGACTCAAACTAAAACGAAAAGTGTTCAGGGCCAAACCTTCAAGGTAAAGACTGCGTGGCCTAAACTGGTACTAAAAGGGTTCAGGGCCAAAGCTGCAAGGCAAAGGCTGGGGGGACAAACCTGAACCCAAAGGGTTCGGGGCCAAACTTGGAAAGCAAAAGCTGAGAGGGCCAAACCAGCAAGGCAAAGGCTCCGGGACCCAAAATGGAACGAAAAGGGCTCGGGTCCAAACCTGCAAGGCAAAGGCTGAGGGGCCCAAACCTGACCCAAAAGGGTTCGGGCCCAAACATGCAAGACATAGGCTGGGGGGAAAATCCTACAAGACAAAGGCTGAGGGATCCAAACTGGAACCAAATGGGTTTGGGGCCAAACATCCAAGGCAAAGGCAGAGGGGGCCAAAACTGGAACCAAAAGCGTTTGGGTCCAAACCTTCAAGGTAAAGGCTGCAGGGCCCAAACTGAAATTAAAAAGGTATGGGGCCAAACCTGCAAGGCAAACTATAGGGGGCCCAAACTGGTTCCCGAAAGTGTTCAGAGCCAAACCTGCAAGGCAAAGGTTGCGGGACTCAAACTGAAATGAAAAGGGTTCTAGTTCAAACCTGAGAGGCAAAGGCTGGGGGGGTCCAAACTGGAACCAAAACTCTTCTGGGCCCAACATGCAAGGCAAAGGCTGTGGGGCCAAAACTGGAACGACAAGAGTTCGGGGCCTAACTTGCAAGGCAAAGGCTGCAGGGCCCAAACATGAATGAAAAAGGTTGGGGTCCAACCCTGCAAGGCAAACTCTAGGGGACCCAAACTGAAACCAAAAGGGTTCGGGCCACACCAGCAAGGCAATCTCTGTGTGGCCCAAACTGGTACCAAAAGGGTATGGGGCCAAACCTGCAAGGCAAAGGTGCAGAGTACAAACTGGAAGCAAAAGTGTTTGGGGCCGAACCTGCAATTCAAAGTCTGCGGGCCCAAAGTGGAAGGAAAAGGGTTTGGGACAAAACCTGCAAGGCAAAGGCTGCGGGTCCCAAACCTGAAAGAAAGGTTTTTGGGGCCAAACGTGCAATGCAAACTCTAGGGATCCCAACCTGGTACCAAAAGGGCATTACCTGCAATAAGAACTCAGGGGAGGCTAAGTTGGTACCAAAAGGGTTTGGGTCCAGAACTTCAAGTCAAAGGCTACAGGACCCAAACTGATACGAAAATGGTACGGGGTCATACCTGCAAGGCAAAGGCTGCAGGACCCAAACTGGAACCAAAAGTGTTCGGGGCCTAACTTGCAAGGCAAAGGTTTTGGGACCCAAACTGAACAAAAAGGGTTGGGGAGAAACCTGCAAGGCAAACTCTGAGGGCACCAAACTGAAACAAAGAGAATTGGGAGCCAAACCTACAAGGCAAAGGCTGTGGAGCCCAAACCTGAACGAAAGGTGTTCGGGGCCAATCCTGCAAGATAAACTCTAGGAGGCCCAAACTGGAAAGAGAAGGGTTTGGAGTCCAATCTGCAAGGCATAGTCTGGGGGACCCAAACTGGAACAAAAAACGTTTGGGGCCAAACCTACAAGGCAAACTCTAGGGGGCACAAACTGGAACCAAAAGGTTTTGGGGACAAACCTGCAAGCCAAACTTTGGGGTGGCCAAACTGGTATCAAATATGTTCGGTGCCAAACCTGCAAGGCAAAGTCTGCGGGACCTAAACCAAAATGGAAAGGGTTCGGGAACAAACCTGAAAGGTAGACTCTGGGGGGAAAAACTGGAACAAAAAGGGTTGGGAGCCAAAGGTGCAAGACAAAGGCTTTGGGGCCCAATCCTGGACAAAAAATGTTCCGGGCCAAACCTGCAAGTCAAACTCTAGGGGCCCCCAATTGGAAACAAAAGAGTTCAGGGCCAAACCTGCAAGAAAAAGGCTGAGGGGCATAAATTGGAACCAAAAGGGGTCGGGGCCAAACCTGAAAGGCAAACTCTAGGGTGCCCAAACTGGAACCAAAAAGGGTTCGGGGACAAACAAGCAAGGCAAATTCTAGGGAGGTTAAACTGGAACAAAACAGATTCAGGGCCAAACCTGCAAAGCAAACTCTACAGTGCCCAAACTAGAACCAAAAGGATTCGGGGCCAAACCTGCAAGATAAAGGCTGTGGAGCCCAAACCTGAATGAAAAGGATTCGGGGCCAAACCTGCAAGGCAAAGGTTGCGGGGCCCAAATCTGAACGATAAGGGGTCAGGGCCAAACCTGCAATGCAAAGTCTGAGCGGCCCAAACTGGAATGAAAAGGGTTCTGGGCCCAACCTTCAAGGCAGGGGGAGGAAACCCGCAAGGCAAAAGCTGTGGAGCCTAAAATTGGAACAAAAAGGATCTGGGGTCAAACCTGCAAGGCAAAAGCTTCAGGGTTCAAACTGGAATGAAAAGGATTTGGGGTCAAACCTGCAAAGCAAAAGTTGCAGGGTTCAAACTGGAATACAAAGGGTTTGGGGCTAAATCTCAAGGCAAAGGCTGTGGGGCCCAAACTGGACCAAAATGTGGTGGTGGGCAAACCTACAAGGCAAAAGATGTGGGGCCCAAAAAGAAACAAAAAGCGTTCAGGACCAAACCTGCAAGGCAAAGACTGGGGTGACAAATCTGGAAAGCAAATGCTGGGGGGCCCAAAATGGAACAAGAAGGGTTCTGGGCCAATCCTGCAAGGCATAGGCTGGGGTGGCAAAACTGGAATGAAAAGGTTTTGGGGCCAAACTTGCAAGGCAAAGCCTGGGGGTTGCAGAACAGTAATGAAAATGTTCAGGGCCAAACCTGCAAGACAAAGGCTGGAGGTCAAAACTGGAAGGAAAAGGGTTTGGGGCCAATCCTGCAAGGCATAGGCTGGGGGGCCAAAACTGAAAAGAAAAGGGCTTGGGTCCAAGCATGCAATACAAAGACTGCAGGACCCAAACTGCAACCAAAAGGGTTTTGGGGACAAACGGGCAAGGAAAAGGCTAGGGGTCCCATAATGGACCGAAAAGGTTTTGGGGCCAAACCTGCAAGGCAAAGGCTGGGAGGGCAAAACTGGAATGAAAAGGATTAGGGGTGAAACCTGCAAGGCAAAAATTCGGGGAGGGATCGGGGGGGGGGGCGGGGGGCGGTGCAAAACTGGAAAAGAAAAACGTTCAGGGTCAGGTCTTCAAGGCAAAGGGAGTGGGGGTAAATTTGGAAGGCAAAGGCTGGAGATCCCAAAATGTGTTCGGGGCCAGGTCTGGAAGGCAAAGGCAGGAGGCCCCAAACTGAAACAAAAAGTGTTCAGGCCAAACCTGAAAGGTAAGGCTGGAGCACCCAAACTGGAATAAAAAAGGTTTGGGGCCAAACCTGCAAGGGAAGGCTGGTGGGGGTGTGGGGGAATCTGGAAGGCAAAGGCTGGGGGGTCTCAAAATGGAACCCGAAGGATTTGGGGCCAGGCCGGGAAGGCAAAGGCTCGGGAACCAACCTGGAATGCAAATGTTCCGGGGCCAGGCCTGGAAGGCAAAGGCAGCGGTGCAAAACCCATAAGGAGAATGGTTTGGGGTCAGGCCTGGAAGGCAAAGTCTGGGAGACCCAACCTGGAACAAGAAGTCTTCAGGGCTAGGCCTGGAAGGCAAATACTGGGGGGCCAAACCTGGAACAAGAAGGGTTCAGGGCCAGGCCTGGAAGGCAAAGGCGGAGGGTGGGGGTCCAACCTGGAAGGCACAGGTTGGGGGCCCCAACATGGAACAAGAAGGGTTCAGGGCCAGGCCTTTAAGGCAAAGGCGTGAGGGCCCAACCTGGAACGAGGAGGATTCGGGCCAGGCCTGGAAGGCAAAGATGGAGAGGAGTCCAACCTGCAAGGCAAAGTCAGGTGGGCCAAACCTGGAATACAAAGTCCTAGGGGCCATGCCAGGAAGGCATAGTTTAGGCAAGATGTACAGTTTAGGTTAGGGCATAAGTTAGGCTAGGGAAAGGGATAGGCCAGGGGAAATGGTTAAGCCATGGAAAAAGTTGAAGTCAGGAATAGCTTATTCTAGGGGAAAAGGTTAGGCCAGGGGAAAGGTAAGCCTTTGGGAAAAGGTTAGGCTAGGTGTAAAGGTTAGGTTAGGGGAAAAGGAGGTTAGGCTAGGTGTATAAGTTAGGTTCAGGGAAAAGCTCAGGCTAGGGGATAGGGTTAGGCTAGGGGAAAAGGTCAGGCTAGGGGAAAAGATCTGATTCAGGGCAAAGTTTAGACTAGGGGAAAAGATTAGGCTAGAAGAAAAGGTTAGGCTAGAGGAAAAGCTTAGGGTAGGGGAAAAGCTTGGGCCAGGGGCAAAGGTGAGGCCTTTAGAAAAGGTTAGGCCAGGAAAAAGGAAGGGCCAGGGGAAAGGCTTAGGCTAGGGGAAAAGGTTAGGCCAGGGAAAAGGTTAGGCTATGGAAAATGGTTAGTCTGGGGGAAAAGGTTAGGTCAGGGAAAGTTTTGGCTATGGAAAATTGTTAGGCTATGGGAAAAGGTTAGGCTAGATGAAAAGGTTAGTCCAGGGAGAAGGTTAGGCCAGGGGAAAAGGATAGTCTCAGGGAAATGTTTAAGCTAGGGGAAAAGGTTAGGCCAGGGAAAATGGTTAGACTATGGGAAATGGATAAGCAAAGGGAAAAGCTTAGGCCAGGGGAAAGATTAGGCAAGGGAAAGGTTAGGCGAGGGGAAAAGTTTAGGCTGGGGAGAATGTTAGGCCAAGGAGGTTAGGCTAGGAGAAAATGTTAGGCTAGGGGAAAAGTTAAGGCTAGGGAAAAATTAGGGGAGGGGAAAAGGTTATGTCAGGGTCAAAGGTTGGGCCAGGGAAAAGCTAAGGGCATGGGAAAAGTTTATGCTAGGAGAAAGGTTTAGTGCATGGGAAAGGTTAGGCTATGGGAAAAGGTTAGCCTAGGGGAGAAGGTTAGGCGAGGGGGAAGGTTAGGCAAGGGAAAAGGTTAGGCGAGGGGAAAGGTTAGGCTACAAGGTAAGTTAAGGCAAGGTGTAAAGTTTAAGTTAGGGGAAAAGATTAGTCTAAGGGAAAATGTTCGGCCATAGGAAAAGGATAGGCCATTGGAAAAGGTTAGGCTAGGGGAAAAGGTTAGGCAAGGGAAAGATTTGGCTAGGGAAAGGTTAAGCTAGACAAAAATGTTAGGCTACAGGAAAAGGTAATGCATGGTGAAAGTTTTAGGTTAGGGGATAAGGTTAGGCCAGGGGAAAAGGTTAGGCCAAGGGAAAAGGTTAGTCTCAGGGAAATGATGAGGCTAGGGGAAAAGGTTAGGCCAGGGAAGAGGTTAAGCTATAGAAAATGGATAAGCTAGGGGAAAGGGTTAGGCCAGTTTTGGCAAGGGAAAGAATAGGCTTGGGGAAAAGATTAGGTTAGGGGAAAGGGTCAGGCCGGGGAAAAGCTTAGGCCAGGGGAAAAGGTTAGGCCAAGGGAAAAGGTTAAGGTAGGGGGAAAGGATAGGCTAGGATAGGATAGGGGAAAGGGTTAGACAGGGTAGAATGTTAGGCCACAGGAAAGGTTAGGCTATGGGAAATGTTTAGGCAATGGGATAAGGTTAGCCGGGAAAAAGGCTAAGGAAAATGTTAGGCTAAGGGAAAAGGTTAGGATATGAAAAAGGGTTAGCCAGGGGTAAAGCATATGCCGGGGAAAAGATTAGGCCAGGTAAAAAGGTTAGGCTAGGGGAAAAGGTTAGGAGAGGGGAAAAGATAGGTTAGGGGAAAAGTTAGGCTACAGGAAAAGGTTAAGCAAGGTATAAAGTTTAGGTTAGAGGAAAAGGTTTGGCTAGGGTAAAGGGTTAGGCTAGGGTAAAAGGTTAGGCTATGGGAAATGGTTACATTAGGGGAAAGGTAAGGCATGGTGAGGGGGTTGGGCTAGCGGAAAAGTTTAGAATAGGGGAAAAGTTAAGGCTGAGGAAAAGGATAGGCCAGGGGAAAAGTTTAAGCTGGGTAAAAAGTTATGCTAGGGGATAAGGTTAGACTAGGGGAAAAGGTTAGGCAAGGGGAAAGGCTTAGGCTAGGAGGAAGGGTTAGGATATGGGAAAACGTTAGGCTAGGAGTATAGGTTAGCCTAGGGGAAAAGGTTAGGCCCTGAGAAAAGGTTAAGGTTTGGCATTTAGAAAAGTTTAGGCCAGGGAAAGAGATAGGCCAAGGGAATATGTTAGACTTAGGAAAAAGTTTAGGCCAGGGTAAAAGGTTAAGTCGGGAGTATAGGTTAGGCCAATGGAAAAGGTTAGGCTAGGGGAAAACTTTAGGCTCGAGGAAAGTAATTGGGCTAGGGGAAATGTTTAGGCTCAGGGAAAAGGTTAGGCCAGGGGAAAGGTTAGTCCAGGGAGAAAGTTAAACTATGGGAAATGGATAAGCAAGACGAAAGGGTTAGGCCGGGGGAAAGATTAGACAAGGGAAAGGTTAGGCTATGGGAAATGATTAGGCTAGGGGAAAAGCTTAGCCTAGGGGGTAAAGCTTAGGCTAGAGGAAAAGGTTAAGTCAGGGAAAAGGTTAGGCTAAGAGAAAAGGTTAGATCAGGGGCAAAGTATAAGCCAGGGGAAAAGGTTAGGCTAGGTGAAAAGGTTAGGCAAGGGAGAAGATTAGGCCAGGGAAAAGGTTAGTCTGGCAAAAAGTTTAGGCTAGAGGAAGTGTGAGGTTAGAGGAAAATTTTAGGCTAGGGGAAAATGTCGGGGTAGAGGAAAAGGTTAGGTGAGGGAAAAAGTTAGCCTAGGGGAAAGGTTAGGCTAGGGGAAAACGTTAGCCTAGAGAAAAGGTTTAGGCTAGGAGAAAAAGTTAGACCAGGGGAAAAGGTAAGGCCAGCGAGAAGTTTAGGCCAGGAGAGAAGGTTAGGTCGGGGAAAGGATAGGGCCAGGGAAAAGGTTAGGCTAGGGGAAAAGTTTAGGCTAGGATAAAGGTTAGGCTAGGGTCAGATTAGGCTATGTGAAAAGGTGAGGCCAGGGGAAGAGATTAGGCCAGGGGAAGAGGTTAGCTTAGGGGAAAATGTAAGCCTAGGGGAAAACGTTAGGCTAGGGGAGTAGGTTAGCCCATGGGAAAAGGTTAGGCAAGGGGAAAAGTTTAGGCTAGGGGAAATTTTCAGGCCAGAGTGAAGTTTAGGTTAGCGGGAAAAAGGGCTAGGTGAAGAGGTTATGCTAGGGAAAACAGTAGTCTATGGAAAAGATATAGGCTAGAGGAAAACTTTAGGCTAGGTGAAATGTTATGGTGAGGGGAAAAACATTAGGCTAGGGGAAAAGGTTAGGCCAGGGGAAAAGGAAAAGGATAGGTCAAGGGCATAGGTTAGGCTAGGAGAAAAGGTTAGGCTAGGATAAAGGTTAAGGTAGGGGTCAAATTAGGCTATGGGAAAAGGTTAGGTCATGAAGAGGGTAGGCTAGGGAAAAACCTTAAGCTAGGGGAAAATGTTAGACTAAGGGGAAATGTTAGTCCAGGGGAAAAGGTGAGTTCAGGGAAAAGGTTAGTCCAGGGGAAAAGGTTACATGAGGGGAAAAGGTTAGGCTAGTGAAAAAGTCAAGGTCAGGGGAAAAGGTTAGCTCAGTGAAAAGGATAGGCCAAGTTAAAAGGTTATTCTAGGCAGGGGAAGCTTAGGCTAGGGAAAAGGTTAGGCCAGGGGAAAAGGTTTGGCTAGGGGAAAAGGTTAGGCTAGGCAAAAACGTTAGGTTGGAGGAAGGTTAGGCTAGAGGAAAAGGTTAGGCCAGGCAAAAAAGTTAGGCTAGGGGTAAAGATTAGGCAAGGGAAAATTTAGGTCAGGGGAAAAGGGTAGGTCAGGGGAAATGTTTAGGCATGGGGAAAAGGTTAGGCTAGGAGTAAAGGTTTGGCCAGAGGAAAAGGTAAGGCTAGGGGAAAAGGTTAGGTTAGGGGAAAGAATAGGCTAGGAAAACTGTTAGGCTAGGGGAAAAGGTTAGGCCAGGGAGAAGGTTAGGCCAGCGGAAAAGGTTAGGTCAGTGGAAAGGATAGGCCAAGGGAAAAGTTTAGGCTGGAGGAAAGGTTAGACTAGGATAAAGGTTAGGCTAGAGGTCAGGTTATTGTGTGGGAAGAGGTTAGACCAGGGGAAAAGGTTAGGCTAGGGGAAGAGTTAAGCTAGGGGAAAAGGTTAGGTGAGAGGAAAGGTTAGGCTAAGAAAAACGGTTAGGCGAGGGAAAAAGGTCAGGCTAGGGGAAAGAGTTAGGCTAGGGGAAAGGTTAGTCTTGGGGAAACATAAGGTTAGGGGAAAATATTAGGCTAGAAGAGAATGTTGGGGAAGGGGAAAGGATTAATTAGGAAAATAGTTTAGGCTAGGGGAAAACGTTAGGCTAGGGGAAAGGTTTAGGTTAGGGGAAAAGGTTGGACGAGGGGATAAGGTTAGGCCTGGGAGAAGGTTAGTCCAGCGGAAAAGGTTAGTTCAGTGGAACGGATAGGCCAAGGGAAAAGGTTAAGCCAGGGAAAAGGTTTGGCTAGGATAGAGATTAGGTTAAAGGTCAGGTTATTATATGGGAAAAGGTTAGGCAAGGGGAAAAGTTTAGGCTAGGGGAAAAGGTCAGTCAAGGGAAAAGATAAGACTAGGGAATAACATTAGGCTAGGTGAAAGATTTATGCGAGGGGTAACCATTAGGCTAGGGGAAAAGGTTAGTCCAGGGAGAAGTTTAGGCTAGGGGAAAAGGTTAGGGCAGGCAGAAGGTTAAGGGAAAAGCTTAGGCTGGGATAAAGGTTAGGCTACTGGTCAGGTTAGGCCAGGGGAAAACATTAGGTTAAGGGAAAAGTTTAGGTGAGGGGAAAAGGTTAGGTGAGGGGAAAAGGTTAGGCGAGGGGGAAAGTTAAGGCTAGGGGGAAAGTTAAGGCTGGGGGAAAAGTTTAGGCCAAGGGCAAAGGTTAGTCTAGTGCAAGGGCAAAGGTAGTAAGCCAAGCGAAAAGGTTAGGCTAGGAGAAAACGTTAGGCCAGGGGAAAAGGTTAGTCTAAGGGACAATGATAAGCCAAGGGAAAAGGTTAGACCAGGCGAAAACATTAGGCCTGGGAAAAGGTCAGGCCAGGGGAAAAGATTAAGATAGGCAAAAACGTTAGGCTAGGGGAAAGATTAGGCTAGGGGAAAAGGTTAGTCCAGGGAGAAGGTTAGGCCAGCAGAAAAGTTTAGATCAGTTGAAAGGATAGGCCAAGGGAAAGTTTAGGCTAGGGGTAATAGTTAGGCTAGGATAAAGGTTAGACTAGAGGTCAGATTATTCTATGGGAAAAGGTTAGGCCAGGGGAAAAAGGTTAGGCTAGGTGCAAAGGTTCGGCCTGGCAAAAATGATAGGGTAGGGGCAAAGGTTAGGCAGGGGAAACCTGGACGAGAAAGGTTAGGGGACAGTCCTGGAAAGTAAAGGCGTGGGGACCCAACTGAAGAAGAAAGGCAGGGGAGCAAAATTTGGAAGGGAAGGGCTGGGGGGATCAACCTGGAACAAGAAGGTGCAGGACCAGGCCTGGAAGGAAAATGCAGAGACACCATACCTGGAGCGAGAAGGGTTTATGGCCAGGCCTGAAAAGCAATGGTGAGGGTCCCAACCTCAAACAAGAAGGGTTCAGGGCCAGGACTGTGAGGCAAAGGCACGGGGTGGGGGGAGGCGTGGGTGTTGGGTGTGGGCTGGGAATGAAAGCCAAAGGCTGGGGTGGGGGGAACTAGAACGAGAATGGTTTGGGGGCCAGGCTTGAAAGGCAAAGGTTGGGGAGCCCAACCTGGAAGGCAAAGGAGAGGGTCCAAACTTAGAAGGCAAAAGTGGGGGTCCAACCTTGAATGAGAAGTGTTCGGGGCCAGGCCTGTAAGGAAAAGGTGGGGGGTCCAAAAGGGAAAGGAAAGGCATGGGGGCCCAACGTGGAACGAGAAGCATTTGGGGCCAGGCCTGGAAGGCAAAGGTGGGGGGAATGAACCGGGAAAGAGAAGGAATCAGTGCCAGGGCTGGGAGGCAAAGGTGGGCTGTGGGGGGGCGGGGGGAGGGGTGGCAAACCTGAAATGAGAAGGGTTCAGGGCCAGGCCTGGAAGGCTAAAGAGGCGGAGGGTGGGTGGGTCCCATCCTGGAACAAGAATCCTTCATGGCCAGGCTGGGAAGACAAAGGCCGGGCGGGGGGGGCAAACCTGGAACCCGAATGTTTCGGGACCAGACCGGGAAGGCAAAGTCTGGTAGGGGGCAAACATCTCTGGGATGTGAAGGCTTCGGGGCCAGGCTGGGAAATCAAAGGCTGGGGGGCCAAACCTGGAGTGAGAAGTCTTCAGGGCCAGTCTGGGAAGACAAAGGCATGGGGGGTCAAACCTGTAACGAGATGGGTTCAAGGCCAGGCCTGGAAGGCAAAGATGAGGGAGCCCAACCAGGAAAGAGAAGGGTTAGGGGCTAGGTCTGGAAGGAAAATGTGTAGGGACCAAACCTGGAAGGAGAAGGTTTTGTGGCCAGACCTGGAAGGTAAAGGCAGGGAGGCTCAGCCTTGACAAAATGGGTTCGGGGCAGGGGATGGAAGGCAAAGGCTAAGTGGGGGAGAGTCTGGGAAGGCAAAAGCTGGTGGGGACAAACCTGGATAGAGAAGTGTTCAGGGCCAGGCCTGGAGGGCAAAGGTCGGGGGTCCAACCTGGAAGGCAAAGGCGGGGAGGCCAAACCTGGAAGGCAAAGGCTGGGGTGGGCAAAACTGGAACGAGAAGGCTTTGGGGCCAGGCCTGAAAGGCAAAGGCAGGTGGCCCAACCTGGAGCAAGAAGTGTTCTGAGCCAGGTCGGGAAGGCAAAGGCTGGGGGGCCAAACCTGGAACGCAAAGGCTTCAGGGCCAGACCAGGGAGGTAAAGGCCGGGGGCAGGGGGAGGGCAAACCTGGAATGAGAAGGGTTCAGGGCCCAGCCTGGAAGGCAATGGTGTGGGGCGGTGGCGGGGGGCGGGCTGTGTCCAACCAGCAAGGCAAAGACGTGGGAGCCCAAAATGGAATGAGAAGCATTCGGGGCCAGGTCGGGAAGGCAAAGGCAGAGGGGTCCAACCCTGAACATGAAAGGTTTGGGGACAGGGCAGAAAGACAAAGGCGGGGGCCAGGCCGGCAAATCAAAGGCGGAGGTGCCCAAGCTGGAACGAGAGGCTTCTGCTGACAGGAGCTGTGGTGGGAAATGTCAGTTTTCTGAAGTCCAACAGGCCCTGACTCTGCAGCAAACAAGCCATGAACATCAGGAAAAGTCCTTTGGCATCAGGTTCACAGAGCAGGCGACTAGTTGATGATGCATAGACTCTTCCCATGAATGAATCAGTGATGAGCTCCACTGGGGAAGTCCAACAGACACACAATTCCCCCGGGCTTTAACCACTTGATCAATCAAATTGATGGAATTTATTGGGTGCTTACAGCTTAGAGAGATGGTCTAGAGTCAATCAACAGTACTTATTGAGTGCTTACTATGTGCTGAGCACTGGACTGAGCGCATGGAAGAGAACAATACAACAGAGTTGGTAGACATGTTCCCTGTCCACAATGAGCTTACCCAGATGTTTGTAGTAGAAAAGAGGATGAGAAATACCTTGGAAATTCTTTTCAGTGAGGACTAAGACTTTCATTCCACTTTCTGAATGCTCCTTTTGTTCCAGTGGTATTTGTTAAGCCCCTTATTATGTGCCAGACACTGTTTTAAGTGCTGAGGCAGATATGAGCTGATTAGGTTGGACAAAGTCCATGTCCTACATGGGGCTCACAGTCTTAATCCCTATTTTAAACTCGTTGAGGGCAGGGAATACAGGACTGGATTAACCAGTATCTACCCCTGCATTTAGGTCTGTAGCTGTGATGGTATTTGTCCATGTCCTATGTGGGGCTGACAGTCCTTATCCCCATTTTACAAATGAGGTGACTGAGGTAGAGGGAAGTGAAGTGACTCGCTCAAGGTCACATAGCAGACAAGTGACAGAGCTGGAATCAGAAGCCAGGTCCTTCTGACCCCCAGGCCCAGACTCTCTCCATTAGGCCACACTGCTTAGCACTTAAATGCCATTGTAACAATAATGACATGGCTTCAGCTACTACATCTGTATGAATGACTCCCATCTGCCGCGGGAGAGTGTGAAAAGCTTGTTCATTCCGAACACTATCATAAAGTCATCAATTATGCTTCCATTCTATTATTTCCCCTCTCTAGAATTTATATTAATATCTGTCTCCCCATCTAGACTGTAAGCTCATTGTGAGCGGAGAACCTGTCTTCCAATTAAGATGTATTGGGCTCCCTCAAGTGCTTTGTACAGTGCTCTGCACACAGTAAGCACTGGATACCATTGATTAATTGTGTGTTTATCATGATTTTATAACAATGATAACACGTCCACAAATATTTGGATAGACTTTCTGCAGCATCCAGAAATACCAGCATCCAAAAAAGTGACTATAATAGGGATATTTTGCCATTCAAAATAGGAAAAAAAGTACTCAGAAGTCATGGTATTAGCTCCACAAGGGACAGGGCCTGTGTCCAACTCGATTTGCTCACTTCAACCCTACCTCCTGTTACAGTGCCTGGCACATAGTAAATGCTTCACTAATGCCCTTATTATTGATAATGAAAATGATAACAATCATGAAATAGTAATTCAATATCTCTTCCCCCTTCTTTTTATATTGTGAGTTCCATGTGGGACAGGGACTGAGCCTGATTTGATAATTTTGAGTCTACCCAGGGCTTAGTACAGTGCTGGGTACATAGTGGGCATTTAACAAATGCCACCAAGATTGTTATTATGCAGGTGGGGATCAGAGCCAGCTGGTTTCTCAACAGATTTTTGTCTTCTCTCTCCATCTCCTGCCTTGTTAACTAGAGGAAGGTTTGGCTCCACAGATGGACCTGGCCAAAGAGGCCACATGGGAGATTAACCAATAGGGTTTACTTTTCTACAGAAACGTTCTGGACATGTCACCCCTGTCCTCAAAAATCTTCAGTGGTTGCCTATCCATCTCCGTATCAAACAGAAACTCCTCACTATTGATTTTAAAGCTCTCCAACACCTTGACCCCTCCTACCTCACCTCCCTTCTCTGCTTCTACATTCCAGACCACACACTCCACTCCTCCGGTGCTAACCTTTTCACTGTCCCTCTATCTCCCCAGTTCACCGCCGATCCCCTGGCCCACGTCCTACCTCCCACCCGGAACACTTCAATATGACCGATTGATTCACTTGACTGCTTTGCACCTCCCTCCTCAAAACCGCCAATCGCTCTTCCTCCCTTCAAAGCCCTACTGAAGGTGCATCTCCTCCAAGAGGCCTTCCCAGTCTAAGCCCCACTTTTCCTCAGCTCCCACTCCCTTCTGTGTCACCATGACTGGCACAACTTTGCTCTTTCCCCCCCTTCCCCACCCCACAGCTCTTATTTATAAATCTATAATTTTATTTATATATAGATATCTATTGATTCACTAGATTGATTCACTAGACTGACTCGGTAGTGGAAACTAGGACATCCTCCAATCTGAGCCCCTTCCCAACTCCAACCCATGCTGCCCCCTGCTTCTCTCTTGGGCCTAGAGGGTCCTGCCTTACCCCCTAGCCCTGCCCATCAAAGTTGATGAGGCAGGGAGAAATCTGAGCCCCTCCAGCCCATGGGAGCCACATTCCTCTAGAGATCCTGACGCTGGGTAGGAGGACAGGGAAGGAAAAAAAAGGGTGTAATCACCCCCAAATGTGCAAGGCAAAGGCCCCAAACTGGAAAGAAAAGGGTTCAGGGACAAACCTGCAAGGGAAAGGCTGCGGGGCCCAAACCTGAATGAAAAGAGTTTGGGGCCAAACCTGCAAGGCAAACTGCGTGGGGTGGGGGGAGGGGGGCAGGCGGCAAACTGGTACCAAAAGAGTTCCGGGCCAAACCTGCAAGGCAAAGGCTGTGGAACCCAAAGTGAAACAAAATGGGTTGGGGCCAAACCTGGAAGGCAAACTCAACAGGGGCCAAATTGGAACAAAATGGGTTGGAGACCAAAGCTGCAAGGTAAAGAATGGGGGGAAAAACTGAAAGTCAAAGGCTGCCTGGCCCAAACTGGAATGAGAGGGGTTTGGGGCCCAAAGCTAAATGAAAAGTGTTCAGAACCAATTCTGTAAGGAAAACCTGAGTGGGTCCAAACTGAAACAAAAAGGGTTAGGGACCAATACCTGCAAGGCAAAGGCTGTGGGGCCTAAACTGGAATCAAAAGGGGTCGGGGCCAAAACTGCAAGGCAGAGACTGTAGGGCCAAAACTGGAACCAAAAGGGTTTGGGGACAAAGCTGAAAGGCAAAGGCTGGGGTGCACAAACCTGAACAAAAAGGGTTCTGGGCCAAATCTGCAAGGCAAAACCTAGGGGCCGAAACTGGAATCGAAAGGGTTCGGGGCCAAAGCTGCAAGGCAAAGGCTGCAGGTCCCAAAGTGCAACCATAAGGGTCCGGGGCCAAAGCTGCAAGGCAAAGGATGGAGGGCAAACCCGCAAGGCAAAGGCTGCGGGGCCCCAAGTGGAACCAAAAGGGTTCGGGGCCAAAGCCGCAAGGAAACAGATGTGGGGGAAAACTTGCAAGGCAAACTCTTAGGGAGCCCAAAGTGTAAACAAAAGCATTCAGGGCCAAACCTGCAGGACCAAGGCTGCGGGACCCAAACTGGAACCTAAAGCATTCTGGGCCCAATCTGTAAGGCAAAGACTGAGGGACCCAAACTGAAACAAATGTGTTCCGGGCCCAACCGGCAAGCTAAAGGCTGAGGGAAGAAAACTGGAACGAAAAGGGTTCATGGCCCAACCTGCAAGGCAAATGCTACCTGACCCACACAGCAACTAGAACGGTTCAGGGCAAAACCTGCAAGGCAAAAGCTGCGGTGCCCAAACCTGAACGAAAAAGGTTCGGGGCCAAAGCTGCAGGCAAACTGTAGGGGGCCTAAACTGGAAACAAAAAGGTTCGGGTCAAATCTGCAAGGCAAACTCTGGGGGAAAGGGGCAAACTGGTACCAAAGGTGTTCGGGGCTAAACCTGCAAGGCAAAGGTTGCAGGACCCAAACTGAAATGAAAAGTGTTCAGAGACAAACCTGCACGGCAAACTCTCGGGGGGGACAAACTGGAACAAAAATAATCGGGAGCCAAACTTGCAAGGCAAAGGCTGCAATGCCCAAACCTAAACAAAAAGGGCTCAGGGCCAAACCTGCAACGTAAAGACTGGGGCCCAAAGTGGAACCAAAAGGATTCGGGGCCAAACGTGCTAGGCAAAGGATGCAGTGCTTAAACTAGAACCAAAAGGGTTCAGGGCTAAAGCTGCAAGGCAAAGGCTGCGGGGCCCAAACCTGAATGAAAAGGGTTCAGGGTCAAACCTGTAAGGCAAAGGCTGGGGGGACAAACCTGTAAGGCAAAGGTTGCAGGGCCCAAACTGGAACCAAAAGAGTTCGAGGCCATAGCTGCAAGGCCAATTCAGCGGGGCCCAAACTGAAATGAAAAGGGACCACAGCCAAACCTGCAATGTAAAGGCTCCGGGGCCAAACCTGACGAAAGGGTTGGGGACAAACCAGCAAGTCGAAGTTTGCCAGGACCCAAACTGGAATGAAAAGCGTTCGGGGCCAACCTGCAAAGGCAAAGGCTCGGGGGACAAATCTGCAGTGCAAAGGCTGCGGGGCTTAAACTAGAACCAAAAGCGTTTCTGGCCAAAACCTGCAAGGCTAGGGTCTGCAGGACCCAAACTGGAACAAAAGGGGTTCGGGACCAAACCTGCAAGGTAAAGGCTTCCTGGCCCAAACTTGAATAAAAGGGGTTACGGACTCAAACTGCAAGGCAAAGTCTGTGGGGCCCAAACTGGAATGCAAAGGGTTCAGGGCCTGAAAGGCCAAGGCTGCAGGGCTCAAACGTGAAGAAAAAAGATCTGGGGCCAAACCTGCTACTCAAACTCGAGGGGCCCCAAACTGGAACCAGAAGTGTTCGGGGTCAAACCTGCAAGCCAAAGATATTGTTGGGGGGTCGGGGGAGGGGCAGACAAACCTGCAAGGCAAAGGCTGCAGGGTCCAAACTTGAACCAAAAGGGTTAGGGGCCAAACCTGTGAGGCAACCTCTAGGGGGGCCCAAACTGAAACGAGAAGCATTCGGGACCCAATCTGCAAAGCCAAGCCTGGGGAACCCAAAGTGGAAAGAAAACGGTTCGGGGCCAAATATGCAAGGCAAACAGTTGGGGGGCAAATCTGCAAGGCAAAGACTGTGGGGACAAATTGGAACCAAAAGGGTTCGGGGACAAACCTGCAAGGCAAATTCTAGGGGTCCCAAATGGGAACACAAAGGGTTTGGGGCATTACCTCCAAGGCAAACTCTGAGGGGCCCAAGCTGCTACCAAAAGAGTTCAGGTCCAGACCTTCAAGGCAAAGGTTGCAGGTCCCAAACTGAAACAAAATGGGTTTGCGGTCTAACCTGCAATGCGAAGTCTGCGGGACCTAAACTGGAACGAAAAGAGTTCAGGGCCAAACTTGTAAAGCAAAGGCTGCGGGGAACAAACTGAAACGAAGTGGGTAGGGGCCAAAGCTGCAAGGCAAACTCTGCAGGGGCCAAACTGGAACAAAAAGGGTTGGGGGGGTCAAACCTGCAAGACAAAGGCTGTGGGGCCCAAATTTTAACCAATAGCATTCAGGGCAAAACCTGCAAGGCAAAGGCTGCAGGGCCCAAACCTGAATGAAAAGAGTTTGGGCCAAACTTGCAAGGCAAAGGCTGGGCGGGACAAACCTGCAAGGTAAAGGCTGTGGGGGTCCATACCTGAACAATAAGGGTTAGGGGTCAAACCTGCAAGGCACAATAAGGGTTAGGGGTCAAACCTGCAAGGCAAAGGCTGTGGGGTTCATATCTGAATGAAAAGGGTTAGGGGCCAATCCTGGAAGGAAAATTTGAGGAGACCTAAACTGGAACCAAAAGGGTTCTGGGCCAAACTTGCAAGGCAAACTCTGAGTGGGGCCAAACTGGAACCAAAAGTGTTCCAGGCCAAACCATCAAAGCAAAGATTCGGAGGGCAAACCTGAAAGGCAAAGCCTGTGGGGCCCAAACTAGAACCAAAAGCGTTTGGGGCCAAACCTGCAAGGCAAACCTTAGGGGGCCCAAACTAGAACCAAAAGGTTTCGGGGCATTACTTGCAAGGCAAACTCTGCGGGAGCCAAGCTAGTACCATAAGCGTCTGACCTTCAAGGCAAAGGCTCCTGAACCTCAGGGCAAAGGCCCCAAACTGAAATGGAATGGGGTTCAGGACCAAACCTGCAAGGTAAAGGCTGTGGTGCCTAAACTGGGACCAAAAGGGTTCGGGGCCAAACCTGCAAGACAAAGGCTGCGGGGCCCAAACTGGAACCAAAAGGGTTTGGAGACAATCTGCAAGGCAAAGGATTGGGGTGGGATGGGGGGAACCTTCAAGACAAAGCCCAAAGTGGAAATAGAAGGGTTCCAGGCCTGACCTGCATGGCAAAGTCTGCGGGCCCCAAATTGGAACGAAAGGTTTCGGTGACAAACCTGCATAGCCAAGGCTGCGGGGCCCAAACCTGAATGAAAAGGGTTCAGGGCCAAATCTGCAAGGCCAACTCTAGGGATCCCACCTGGAAACAAATGGGTTCGGGGCCAAACCTGCAAGACAATGGTTGTGGGGCCTAAAGTGGAACCAAAAGAGTTCGGGGCCAAACCTCCAAGACAAAGTCCACGGGGCCCAAACTGAAACCAAAAAGTGTTTGGGGCCAAACCTGCAAGGCAAAAGCTGTAGGACCCAAACTGAAATGAAAAGGGTTTGGGGACAAACCTAAAAGGCAAACTATGGGGGTAACAAACTGGAACAAAAAGGTTTGGGAGCCAAACCTCCAAGGCAAAGGCTGCAGGGGCCCAAACATGAACGAAAAGGGTTCAGGGATAAACCTGCAAGGCAAACTCCACGGGTCCCAAACTGGAACCAAAACAGTTCGGGGCCAGACCTGCAAGGGAAAGACTGCGGGGCCCAAATTGAAACCAAAAGGGTTTAGGGACAAACCTGCAAGGCAAAGACTGCAGGGCCCAAACTGACAGGAAAAGGCTTCAGGACCAAACATGCAATGCAAAGGTTGCGGGGCTCAAACTTGAACGAAGAGGCTTTGGGGTCATTCATTCATTCATTCATTCAATAGTATTTATTGAGCGCTTACTATGTGCAGAGCACTGTACTAAGCGCTTGGGATGAACAAGTCGGCAACAGATAGAGACAGTCCCTGCCATTTGACGGGCTTACAGTCTAATCGGGGGAGATGGACAGACAAGAACAATGGCAATAAATAGAGTCAAGGGGAAGAACATCTCGTAAAAACCTGCAAGACAAACTTTAGGGTGCCCAAACTGGAACCAAAAGGGTTCAGGGCATTACCTTCAAGGCAAAGTCTGGGGGGGCCAAACCTGAACAGAACGGGTTCAGGGCCAAACCTGCAAGGCAAAGACTGGGGACCCAATCTGGAAAGAAATGGGTTCGGGGACAAACCTGAAAGGCAAAGCGTGAAGGGTCCAAACTGGAACCAAAAGGGTTCAGGGACAAACCTGCAAGGCAAAGTCTGATGTGGCAAACCTCCAAGGCAAAGGCTACAGGGCCCAAACTGAAACCAAGAGTCCAGGGCCCAACGTGAAAGGCAAAGGCTGCGGGGCCCAAACTGAACAAAGATGGTTGAGAGCTAAACCTGCAAGGCAAACTATAGGAGGCCCAAACTGGAACCAAAAATGTTCGGGCCAAACCTGCAAGGAAAAGGCTGCCTCACCCAAGCTGGAACGAAAAGGGTTCTGGGCCAAACCTGCAAGCCAAGGCTACCTGACCCAAACTAAAATGACAAGGATTTGGGGCCCAATATGCTAGGCAAAGTCTGGGGGACAAACTGGAACAAAAAGGGTTGGGGGCCAAACAATGCAAAGACTGGGGAGGGGGGCAAACCTACAGTGCAAAGGCTGTGTGGCTCAAACTGGAACCAAAAGGGATAGGGACCAAAGGGATAGGGGCCAAACCTGCAAGGCAAGCTCTAGGGTGCTCAAACTGGAACCAAAATGGTTTGGGGCCAAACCTATAAGGCAAAGGCGGCAGAGCCCAAACTGAACCAAAAGTGTTTGGGGACAAACGTGCAAGGCAAAGGCTGCATGGCCCAACTGGTACCAGAAGGGTTCGGGGCCAAAGCTGCAAGGCAAAGGCTGTGGGCCAAACCTGCAAAGCAAAGGCTGTGGGGCCCAATGTGGAAACAAAAGCATCCGGGCCCAACATGCAAGTCAAAGTCTGCGGGACCCAAATTGGAATGAAAAGCGCTCGGGGCCAAATTTGCAAGGCAAAGGCTGCGGGCCTCAAACTTGAAGAAATAGGATTCGGGGCCAAACCTGCAAGACAAAGGCTGTGGGACGCAAACTGAAATGAAACCGTTTCATGGCCAGTCCTGCAAGGCAAACTCTAGTGGACCCAAAGTGGAACCTAAATGGTTCAGGGCCAAACCTGCAAGGCAAAGACTGCGGGGCCCAAACCTGAATGAAGAGGGGACGGGGCCAAACCTTCAATGCAAAGGCTCGGGGGCCAAACCTCCTAGGCAAAGATTGCGGGGCCAAAACTGGAACTAAAAGGGTTGGGGATCAAACCTGCAAGGCAAGAGCGACCCGAACTGAAATGAAACCGTTTCGGGTCCAATCCTGCAAGGCAAACTCTAGAGGACCCAAAGTGGAACCTAAAAGGTTCGGGGTCAAACCTGCAAGGCAAAGGCTGAGCAGCCCCATCCTGAACAAAAAGAGTTCAGGTCCAAACAAGCAAGGCAAAAGCTGGGGGGACCAACCTACAAGGCAAAGGCTGCGGGGCCCAAAGTGAAATCAAATGGGTTCTGAGCCAAACCTGCAAGGCACAGGCTGCCGTGCCCAGACTGTAACCAAAAGGGTTTGGGCTCAAACCTGCAAGGCAATGGCTTTGGGGCCCAAATTGAAACGAAAATGGTTCAGGGCCAAAGCTGCAAGGTAAAGGCTGAGGGACCCAAACTGAAGCGAAAAAGGTTCTTGGAGAAATTTGCAAGGCAATCTCTGAGGGGACCAAACAAGAACAAAAAGGGTTGAGAGTCAAACCTGCAAAGCAAAGGCTGTGGAGTCCCTAACCTGAACATAAAGGGTTCGAGCCAAATCTGCAGCTCCAGGCTTTGAGGGACAAACCTGCAAGGAAACTCTGAGGGGGCAAAACTGAAACTTTAAGGATTGGGGGCCAAACTGGTAAGGCAAAGGTTGCGGGGCCCAAACTGGAACCAAAATGGTTAAGGGTCAAACCTGCAAGGCAAATGCAGCTGGGCCGAAACTGTAATGAAAAAGTTTCGGGGCCAAACCTGCACGACAAAGGTTGGGTAGGGGCAAACCTGGAAGGCAAAAGCTGTGGAGTCCTAACTGGAACGAATAGGGTTCAGGGTCAGATTTGCAAAACGAAGGCTGGTGGGGGTGGGGATGGGGGGGCAACCTGCAAGGCAAATGCTGCAGGGCCCAAACTGGAATGAAAAGCGTTTGGGGCCAAACCTGAAAGGCAAAAACTGCAGGGTCCAAATTGGAACAAAAAGGGTTTGGGCCAAAACCTGCAAGACACGGGCTGCGGGGGCGCGGGCACAATTGGAAGGCAAAAACTGGGGGACCCAAACTGGAACCAAAAGTGTTTGGGAACAGGCCTGCAAAGAGAAGGCTAGTGGACCCAAAATGGAACCAAAAGCGTTGGGGGCCGAACCTGCAAGTCAAAGGTTGGAGGGGCAAAAGTGGAACGAAAAGTGTTCGGACTCAGGCTTGCGAGGCAAAGGCTCAGGGGAAAATCTGGAAGACAAAGGCTAGGGGTCCTAAAATGGAATAAGAGGAGTTTGAGTCCAGGCATGGAAGGCGAAAGCAGGGGGCCCCAACTGGTACGAAAAGGGTTCGGGGCCATACCTTCAAGGCAAGACTAGGGGGCCCAAACCGGAATGAAAAGGGTTTGGGGCCAAACCTCCAAAACAAAGACTGGGATGGAGGGGTGGGAGGGGAAACAGGAACAAGAAACGTTTGGAGGCAAATCTGCAAGGCAAAAGCTTGGGGGGGCGATCTGGAAGACAAAGGCTGGGGGTCCCAAAATGTAATGAGAAGCGTTCGGGGTCAGTCCTGAGAGGCAAATCTGGAGGCAACTAACTGGAATGAAAAGGGTTCGGGGCCAAACCTGCAAGGTGAGGGCTGTGAGTGCTAAACTGGAAAGTAAAGCATTTGGAGCCAAATGCGCAAGGGAAAGGCTGAAGGGTAAAACTAGAAGGCAAATACTGGGGAACCTAAACTGGAAAAAATGGTATGGGGTCAGGCCTGCAAGGCAAATGTGGGAGGACCAAACCTGGAATGAGAAGGCTTTGGGGCTAGGCCTGGAAGGCAAAGGTGGGGGGACCCAAACCTGAAGGGCAAAGGCCCGGGGGCCCAACTGGGTACGAGAAGCATCGGGGCCAAGCCTGGAAGCAAATGACAGGGGAGTCCAACCTGGAAGGCAAAGGAGGGAGGGACCAACCTGGAACGAGAAGGGTTCAGCACCAAACTAGAAGGCAAAGGCCGGGGTATCCAACCTGGATATAGAAGGCTGGGCCAGGCTGGGAAGGCAGAGGCTGGAGAGCCAAACCTGGAACAAGAAAGCTTTGGGGCTAGGCCTGGAAGGCAAAGGCCTGGGGGCCAGGCCAGGAACTCAAAAGCCAAGGGACCCAACCTGGAATGAGAAGAGTTCAGGGCCAGGCCTGGAAGCCCAAGACTGTCCTGGGGAGGGGGACAATGTGGAAAGCAAAGGCGGAGTGTCCCAACCTGCAAGGCAAAGGCAGCGAAGCCCAACCTCAAACAAGAAGGGTTCAGGGCTAGGCCTGGAGGGCAAAAGCAGGTGGGCAGTCAGGAAAGGCAAAAGTGTTGGGCAGGGGTGGGGAGGCAAACCTGGAACGAGAATAATAATAATAATAATGTTGGTATTTGTTAAGCGCTTACTATGTGCAGAGCACTGTTCTAAGCACTGGGGTAGACACAGGGGAATCAGGTTGTCCCACGTGGGGCTCACAGTCTTAATCCCCATTTTACAGATGAGGTAACTGAGGTACAGAGAAGTTAAGTGATGCCCACAGTTACACGGCTGACAAGTGGCCAAGCCAGGATTCAAACCCATGACCTCTGACTCCAAAGCCCGTGCTCTTTCCACTGAGCCACGCTGTTTGGGGCTAGTGCTGGAAGACAAAAGTCAGGGGGCCCAAGCTGGAAGGCAAAGGCAGTGGGACCAAACCTGAAGGCAAAGGGTGGAGGGCCCTACTTGGTATGAGATGTGTTTGGGACCAGGCTGGAAGGCAAAGGTGGGGGGACCAAACCTGGAATGAGAAGTGTTCCTGGCCAGGCATGGAAGGCAATGGCTGGGAAGGGGGGGCCCACCATGAACGAGAAATTTTAGGGGCCAAGCCTGGAATGAAAGGCGGGGGGCCAACCTGGAATGAGAAGGCTTTGGGGCCAAGCCTAGAGGAAAATGGCAGGGGTCCCCACCTGGAACGAGAAAGGTTCAGGGCCAGGCCTGGAAGGAAACATCATGGCTGTCCAACCTCGCAGGCAAAGGTGGAGGGGGCCAAACATGGAACAAAAAGTATTCGGGGCCAGGCCTGGAAGCCAAAGGCTGGTGGGTCCAACCTGGAATGAGAGGTCTTCGGGGCCAGGGTGGGAAGGTAAAGGCTGGGGGGCCCAACCTGGAATGAGAAGTCTTCGGGGTGGGGAGGGCGGGGGGACAAACCTGGAAAGAGAAGGTTTTGAGGCCAGGGTTGGAAGGCAAAGGCAGGGAAGCCAATCCTGGAACACAAAGGCATCGGGGCCAGGCCTAGAAGGCCGTGGAGGGGAGGAGGTCCAACCTGGAACGAGAAGGGTTTGGTGCCAAACTTGGAAAGCAAAGGCCGGGGAGGCCAAACCTGGAAAGAGAAGTGTTCAGGCCAAGGCCTGGAAGGCCATGGAGGGTGGGGGGCCCAACCTGGAAAGCAAAGGCTGGGTGGCCCAACCTGCAAGGCGATGCCTGGGGGGCCCAACCTGGAATGAGAAAGGTTTGGGCTCGGGCTGGGAAGGCAAAGGCAGAAGGTCCAAACTCAAACAAGAAGGGTTTGGGGTGAGGCCTGGAAGGCAAAGAGGGTGGCCAGGCTGGGAAAGGCAAAAGCGGGGGTGGGGGCAAACCTGGAACAAGAAGGGTTCGGGGCCAGGCTGGGAAGGCAGTGGTGGGGTTGGTCCAATCTGGAACAAGAAGCGTTCGGGGCCAGGCCTGGAAGGCAAAGGCGGGGAGAGCAGGCAAACCTGGAACGAGAAGGCTACGGGCCAGGCCGGGCAGGCAAAGGATTGGGAGGGCAAACCTGGATCACTAATGTTTCAGAGTCAGGCCTGGAAAGCAAAGGCAGGGGGCCAAATCTGTAATGAGAAGCCTTTGGGGCCAGGTCTAGAAGGCAAAAGTGTGGGGGCCCAACAAGGAACTCGGAGGGTTAGGGGCAAGGCCTGGATGTCAAAAGCTGGGGGGGCCAGGCTGGGAACTCAAAGGTGCAGGGGTCCAAACTGGATTGCGAATGCTTCGGAGCCAGGCCGGGAAGGCAAAGGCTGGGGGTGCCAAACCTGGAATGAGAAGGGTTGGGCCAGGCCTGGAAGGCAAAGGGGGGGGGTCTGACCTAGAAGGCAAAGGTGGAGCGGCACAACCTTGAACGAAGGGGTCGGGGTCAGGAAGGAAACGGTGGGAGTGTCCAACCTCAAAGGCAAAGGCCAGGGGGACCAAACCTGAAACAAGAAGGCTTCAGAGCCAAGCCTGCAAGGCAAAGGAGGGTGAGTCCAACCTGGAAGGCAAATGCTGCGGGGGGTAACCTGGAACGAGAAAGCTTCAGGGTCATGCCTCTATGGCAAAGGCAGGGGGACCAAACCAGGAATGAGAAGAGTTCGTGGCCAGGCATGTAAGGCAAAGGCAGGGGGAACCAACCGTGCATGAGAAGTGCTTGGGGCCAGGCCTGGAAGGCAATGGCAGGGGTGGCCCCAACTGGAACGAGAAAAGTTCGGGGCCAGACCTGGAGTCAAAGGGGTGGGAGCAACCTAGGATGAGAAGGCTTCGGGGCCAGGTCAGGAAGGCAAAGGCAGGAGGCCCATCCTGGAACGAGAAGGTTTGGGGCCAGGCTGGAAGGAAATGGCGGGGGTGTCCAACCTCAAAGACAAAGGCGGGGGCCAAACCTGGAACGAGAAGTTTCAGGCCAGGCCTGGAAGGCAAAGGCAGGGTGGCCCAACCTGGAACGAGAAGGCTTTGGGGCCAGGCTTAGAAGGAAAAGGAGGGGGAGCCAGTTTGGAACGGAAGGGTTTGGGTCCAGGCCTAGAAGGCAGTGGCAAAGTAGGCCCAACCTGGAATGAGAAAGGTTCGGGGACAAGCCTGGAATGGGGGGCAACCTGGAATGAGAAGTCTTCGGGGATAGGTCGGTAAGGCAAAGGCTGGGGGCGAGGGGGCAAACCTGGAATGTGAAGGCTTTGGGGCCAAGCTTAGAAGTCAAAGTTAGGGGGACCAAACCTGGAACGAGAAGGGCTCGGGGCCTGGGCCTGGAAGGCAAAGGTGGGGAGGGGTCCAACCTGCAAGGCAAAGGCAGGTGGGCCTAACCTGGAACACAAAGGCCTCAGGGCAAGGCCAGGAGGGCATGGGTTAGGCAGATGTAAAACTTAGGTTAAGGAAAATGTTACGTTATAGGAAGGGATAGGCTGGGGAAAGGTTAGGCCATGGCAAAAGTTTAAGTCGGCAATGAGTTATGCTAGGGGGAAAGGTTAGGCAGGGGGAAAGGTTAGGCCAGAGGGAAAGGTAAGCCTCTGGGAAAAGGTTAGGCTAGGTGTAAAGGTTAGTTTTAAGGGAAAAGCTTAGGCTAGGGGATAGGGTTAGGCTAGGGGAAAAGGTTTAGACTGGGGAAAAGCTAAGGTCGTGGAAAAGGTAAGGCTGGGGGAAAGGAGAGGGTACGGGAAAAGTTGAGGCCAGGAGAAAAGGTTAGACTAGGGTAAAAAGGTTAGGGCCGGTGAAAGGTAGACTATGGAAAATGATTGGTCCTGGGGGAAAAAGGTTAGGTTCAGGAAAAGCTTAGGTTATGGTAAATTGGTTTAGGCCCCTAGGGGAAAAGTTTAGGCCCAGGGAGAAGTTAGGCCAGGGAAAGGTTAGTCTTGGGGAAAAGGTTAGTCTCAGGGAAATGTTTTGGCTAGGGGAAAAGGTTAAGTCAGGGAAAAGGTTAGGCCAGGGAAAAGGTTAGGCCAGGGAGAGGTTAGACTAGGGGAAAACTTTAGGTTAGGGGAAAAGCTTAGGCCAGTGGAAATGTTTAGGGCAGGGCAGAGGTTTAGGGCTGCGGAAAAGTTTAGGGTAGGCGGAAAATGTTACATCACGGAAAATGTTAGGCTAGGGCAAAAGGTTAGGCGAGGGGAAAGTTTAGGCAAGTGGAAAGGTTAGGCAAAGGGCAAAAGGTTTAGGTGAGGGGAAAGGTTAGGATAGGGCTAAAGGTTAAGCGAGGGGAAAGGTTAGGCTAGGGGAATAGGTTAGACTGGGAAAAGGATAGACTGTGGGAAATGGACAAAGTAGGGAAAAAGGTTAGGCGAGTGAAAAAGATTAGGCTAGGGGAAACGTGAGGTTAGAGGAAAATTTTAGGCTAGGGGAGAATGTCGGGTGAGCAGAAAAGGTTAGGAGAGGGGAAAAGTAAGCTTAGGGAAAAGGGTTAGACTAGGGGAAAGAATAGGCTAGGGGAAAGGTTAGACTAGGAGAAAACGTTAGGGTAGGGGGAAAAGTTTAGGCTAGTGAAAACTTTAGGCTAAAGGAATAGGTTAGGTCAGGGGAAAAGGTTAGCTAGGGACAGGTTAGGACTAGGGGGAAAGTTTAGGCCAGAGTGAAGTTTAGGTTACAGGAAAAAAGTTGGGCTAGGTGAAGCGGTTAGTCTAGGGGAAAGAGTAGGCTAGGGGAAAGATTAGATTAGGGAAACTATTAAGCTAGTAGAAAAGTTAGGTGGGGGAAACCATTAGGCTTATTGGGAAAAGGTAGGCCAGGAAGAGGGTAGGCTAGGGGAAAACCTTAGGCTAAGGGAAAAGGTTAGGCCAGGGGAAAATAGGTAAGGCCAGGGGAAGGTTAGCGCTAGTGGAAAAGTTAAGGCTAGGGGAAAAGGTTAGCCAGGGTGAAAAAGGTTAGGCCAGAGGAAAAGATTAGCTCAGGGAAAAGGATAAGCCAAGTGAAACGTTTATTCTAGGCAAAAATGTTAGCCTAGGGGAAAGGATAGGGGTCAGGTTAGGCTTTGGGAAAGGGTAAGGCCAGGGGAAAGGTTAGGCTAGGGGAAAAGGTTAGTCTAAAAGGAAAGGTTAGCCCAGGGGATTGTTAAGTCAAGGAAAATGGATAGATCAAGGAAAAGGTTAGGCTAGGGGAAAAGGTGAAGATAGGGACACGTTTGGGCCAGGGGAAAAGGTTAGGCTGGGGTAAAGTTAAGGCTAAGGGAAAGGTTTAGGCAAAGGGAAACGTTAGGCTTGGGGAAACAGTTTAGGGGAAAATATTAGGCATGGGGAGAATGTTGGGGTAGGGGAAAAGGTTAGGCTAAGGGAAAAGGTTATTTCAAGGAAAAGGATAGATCAAGGGAAAAGGTTAGTCTAGGGAAAAAAAGTTATACTAGGGGAAGATTTAGGCTAGGAGTCAGGTTAGGCTATGGGAAAAAGTTAGGCCAGGGGAAGAGGTTAGGCCAGGGGAAAATGTTAAGGCAAGGGAAAAGGTTAGGATAGGCAGAAATGTTAGGCTGGGGAAAGGTTAGGCTAGGGGAAAAAGGTTAGGCCAGGCGAAAATGTTAGGCGAAGGGACAAGGTTAGGCTGGGGAAGGGTTTAGGCTCAGGGGAAAAGGTTAGGATGGGGTGAAGGTTAGGCTAAGGGAAAGAATAGGCTAGGGAAAACATTAGGCTCAGGGAAAACATTTAGGTTAGGGGCAAGGTTTAGGCTAGGGGAAAGATTCAGGCTTGAGGAAAAGTTTAGACTAGGGGAAAAGGGTAGGCTAGGGGAAAAGGTTAGGCCAGGGGAATAGTTTAGGCCAGGGAAAACGTTTAGGCAGGGGAAAAGGTTAAGCCAAGGGAAAAGCTTAGGCTATGTAAATACATTACGCTAGGGCAAAGGTAAGGCCAAGGGCCAAGGGAAAGGGTTAGGCCAGGGGAAAAGATTAGACCAGGGAAAAGGTTAGGCAAGGGAAAAGGTTAGCCTAGAGGAAAAGATTAGGCAAGGTGTAAAGTTTATGTTAGGGGAAAGGTTAGGCTAGGGAAAAGGTTGGGCCAGGAGAAAAGCTTAGATCAGGGGAAAAGGTTAGGCCAGGGAGAATACCTGCATTGTATTAATTGGGTCCTCCCCATTCAACTGATGCTGGACCTGTAAGATTGAAAGGGCACTCTGGTAGTATGTGGGAGACAAGCATATCTTGAAAGTGTAAGGGAAGGAGAGCAGAAAAGTGGGGTCAGGTCTGTTAAGGTGGTGAGTCAGGGCTGCAGTGAACATCCCTGTTCATTCTGTTGTACTGTACTCTCCTAACCATGTAGTACAGTGCTCTACACATAGTAAGCACTCAGTAAACACCACTGATTAACTGCAGGAAGGAAGTGTCTCTTGGAATTTCCACAGCCACAGAGAAAGACTGGAGAACAAAGAAGCAGTTTGAGTGGCCAAGAAGTCTTCCGAAATAGAATGTTAGGCCCTTGACCCCACTACCCACTTTCCTCACAGGCACGAATAAAGTTGGGAAAGGGGAAAGATTATACCTCCACATAGCCTGCCAAGGACACCTAGAAGGAAATTACCTTTCCCAAAAGAGCCCCTAGTAAGCAAGCCAGAAAGCAGATTCAGTCTCCCTCTAGCCTGGAACTCCTCCCTCTCCGCATAGGCCAGACCACCACCACTCTCCCTTTCTTCAGAGCATTACTAGGTCTCAACTTCACCAACAAGCCTTCTCTGATTAAACCCTCTCCCCTCTCACCCCCCCAATTTCTTCGTCCTTCTGCGTCAACACCTTTAGACATCTGCTATTTGCCCTGCAGCATTTATGTGCATAACAGTAAACTATGCACTCTGTGTACAGAAGTGCAGTGGGTGTGAGCACAGAGGAGGAAGTCAATGGTAATAATAATAATGATAAATAATAACTGTGGCATTTCTTTAGCACTTAAAATATGCCAGGCACTGTACTAAGCAATGGGGTACATTACAAAAAAAAAATTGGGTTGGATGAAGTCTTTGTCCCATGGTGAAGCTCACGGTCTCAAGACTCCTCTGAGGCACAGAGGAGTGAAGCAAACTTGGCCCAGGGCCACACAGGCAGACACGTGCCGAGCTAGGATTAGAACCCCTTTACCTTTAAACTCCCAGGACTGTGCTCTAGCCAGCTAAGGAGAGAACGAGGTAAAAAACATACTGGTGATTATTGAGGGCATGGACTGTGTGCTGAGAACACTAGGACATGCTGGAGGAGTATGATACTGAGTTATTATGCTATATGTTAAGCACTTACTATGCGCCAAGCACTGTTCTAAGCGCCAGGGTAGATAAGAGGTGATCAGTTCCTCCTATGCGAGGCTCACTGTCTTAATCCCCATTTTACAGATGAGGGAACTGAGGAATGGAGAAGTTAAGTGACTTTTCCCAAGGTCACACAGCAGACAAGTGGCAGAGATGGGATTAGAATCCACATCCCTCTGAATCCTAAACCCATGCTCTTGCCACTAGGCCTGTGGTTGTGGGCAGGGAATGTGTCTGTCCTATTGTACGAGAGTGCTTTGTGTAGTGCTTTGCACACAGTAAGCCCTCCATCATGTCTGACGATGTGAGATCTGGCGTTATGGGATCTGGTCCCGTAAGACTCGCCTCAGTGAGTGACTATGGAGGCCCAAGTCTCCCTGTCCTGCTCTCCATCACCCGCTAAGAATCACATCTGTTGGACACTTTAGACTCCAAGAGAGCCATTTGTCTGATAGAAAAGGGAGAGATGGGGGGCGAAAACCATCTAGTTTACCAACGTGAGTCTTCCTGAAATGTGGGTTGCCCAGTAGAGGTGAGGTTTGACAATTGCAGCTATGCCATCGTGGCTTAGTGGAAAGAGCACAGTCTTGGGAGTTAGAGGTCGTGGGTTCTAAGATCGAGCACTGCACTTGTCAGGTGTGTGACTTTAACAAAGTGAGCTGCAGGATGTAGTAGTCTGCTTAATGATAATAATAATAATGATGATAATGATAATAATAACAATAATAATTACGGTATTTGTTAGTGCTTACTATGTGTCAAGCACTGAGATAAAATACAAGGTAATCAGGTTGTCCCACGTGGGGCTCACAGTCTTAATCCCCATTTAACAGATGAGGTCACTGAGGCACAGAGAAGTTAAGTGACTTGCCCACAGTCACACAGCCCACAAGTGGCAGAGCTGGGATTTGAACTCATGAGCCCTGACTCCAAAGCCCGTGCTCTTTCCACTGAGCCACGTTGCTTCTCCACTACTGTCAAGGCCACAAATGCCCCTTTTCTGGGCCTGAAGCTATGCCAGATGAGTCTGCAGACAGGACTGAGGGCAATGGGAGGTTTGATCCATCTAGAGGTTTAAGGGCCCCAGGTCTTCTCCGATCCACAGTCGGGTCAGAAAGAACCAGTTCCCTGCACAGAGTCCCAGTTTGCATTTCCAGTACCAGCCTCTGTGGGCAGCCTGCTCCTCTCTCTCTTCTCCTCCTCCAGAGATGAACTTGGAAGCATGGAAACTCAAACACAAACATATTCACCAACCACAAAAAAGACCTTCCCTTAGAGGTGGCGTCACAGTTCCTGGCTCCATCACTCCATGAGGATTAGAGTTGGGAAATGCATTGTGGTGGTCACGGAGGGGTCCCCATTTGATAGGAGCTAGCACTATCACAAGTGGATGGGGTACCCAGTTGTCGACAGGGCTGTGCAGGGCACCAGGTCTGCTCAGTTGGTCAAACCAAAGCCAGCTCCCTGCACCGAGCCCCAGTTCATTGTGTCCAGAACCAGCTTTCCTGCCCGACTGTGGCAGCCCCCCTCTTCATTACTCTCCCCAAAGCTAACCCCATCTTTTCACGCATGCAAGCACACATGCAAATACTTTGAGTGAGAGTGAATTACAGAGTTCCATCTTTTAATGGTGGGGTGCATTTGGGAATTGATGTGACTGCCCACGTGCAGGGAGATAAACCTCAAGGGTGGAGAGTTGTAGTGAGCTGCAACTGCAGAGGGAACAGTAGCCTGTAGTTTTCTCCCCGTGGTCATCCAGCCCCATCCTGCAGCGTTCTGGAGGAGAAGATCTGTGGGGCTTTCCTTCTCCTAGGGCTTAGAGCTGACTGGGCCCAGAATCAAGGGTCTTGGAACTCACCATAAATGCCTCCTCTGAAGATGGGGAAGAGGTTCCTCAGTCTCATGGGAGAGAGGCAATACTGGAACCATCCATACAGCTAATTAATTAAGCCAGTTAATTTCTCCCTGCACGGCACTTAGCAGGTCATCGGGTTCTGCTGCTTTAGATGCTTCTGCTGTCAGGAGCTGAGTTGGGATACATCAGTTTTCTAAAGTCAATCAGGCCCTGACTCTGCAGCAAACAAGCCATGAACATCCAGGTAAGTCCTTTGGCATCAGGTTCAAGGAACAGGCAACCACATGAAGATGCAAAGATTCTTCCCGTGAATTAATCAGTGATGAGCTCCACTCCGGGAGTCCAACAGACACACAATTCCCCAAGGCTTTAACCACTTGATCAATCAAATCGATAGAATTTATTGGGAACATACTGTGTGCAGAGCAGTGGACTAAGAGCTTGGGAGAGGACAATAGAACAGAGTGGGTAGACATGTTCCCTGCCCACAATGAGCTTACAGCTTAGAGGGATGGTCTAGAGTTGATCAGCAGTACTTATTGAGGGCTTTCTATGTGCTGAGCACTGGACTGAGCACAAGGGAGAAAACAATACAATAGAGTCGGGAGACATGTTTCCTGCCCACAGTGAGCTTACCCAGATGTTTGTAGTAGAAAAAAGGATGAGACATGATTTGGAAGTTCTCTTCAGTGAGAGTAACACTCTCATTTCACACCTTTCTGAATGCTCCTTTTGTGCCAGTGGGATATGTGCCTGGCACTGTTTTAAGTCCTGCGACAGATATGAGCTGATGAGGTAGGACAAAAGGCCGTGTCCACATAATAATGATAATTATTATTATTATTAACAATGAAAATAATTATGATAATAAAATGGTAATTCAATACCTATTCCCCCTTCTTTTTATACTATGAGTTCCATGTGGGACAGGGATTGAGGCTGACCCAATAATCTTGGAATCTACCCAGGGCTTGGTACAGTGCTGGGCACATAGTGGGCATTTAACAATCACAGTCTTAATCCCTATTTTAAGCTAGTGGGCAGGGAATACAAGAATGGATTAACCAACAGACACACAATTCCCCAAGGCTTTAACCACTTGATCAATCCGAATTGATAGAATTTATTGGGCACATACTGTGTGCAGAGCAGTGGACTAAGAGCTTGGGAGAGGACAATAGAAACTGAGTGGGTAGACATGTTCCCTGCCCACAATGAGCTTACAGCTTAGAGGGATGGTCTAGAGTTGATCAGCAGTACTTATTGAGGGCTTACTGTGTGCTGCGCACTGGAATGAGCACAAGGGAGAAAACAATACAATAGAGTCGGGAGACATGTTTTCCTGCCCACAGTGAGCTTACCCAGATGTTTGTAGTAGAAAAAAGGATGAGACATGATTTGGAAGTTCTCTTCAGTGAGAGTAACACTCTCATTTCACCTTTCTGAATGCTCCTTTTGTGCCAGTGGGATATGTGCCTGGCACTGTTTTAAGTCCTGCGACAGATATGAGCTGATGAGGTAGGACAAAGTCCGTGTCCCACATAATAATAATAATAATTATTATTATTAACAATGAAAATAATAATTATAATAATAAAATGGTAATTCAATACCTATTCCCCCTTCTTTTTATACTATGAGTTCCATGTGGGACAGGGATTGAGGCTGACCCAATAATCTTGAATCTACCCAGGGCTTGGTACAGTGCTGGGCACATAGTGGGCATTTAACAATCACAGTCTTAATCCCTATTTTAAGCTAGTGGGCAGGGAATACAAGAATGGATTAACCAGTATCTACCCCAGCATTTAGTTCTGTAGTGGTAATGATATTTGTCAAGTACTTACCATGTACCCATGCACTGTTTTAAAGCGCAGAAGTAGATACAAGCTAATCAGGTTGTATACAGTCCATGTCCCTCATGGAGCTGACAGTCCGTATCCCCATTTTAGCAAATGAGGTGACCGAGGTAGAGGGAAGTGAAGGGACTTGCACATGGTCACACAGCAGAAAAGGGGGCAGAAGTGGCATCAGAAGCCAGGTCCTTCTGACCCCCGGGCCCAGACTCTCTCCATTAGGCGACACTGGCTTAGCACTTTAAATGGCCATTATAATAACAATAATGACATGGGCTTCAGCTACCACGTCAGTATGAATGACTCCCAAATCCAATCTCTCGCAAACATCTGCCGCTTGAGAGTGGGAAAAGCTTTTTCATTCCCAGCAGTATCTTCAAGTCTTCAATTTGATTCCATTCTATTATTATCCACTCTCTATAATTTATATTAACGTCTGCCTCCCCACCTAGACTGTAAGCTCGTTGTGAGTGGGGGAACCTGTTTTCCTGTTAGAGAAGCAGCGTGGCTGCAGTGGAAAGAGCACGGGCTTGGAGTCAGAAGTCATGGGTTCAAATCCCTGCTCTGCCACTTGTCAGCTGTGTGACTGTGGGCAAGTCAGCTTAACTTCTCTGTGCCTCAGTTACCTCATCTTAAAATGGGGATTAAGACTGTGAGCCCCTCGTGGGACAACCTGATTACCTGCAACTACCCCAGCTCTTAGAACAATGCTAATGCACATAGTAAGCACTTAACAAATGCCAACATCATCATCATTTCCAACTAAGATGTATTGGACCCCAATGTGCTTCGTACAGTGCTCTGCACACAGCGCTTGATACCTTTGATTGATTGTGAGCTTACTGTTGATTTTATAACAGTTACAATGCTTCCATAAAGATTTGGATAGACTCTCTGCAGCATCCAGAAATACCAGCATCCAAGAAAGTGACTATAATAAGGATATTTTGCCATTCAAAATTGGAAAAATAAAAGTGATCGGAAGTCATGGGTATTAGCTCCACATGGACAGGACCTGTGTCCCACTTGATCTGCTTACTTCCACCCCACCTCCTGGTAGCAATACCTGGGCACATAGTAAAATGCTTAACTAATGCCTTATTATTAATTAATGAAATAATAATAATAATTAAATGGTAATTAATACCTCTTCCCCTTCTTTTTAAAACTGTGAGTTCCATGTGGGACAAGGACTGAGCCTGACCTGATAAATCTTGAATCTACCCAGGGCTTGGTACAGGCTGGGGCACATAGTGGGCATTTAACAATGCGACCGACAATTATTATTATGGCAGGTGAGGTTGGGAGTCAGCTGGTTTCTCAACCGATTTTTGTCTTCTCTCTCCTTCCCCTGTCTTGTTAACTAGGGGAGTGTGGTTAGACTCCACAGACTGGACCTGGCCAAAGAGGCCACATGGGAGATTAACCAATAGGGTTTATTTTTCTACAGAAACGTTCTGGACAATGTCACCCCCCTCCTCAAAAATCTTCAGTGGTTGCCTATTCATCTCCGTTATCAAACGAAAACTCCTCACTATTGACCTTTAAAGCTCTCCAACACCTTGACCCTTCCTACCTCACCTCTCTTCTCTCCTTCTACATCCCAGCCCACACATCCACTCCTCTGGTGCTAACCTTCTCACTGTGGCCTCCATCTCCCCTGTCTCACTACCCATCCCCTGGCCCACGTCCTACCTCCCGCCTGGAACGCTTCAATATGACCGACTGATTTACTTGATTAATTTGGTCCTCCCTCCTCAAAACTGCCAATCTCTCTTCCTCCCTTCAAAACTCTACTGAAGGTACACCTCCTCCAAGAGGCTTTCCCAGACTATGTCCCACTTTTCCTCAGTATCCCACTCCCTTCTGGGTCACCATGACTAGAGCAACTTTGCTCTTTCGCCCCTCTCCCTGCCCCTCAGCCCTTATGAATATATCTATAATTTTATTTATATATATTGATGTGTACTTACTGGTATAGATGTTTGCCGCTCGCCCCCCAACACACACACACACACACACACACACATACACACACAGTGAGCCTGTGGTGGGCAGGAATTGTCTCTCTTTACTGCTCTATTGTACCCACCCAAGCACTTAGTAAAGTGCTCTGTTCACAGTAAGCACTCAATAAAATAATGAATGAAATTTATACAGACCATTCACCAAGAGCTTGGTAGAGTTTAACGGATATGGTAGAACAACGTCCCTGGCCTTGGGAGGCATCTTACATGTTAGTGTGGGGAGGCAGGACACCGTAAAAAGAAAATTACAGGAAAGCAGGGATTGCTGGGTTAACACAAATGGCAATTGTTGTGTGAGGGGCAAGCGCGGCACATGTGTTGCTCTCGAGTGCTATCTCCGCATGGGTGAGTACTTTATGTATTTTGAAGTTGTCTGTTTTGGTGGTGGGGGCTCTGCGGCTATGGCATATGGCAACACGTATGGTGGTTCTTCGGCATTCCCGTGTGTTGTGTGTGCGGCGCCTGGTGAAAATTCCGGCTGTCGTGGGCCTGGGAATCAGGTCAGGGTTCTAATCGCGCAAACTCTACCCCTTGGCTGCTGTGTGGCCTTGGGCAAGTCACTTCACTGTGTCTTTTCTCATCTGTAAAATGACCAATTAAGACAGGGAGCCCCATCTGGGACAGGGACTGTGTCCAACCTGATTTGCTTGTGTTCCACCCCGCTCCCCTACCACCCGGTATAGTGCCTGGCACATCGTGGGCACTTAAATACTACAATTAATCCCAACTCTGGCCATTTGTCTACTGTGTGATCTTGGGCAGGTGAAAACCTCTTTGGGCCTCAGTTGTCTCCTCTGTAAAATGGAGATGTGAGACTGGGTGCCCTGTATGGGACACCCATACAGGTGTCCAATCCCAATAGCTGTATCTTTAACCAAGCTCTTGCTGCAGTGCGCTGACATGCTAACGCTAACAATACCACAGTTATTATTATTACTATTGCTATTAAAAACCGAGTTAGGAGACACATTCCTTCCTTGTCCAGATGCACATCCTGGCACTTGTGCACTTGATGCTACGATTATTGTGCTTATTTTATTAGAAAAGGGGGAGGGGAAGCAGAGGCCCAGAAAGATTGAGGCATACAACTAAGTCACACAGCAAGTTACTTGGGTCACTTTGATATGAACAGATTGAATCTGAGCCCTTGCCCACCTCCAACCTATTCTACCCACCCACCCCGTCTCTTGGGGCCTTAGTGGGTTCTGCCTTCCACCCTAACCCTGCCACATAAGTACATAGGGGTAGGGAGAAATCTGATACTCTCCAGGCTATAGGAACCACATTCCTCTAGAGACCCTGAGGCTGGGTAGGGGGAGAGGGAAGGGGAAAAGGAGGGTGTCATCACCCCCCAAAAGTGCAAGGCAAAGGCTGGGGGGCTCAAACTGGAAAGAAAAGGGTTCAGGGCCAAACATGCAAGCCAAAGATTGGTGGGGGGCAAACCTGCAGGGAAAAGGCTGGGGGCCCAAAGTGGAAACCAAAAGAGTTCAGAGCCAAACCTGCAAGGCAAAGGCTGCAGCACCAAAGTGGAAGCAAAAGTGTTTGGAACCAAAGCTGCATGGCAAAGGCTGTGGGGTCCAAACCTGAACGAAATGGGTTCGGAGCCAAACCTGCAAGGCAAAGGCTGTGGGGCATAAACTAGAACCAAGAGAGTTCGACGACCAAAGCTGTGAGGCAAAGGCTGCGGGACCCAAACAGGAACTTTGAGGGTTCGGGGCCAAACCTGCAAGGCAAATGCTGTGGGGCCCAAACTTAAACAAAAGAGTTCAGGTTCAAATCTGCAATGCAAAGGCTGCGAGGCCCAAACCTGAATGAAAAGGGTTCAGGGACAAACTTGCAAGGCAAACTCTGGAGGGGCCAAACCTGCAAAGGCAAAGCCTGTGGAGCTCAAACCTGAACAAAAAGGGTTCTGGGACCCAAACCTGCAAGGAAAAGGCTGGGGGGATAAAGCTGCGGGGCAAAGGTTGTCGGGGCTGAAACTGGAACCAAAAGGTTTCAGGACCAAACCAGCAAGGCAAAGGCTGGGGGACTAACCTGCAAGACAAAGGTTGCAGGGCTCAAACTGGAACCAATAGCAGTCGGGGCCAAACCTGGAAGGCAAAAGCTGCGGGGCCCATACTGAAATGAGAAGAGTTCGGGGCCATAGCTGCAGAGCAAAGGCTGTGGGACCCAAAGCTTGAAATAAAAGCATTCAGGGATAAACCTGCAAGGCAATCTCTGGGGGGACCAAACTGGAACAAAAAGGGTTGGGAGCCAAACTTGCAAGGTAAAGGCTTTGGGGCCCAATCCCGAATGAAAACAGTTCAGGGCCAAACCTGCAAGGCAAAGACTTGGTGGCCTGAACTGGAAACAAAAGGGTTCGGAGCCCAACCTGCAAGGCAAAGGCTGTAGGGACTAAACTGGAAACTAAAGCGTTCAGGCCCAAAGCTGCAAGGCAAAGGCTGAGGATCCCAAACCTGAAAGAAAAGGGTTCTGGGGCTAAACTTACAAGGCAAAGGTTGGGCAGATAAACAGGCAAGGCAAAGGCTGTGGGGGCCCAAACTGGAACCAAAAGTGTTCCAGCCTAAACTAAATTTTCCCTTAGCTAACCTTTTCCCTTGGCCTAACCCTTTCCCTTAGCCTAATCTTTTCCCCTGCCCTAAACTTTTCCCCTAGCCTAACCCCTTTCCCCTAATCTAACCACTTTCCATAGCCTAAACCTTTTCCCTTAAACTACCTTTACACCAAGCCTAACCTTTTCCCATAGCCTAACCTTTCGCCCACCCAACTTTTTCCCTCACCTAACCTTTTCCCCTTGTCTAACCTTTTCTCCTCACCTAACCTTTTCCCCTAGCCTAAACTTTTTTCCTAGTGTAACCTCTTTCCTGGCCTACTGTTTTTCCGCAGGCCTAACTTTTTCCCTTAACTAAACCTTTTCTCTAGTCTAACAATTTGCCATAGCCTACCTCTTCACCTAGACTAACCTTTTCCATTAGCCTAAACTTCTCCCTTGCCTAACCTTCTCCCTGGCCTAACCTTTCCCCTAGCCTAACCTTTTACCATAGCCTAACCTTTTCCCCAGGCAAACATTTTTCCCAATGTTAAACTTTTCCCCAACCTTTTACCCAAACCTAAGCATTTCCCATAACCTAGGCTTTTCCCCTAGCCCAATCTTTTCTCCTTGCCTAATGTTTTCCCTTAACCTAACCTTTCCTCTACACTAATCTTTTCCCTGGCCTAACCTTTTCCCCTAGCGCTAAACCTTTCCCTTGGCCTAACCTTTTCCCCTGCCTAACCAATTCCCCTGGCCTAAGCTATTCCCTGGCCTAACCTATTTCCCTTGCCTAACCTTTTCCCCTAGACTATCTTTTCCCCTAAATTAACCATTTCCCATAGCCTAATGTTTTCTCCGGCCTAACCTTTTCCGTTGTGTAATATTTTCCCCTTGCCTAATCTTTTTGGTCTTAACCTTTCCCCTAGCCTAACCTTTTTTCCTAGCCTTAACCTTTTCCCTTGGCCTAACCTTTTCCCCTAGCCTAACCTTTTTCCAAGGCCTAACCTTTTCCCCTAGCCTAAACCTTTCCCTTGGCCTAACGTTTTCCCTGACCTAACCTTTTCCTCTGGACTAAACCTTTCCCGTAGCCTAACCTTATCCCCTAGCCAAATCTTTTCCCCTAAACTTTTCACCTTGCCTAACATTTTCCCCTAGCCTAACCTTGTCCCATTGCTTAACCCTTTCCCCTAGCCTAAACTTTTCCCCTAACCTAAACTTTTCACCCCCGCTAAACCTTTGCACTTTGACTAATGTTTTCCCAACCTAGTATTGCCCTTAGCCTAATCGTTTTCCCTGGCCTAACCTTTCTCCCTAGCTTAACCTTTTCCCCTAACCTAAACTTTTCACTTAGCCTACCCTTTCCCCTAGCTTATCCATTTTCCATAGCCTAACCTCTTCCCTGGCCTAACCTTTCCCCCTAGCCTAAACATTTCCCCAAGACTAACCTTTTCCCCTAGCCTAATCTTTTCCCTTAGCCTAATCTTTTCCCCTAGCCTAATGTTTACCACTAGCCTAACCTTTACCTAACCAAATCTTTCCCCTTGCCCAACCTTTTCCCCATAATCTAACCTTTTCCAATGGCCTATCCTTTTCCCCCGGCCTAACATTTTCCCTTAGCTTAATCTTTTCCCCTAACAAACTTTACACCCTGCCTAAACCTATCCTGTAGCCTAACCTTCTCCCTGGCCTAACCTTTTCCCCTAGGCTAAAATTTTCCTGTAGCCTAACCTTTCCCTTGGCCTAAACCTTTCTTCTAGCATAACCTTTTCTCCAACCTAATCTTTTCTCTAGCCTAACCCTTTTTCTTTTTTCTCCACCCTAACCTTTCTCCAGCTCCAACCTAATCGTTTCCCCTAGCCTAACCTTTTCCCTGAGCCTAATCTTTTACCCTAGTCTAACCTTTTACCTTAGCCTAACCCTATCCCCTAGCCTGAGCTTTTCGCTGAACTAAACTTTACACCTAGCCTAATCTGCTTTCCCCCTAACCTCACCTTTACACCTAGCCCTAACCTTTTCGCCGAAGAGCTGACCTTTCCCCGGCCTAACCTTTCCCTCTGGCCTAACGTTTCCCCTAGCATAACTTATTTCCTGACTTAAACGTTCCCATGGCCTAAACCTTTCCCCTGGCCTATCACTTTCCCTAGCCTACCATATCCTTTAAACTAAACCTTTACATCTTACATAACTTATGCCTTGCTGGCCTGGCCAAAGGCTTTGTTGCCATGTTTGGCCCACCTGCCTTTGCCTTACAGGATGGACCCTCCCTGCTTTTGCCTTCCAGGCCCAAGACCCAAGCCCGTCTCGTGCCAGGCATGGCCCTCCCTCATTTGGCTTCTTGACCTGGCCTCGAAGCCTTCACGTCCTAAGTTTGCACCGCCCCCCCACCCCAACCTTTGCCTTCCCAGCCTGGCCCTGAAGCCTTTTGCTTTCCAGGTTTGCGTCCCCCCAGCCTTTACCTTCCAGGTTAAATGCCGCCACTCCATTCCTTCCAGGCCTAGCCCCGAACCCTTCTCATGCCAGGTTGGGGCCCCCCCAGTCTTGGATTTCCAGGCTGGCCCTGAACCCTTCTCATCCAGTTTGGGACCCCGCGCACCTTTGCCCTCCTGGCTATGGCCCAGAAACCCTTTCTTCGTTCCATAATAGACCGCCCGCCCTCCACCTTTGTCTTCCCAAGGCTGGCCCCAAACCCTTTATGAATCCAGGTTGGGCTCTCAGCCTTTGCATTCCCAGCCTGGCCCAGAACCCTTCACTTTCCAGGTTTGGCGCCCCCCTGCCCTTGTCTTCCAGTTTGGCCCAAACCTTTCTCATTCCAGGTTGGACCCGCCCTCACCCCCACCATTGCCTTCCAGGGCTGGCCCCAAAGACTTTCGTGTTCCAGGTTTGGCTCCCAGCCCTTGCCTTCCTGGCCTGTCCCGAAGCCTTTGCATTGCTGGTGTGTCCCTCCCTACTTGCCTTGCTTCCCAGCCTGGGCCAAACCCTTCTGGCTCCAGGTTTGCCCCGCCTCCCGCCTTTGCCTTCGCTGGCCTGGACTCTGAAGCATTTCGTGTTCCAAATTCGTCCCCCAAGCTTTTACCTTCCTTACCTGGTCCCAAGCCTTCACGTTCCAGCTTTGGCCCTCCAGCCTTTGCCTTCCAGGTTGGCTGCCCCCTTCTTTTCTTTCCAGGCCTGCCCTGAACACTTCTCATTCCAGGTTTGGCTCCCCAGCCTTTGCCTTCCCGACTAGGTCCCAAACCCTTTTCGTTCCTGGTTGGGCCCTCCAGCCTTTGATTTCCAGGCCTGGTCCCGAACCCTTCATGTTTCAGGTTTAGGCCCGTTGCCTTTGTCTTTCCGGCCTGGTGAACCCTTCTCATAACAGGTTTTGTCCCCCTGCCTATCTCTTCGCAGGCCTGGTCCCAAACCCTTCTCGTACCAGGTTGGGCCGCCCTGCCTTTGCCTTCCAGGATTGGCTCCCCTACCTTGGCCTTCCAGATCTGGCTCCCGAACCCTTCTCATTCCAGGTTGGGCCCCTGCACCTTTGCCTTCCAGCTCTGGCCCCAAACACTTCTCTTTCCAGGTTTGGCCCCCCTGGCCTTCGCTTTTCCAGGTTTGGCACCAAACCCTTCCTGTTCCAGGTTGGACCACCTCCCCCACCATTGCCTTCCAGGCCTGGCCCCCAAGCCTTCATTGTTCCAATGTTTAGCTCCCCCCACCTTTGCCTCTCGGCCTGGCCTCATAGTCTTCTCATTCCAGGTTTGCCCCCACCCCCCACCACTTTTGCCTTCCCCACCTGACCCTGAAGCTTTCTCGTTCCAGGATGGGCCCTCCTGCCTTTGCCTTGCAGGTTGGGCCACCCCGCCTTTGCTTTCCAGGTTGGGGCCTCCCGCCTTGGCCTTCCAGGCCTTGCCCCGAAGGGCTTCTCGTTCCAGGTTGGGCCCCTCTTTTGAGTTCCCGGCCTGGGCCCCCCGCCATTACCTTCCAGGCTTGGCCATTAACCTTTCTTCTTCGCAGGTTGTGCCCCCACACCCTTGCCTTCCAGACCTGACCCGACACTTCCCTTTCCATATTTGGCCCCCCCACCTTGCCCTGCCTGGTTTGGCCCCAGCCCTTCTCCGTTCGCAGGTTTGCCCCCGCCCCCCCCCCGCCGTTTTGGCATTCCCCAGCTTCCCCCCCGCCTTTGCCTTCCCGGCCTGGCCCCAAACCCCTTATCTTTTGGCACCCCAGCCTTTGCCACCGACACCCCGCCAGCCTTGCTTGCACGTTTGGCCCCGAAACCTATTGTTCCACTTTTGGCCCCCAATTTTTGCCTTGCAGTTTGGTCCTGAACTCTTCTGGCTCCATTTTTAGGAACCTGCTTTTGCTTTCCAGGCTTGTCCCTGAACCCTTCTTGTCTCATTTGGGTCACTAGCCTTTACAATGCAGGCCTAGCCCTGAACCCTTCTCATTCCAGTTTGGGGGCCCCCTGCTTTTGCCTTCCGGGATCCCCCCTCCCCCACCCCCGGCCAGCCTTGCCTTGCAGGCCTGTTTCCAATCACCTTTTGTTAGTTTGGCTCCCGGTTTTTGTTTTACAATTTTTCCTGCCCCCCAGCCTGTGTCTTGCAGGTTTGGAACCCAAACCCTTTTGTGCTGGATTTGCCCCCAGCTTTGCCTTGCAGAATTGGCCCCAAACCCTTTTCTTGCCAGTTTTGACCCACCAGCCTCCATCTTGCACATTTGTCCCTGAACCATTTTCGTTCCTCTTTGGACCCACAGGCTTTTGCCTTGCAGGTTGGGCCCCGCAGCCTTTGCCTTGCACATTTTGGCCCTGAACCGTTTTGTTTCCGTTTAGGTCTTGAAGGTCTGGACCCGAACACTTTTGGTACCAGCTTGGCCTCCCCAGAGTTGTTGCATGTAATGCCCGAACACTTTTTGGTTCCAGTTTGGGCCCCTAGAGTTTGCCATGCAGGTTTGGCCCTGATCCTTTTTTCGTTCAGGTTTGGGCCCCTCAGGCTTTGCCTTGCAGGTTTGGCCCAGAACTCTTTTCATTCCACTTTGGGTCCCACAGACTTTTCTTTGCAGGTTGGGCCCGGAACTCTTTTGATTCCACTTTGGGCCCAGCAGCCTTTGCCCTGAAGGTTTGCCCACCCCCCCAAACAATCCTTTGCCTTGCAGCTTTGGCCCTGAACCCTTTCGGTTCCGGTTTGGGCCCCCTAGACGTTTACCTTGAAGGTTTGGCCCCCAAACCCATTTTGTTTCACTTTAGTTCTCGCCTTTGTTTTGCTAGTTAGCCCCGGAACCCTTCTGGTACCAGTTTGGCCGCCCCAGAGTTTGCTTGAAGGTTTGGTCCTGGATGCTTTTGGTAGCTGTTGGGCCACCCTAGAGGTTGGGTTGCAGGTTTGGCCCCGAACCCTTTTCGTTCAGGTTGGGCCCGGCAGCTTTTGCCTTGCAGGTTTGGCCCCGAACTCTTTTTCATTCCATTTTGGGCCCCGCAGGCTTTCCCTTACAGTTTTTGGCATCGAACCCTTTTGGTTACACATTGGGTCCCACAGCCTTTGCCTACATGTTTGACCCTGAAACCAATTTGTACCAGTTTGGGCCCCGAAATCCTTTCATTCTGTTTGGGCAGGGGAAGACTTTACCTTGCAGTTTTGGCCCTGAACCTTTTATTTCCAGTTTCAGGCCCCGCAGTCTTTGCCTTGCAGGTTTGCCCCCCTTGCCTTTGCTTTGCAGGTTTGGCCCTGAACCCTTTTTGGTTCCAGTTTAGGCCCCCCAGCCTTTGCCTTGCAGGTTTGGCCCTGATCGCTTTTCCTTCCAGTTGGGCCCCGTGCTTTTGCCTTGCAGGTATAGGCTTCCCAACTCTTTTTGCTCTGGTGTGGGCCTCTCAGAGTTTACCTTGCAGGTTTGGCCCGAATCCTTTTTCATTCCAGTTTTGGTCCCTGTAGTCTTTGCCTTGAAGGTTAGGTCCCAAACGCTTCTCGTTCCAGTTTGGGCCAGGCAGCCTTTGCCTTGTAAGTTTGGACCGAATGTTTTTCGTTCAGGTTTGGGCCCCACAGCCTTTGACTTGCTTTTTTGTCCCCCCCAGTCATTTGGTTTGCAGGTATTTACCCCGAAACATTTGGTTCCACTTGGGGACCCACAACCTTTGCATAGAAAGTTTGTCACCCAAGACTTTGCCTTGCAGGTTTGTCCCCCCGAGGCTTTTGCTTTGCAGCTTTGGTCCTGAACTCTTTTTGGTTCCAGTTTGGGCCCCACAGCCTTGTCTTGGTGGTTTGTCCCCCAGTCTTTGACTTGAAGGTTTGGTCCCAAACACTTTTCGATCCAGTTTGGGCCCTCGCAGACTTTAACTTTCAGGTGGGGCCCCAAAACGCGCTCATTCCTGTTTGCGGCCAGGCTGCCATTTGCCTTGCACCTTTAGCCCTGAACGCTTTTTCGTTCCAGTTTGGCATCCCCTAGAGTTTGCCTTGCAGGTTTCTCCCTGAACCCTTTTAGTTCAGGTTTGGCCCACGCAACTTTTGTCTTGCAGGTTTGGCCCCAATCCCTTTTCATTCCAGTTTGGGTCCCGCCAGACTCTGCCTTGCAGGTTAGGCCCGAACCTTTTTAGTCTTCAATTTGGGTGCTTGCTAGACTTTAACTTGAAGGTCTGGACCCGAACCCTTGGGGCTACCAGCTTGCCCCCCCACAGAGTTTACCTTGCAGATAAAAGCCCTGAACCTTTTTGGGTAACAGTTTGGCCCCTGCCAGAGTCTTACTTGCAGGGTAATGCCCCAAACCGTTTTGGTTCAAGTTGGCGCCCCTAGACCTGCCTTGGCAGGTTTGTCCTCAAGCCCTTTTCGTTCATATTTGCGCCCCGTAGCCTTTCCTTGCTGATTTGCCCTGAACCCTTCTCCTTCCACTCTAGGCCCCACAGGACTTTGCCTTGCAGATTTGGCCCCCAGTCCCTTTTTGGTTCCAGTTTGGGCCTAGCTGCCTTTGTCTTGCATGTTTATGGCCCCGAACCCTTTGCTTTCGGTTTGGGCCCTGCAGTTATTTGCCTTGCAAGTTTGGCCCCGAACACTTTTTTCCTGTTTGGGCCGGCAGTCTTTGCCTTGCCAGGTTGGACCCCGAAGCCTTTTCATTTCCAGTTATGGCCAGGCAGCCCTTGCCTTGGCCAGGTTTTGGCCCCGAACCCTTTTCGTTCCACAGTTTGGGGTCCCCGAACCACTATGGCTTGCAGGTTGGGCACAGAACGCTTTTGGTTCGCAGTTTGGGTGATCTAGAGTTTGCCCTTGCCGGTTGCTCTGAACACTTCTGGTTCCAGTTTGGACCCCCCTCAAGTTTGCCCCCTGCAGGTTGCCCCTGAACACTTTTCGTTCAGGTTTTGGGGTCCCATAGCCTTGCTTTGCGCGGTTTAGCCCCAAACCTTTTTCATTCCAATCTGGGCCCCCACAGAGCCTTTGCCTTGTAGGTTTCTCCCCGAACCCTTTTAGGTTCCAATGTGGGTCCCCTGAGTTTGCCTTGCAGGCTCTGGCCCTGAATCTTGTAATTTTAGGGTTTGCGGTCCCGCAGCCTTTGCTTTGAAGGTTTGGCCCCAAATCCTTTATCCTCCAAGTCTGGGCCCCACAGCCTTTGCCTTGCCAGGTTTGGCCACCGAACCCTTTTTGTTCCAGTTTGGGCCCCCCTAGACGTTTGCCTTGCAGGCTTGGCCCAAACCACTTGTCATTTAGGTTTGGTCCCTGCAGCCTTTGCCTTGCAGTCTTATGGCTCCCAACTCTTTTTGTTCAGTTTCGCGCCCCCACCCTGCCCCGCATCCCGAGATTTTGCCTTGTAGGATTGGCCCTGAACCCGTTTCGTTTCAGTTTGTATCCGGAGCCTTTGCCTTTTAGGTTTGGCACCGATCCATTTTGGTACCAGTTTGGCACCCGCCGAGAGTTTGTCTCACAGGTTTTTCCCCGAAACTCTTTTGTTTCCAGTTTGGGCCCCCTAAGGTTTGCCATGCAGGTTTGGCACCGAACCCTTTTGGTTCAGGTTTGGGCCCACAGCCTTTGCCTTGCAGGTTTGGCCCGGAACCCTTTGGTTACACTTTGGGCCCCGCAGCCTATTCCTTGCAAATTTGGACCCAAACCTTTGGGTTCCAGTTTGGGACTCCTAGAGTTTGCCTTGCAGGTTAGACCCAACCCATTTGCTTTCAGTTTGGTTCCCATAGCCTTTGTCTTGCAGGTTTGGCCCCAAACCCTTTGGGTACTAGTTTGACTCCCCACCAGGGTTTGACTTGCAGGTTTGGCCCAGAACCGTTTTGGTTCCTGTCTGGGCTCCGCAGCCTTCGCTTCGCATGTTTGGCCTCGAACGGTTTTGGTTTCAGTTTGGGCACCCTAGAGTTTGCCTTGCAGGTTTGGCCCCAACCCTTTTCTTTCAGATTTAGGCCCCACAGCCTTTGCCTTGCAGGATTGGACCCCAAGTCTTTGCCTTGCAGATTTGGCCCTGAACACTTTTCGTTCCAGCTGGGGTCCCCCATACTTTGCCTTGCAGGATTGGCCCTGAACCTCTTCATTCCAGTTCGGTCCCCTAGAGTTTACCATTTTTTGGCCCAGAACCCTTTTGGTTCCAGTTTGGGCCCCGCAGCCTTTGCCTTGCAGGTTTGGCCTCGAGAGCTTTTCGTTCCAGTTTGGGCACCCTAGAGTTTGTGTTGCAGGTTTGGCCCCAACCCTTTCCATTCAGGTTTGGGACCTCCAGCCTTGGCTTTGAAGGTTTGGCCCGTACCTTTTCGTTCAGGTTTGGGACCTCTAGCCTTGGCAGTGAAGGTTTGGCCGTACCCTTTTTCATTCAGGTTTGGGCCCGCTGCCTTTTCCTTGCACCTTTGGCCTGAACCTATTTGGTTCCAGTTTAGTCTCAGTAGACTTTTCCTTGCAGGTTTGGCCATTAACACTTTTCATTCCAATGTGGATCCGCCACGCTTTGGTTCCAGTTTGGGTCCCACAGCCTTTGCCTTGCAAGTTTGGCCCCAAACCCTTTTCGTTCAGGTTTGGGTCCTGCAGCCTTTCCCTTGCAGGTATAGCCCCAAACCATTTTTGTTCCAGTTTGGCCACAGAGTTTGCCTCGCTGAATTTGCACAGAACCTGTTTTGTTTCAGTTTGGATCCCACAGCCTTTTTCTTGCAGGTTTGGCCCAAACCCTTTTAGCTCCAATTTGGGCCCCCTAGAGTTTGCCATGCAGGTTCGGCGCCGAACCCTTTTCATTCCAGTTTGGACCCCGCAGTCTTTGCCTTACAAGTATGACCCCCAACCCTTTTCATTCCAGTATGGGTCCTGCAGCCTTTGCCCTTCAGTTTGGGCCCCGAACCCTTCTCGTTCCATTTTGGGCCAGGCAGCCTTTGCCTTGCAGATTTGGCCTCCGAGCCTTTGCCGTGCATCTTTGGCCCTGAAACCTTTTGGTTCCAGTTTGGGCCCCCGATTTGGCGTTGTAGGTTTGGCCCATAACCCTTTTTGTTCAGGTTTTGGCACTGAAGGCTATCGCTTGCACTTTTAGCCCCAAAACCTTGTGGTTCCAGTTTAGGACATGCAGACATGCCTTGCAGGTTTGGCCCTGAACGCTTTTTCGTTTCAGTTTGGGCCCCACAGTCTTTGTCTTGCAAGTTTGCCGCCCAGCCTTTGCTTTGCAGGTTTGGTCCCAAACTCATTTGCTTCCAGTTTGGGCCCCGCAGATTTGCCTTGCAGATTTGGCCCCAAACCCTTTTCATTTGGGCTAGGCTCCATAGCCTTTACCTTGCAGGTTTGGTTCCCGAAAAGTTTTGTTCAGTTTGGGCTTGCAACCTTTACCTTACAGGTTTGGCCCCCAACCTTAAAGTTCCAGTTTGGGCCCGCAGCCATTGCCTTGTAAGGTTGGGCCCCGAACCCTTCTTGTTCCTGTTCGGGCCAGGCAGCCTTTGCCTTGCAGGTTTGGCCCAACCCTTTTTGTTCCAGGTTGGGCCCGCAGACTTAGCCTTGCAGGTTGGCCTGGAATGCTTTTGGTCGCAGTTTGGGTGCGACAGCCTTTGCCTTGCAGGTTTGGCCCCGAACCCTTTTGTTTACAGTTTTGGCCCGCTAGAGTTTGCCATGCAGGTTTCCTGAACCCTTTTCCATCTTACTGAATGGACTGCATTGCTACCCCAAAGAGAAGAGGGGGCTGTAGGGTAAGGTGCTGTGCATGTGTGTGTGTGTGAATTATGGGGGGAAGACTGATGAGGCTGATGCCACTCAGGGGGAGAACAGGGACTGAGCTACTGTGCAGGAAGCTAGTTTCCATCTGATCTGCCTGCGACTGAGAAGATATTCTATAGATGGGTCAAGCCTCTCTGGGGACTACAGTCCTGACTGCAGGTCAGCTGCACAGCCTCACTCTCTGGAGAAGGGACCCTTTTGGGCTCTTTGTGGAAGTTTGTGGTTTCTAATATCAGGAGGAGATCAGGGTGTATCCCTATTTCTCTCTGAGAAGCAGAGGTGTGCAGATTCCTGCCTGAAATTGAGTTCATAGCAGTGTGGGCTGGGAGGATAGAAGGCAGGTATTGCACCAGAAACTGAATTCTATCCAGTGTGCATGCAGCTGTGCACCTTCAGTCAATTAATTGGATTGATGGAATGCCTCCTGTGTGCAGAGCACTGAACTAAGTGCTAGGGAGAGAACCCATAGGACAGACACATTCCCTGCCCATAACAAGCTTACAGTCTAGGAGAGTAGGCAGATTTCAATTTAAATACATAATCAGGAAATAAATGAGGGCAGACTGTTGCACTCATCTTAGTGAAGTGGTCTGCCTATATGCCTCACCTCTCCAGATGATAGGTTTAATGTTTGGTGGAGGAGAGGCAAAATGGTGTCTGCCAAAGAAACCTATGTTGTCTGCCAATCTTCTACCCCTCCTTCTCCAAGCTATGAGACAGCAGAAGCTGCGGAAGGCTGAAGGGTTGGGCTGCAGAAGCAGAGTGCAGGGCAAAAGGCAGGGTGAGGGAACCTCGCCCCTCATTAATCCACATGTATCTCTTAAGGTCAGGTTCCACAACTCCAGATGTGTTTCAGTCAGGACTGGTGGAGAAGGTGTAGTGACATTTTGCTTCCATTAGACCCAAACTATAATGCCTCCTACCGCAGTGGAGAACTCTGCAGTGGAGTCCTCTGTTTTGGAGGTAGCAGGAGGTGGGTGGTTGGGGAGAAGGGAGCACGGTCTGTCTGTTGGCTCAGACATAGAAGGGTATTTGCCCCCCCAATCCCTCAAAAAATTAAGCTGTCTGCAGTCCTCTACGCCTCCTTCTCCAGCTCTAAGAAAGAATAGAGACAGACAAGGTAAGAGCAATGAAACATTAAAACACAACACACATGCACAAAATAACATCAAAATCAGCTCTTTTCCTCTTCTCTCACTCCCTTGTGTGTAGAGCAGTAATGAGAGCTTAGTTGGGGAAGACTTCTTGGAGGAAATGTGATTTTAGGAGGGCTCCAAAGGTGGGAGAGTGATTTTTTTTGGCTTTCCAGGGCCAGACTGTTCTGACTACTTCTGGATTACAGTGTCAGCAGGTCAGATGTGGGGACTGTGAGGAGGGAACTCAGACAGGAAAGAAATGTGGGGAGGGGGTTAGGACAGTGATGAGAACCTCTGGAGAGCTACTTGGAATTTGTGTTTCTCTAGACAAATCCTTTCATGCTAGAGATTCAATCCAATCCTATCCCATGTCCCCTAACCCATCCTACCTTATCTTTCCCAAAGCGATCCCCTCTTCCAATGAAGCTCCTAGGGCTTCCTCCCAGGACAACTGATCTCTAACCCAGCTGTTTCCAATCACGTGGATTATTGATATCAGGCCGGGCCCCACTCCGCCCCCCACCCCCTCCCTATATAAACCACCAGAGCTTGAGGTTATTTGGAGTTGAGTGTGTTGGTTTTAATGCGAGGGACTGTGGATTTTAGGATGAGAAACGTTTTGCGTGTGAAGGACGTGTGAAGTTTGGGGTAACTTTGAATCTGCTTTCTGGCTTGCTTACTAGGGGCTCTTCTGGGCCAGGCAATTTCCTTAAAGGTGTCCTTGGCAGGCTATGTGGAGGTATAATCGTTCACCTTTCCTGAACTTATTCATGCCTGTTTAAGGAAGTGGATAGTGGGGTGAAGGGCTTAACACCCCATTTCAGAAGACTTTTTGGCCACTGAAACTGCCTCTTTGTTCTCCAGCCTTTCTCTGTGGCTGTGGAAATTCCAAGAATCACTTCCTTCCTGCAATTAATCAGTGGTGTTTACTGAGTGCTTACTATGTGTAGAGCACTGTACTACATGGTTAGGAGAGTATAGTATATCAGAATGAACAGACATGTTCACTGCAGCCCTGTCTCCCCACCTTAACAGATCTGGTACCACTTTTATGCTCTCCTTCCCTTACACCTTCACGATATGCTTGCCTCCCACATACTACCAGAGTTCCCTTTCAATCTTTCAATCCGGCATCAGTTGAATGGGGAGGACCCAATTAATACAATACAGGTAAGATAAGGATCTAAATGGAAGTATATACACCTAATTGTTGTGAGGTGTATGGATCAGTGCTTGGTGGGTGTGCCTAAATGCATGGGTGAGTTGAAACGGTAAATAAAATGTGGGGGGGGGGGAGGGGCTGGTCGTGGGGAGGATGTGAGTTTTAGTCAGGGAAGACTTACTGAAGAAGAAACAATTTCAGTAGGACTCTTAAAATTCTGGGAGACCACTGGTTTATATCCATTATGTAGGTGGGAAGCTGTGTGGGGATGACTTGGGATGGATGTGGCCCACATGAGACACGCAGACTGGATCTTGCAGGAGCATCCTAAACTCAACTCAGAGCCAACTGGAGGTGGATGTCTATGGGGTCCTGGTGATGGGAAGAGAGGGACCAGCCCAAATGGCCTACCAGAAGCTACTTATGACACCTGGCTATGAAGACTGTTCTTCATTTAGGAAGAGGAAAGTGCAGAGGGGATGAGTTTCCATCTCTAGGGGAAGGTGATGGGGGCATGTGTGGATAATTAAAGGTTATGGCTGGAGAAGAAGGAAGTGGTGAGCAGAGGGGCCTATCCCTCTCAGCACTGAGGCTGGTTCTACAATCTGGGGCTAGGGCTATATGGAGGGAACTGGTTTTGCCGGGCTTGACTGTGGGGCTCAGAAGATCCAGGAACCTTAATTCTATACATGGGTTAATTCTCCCTGAACCCACAGTCCTTTCCACAGGGTCATCCTGCATAACCTTAGTCCTTCCAGAGCTGGAACTCCTCAATGGCCGTCTCTGAGGGAGTTGGGCAGGGGCAAGGGGTTGGGGGGGAAGTCTCGGGTTGAGTGAAGCTGCCCACCTTGCAAGCCGGCCTTTCAAGTTTGGCCCAGAACCCTTTTTGTTAAGGTTTCGGCCCCGCAGCATTTCCCTTGCAGGTTTGACAGTAAAACCTTTTCGTTCAGGTTTGGACCCGCAGGCTTTGCCTTTCAGCTTGGGCCCTGAACCCATTTCGTTCCACTTCAGGCAAGGCAGCCTTTGCCTTCAGGTTTGGACCCGAAGCCTTTTCGTTCCAGTTTGGACCAAGCAGTCTTTGCCTTGCAGGTATGGCCCCAAACCCTAACCTTTTTCCCTAGCTTATCCATTTTCCACAGTCTAACCTTTTCCCCTGGCCTAACCTTCTCCCTTGCCTAACCTATTCCCCTGGCTTAGCCTTTACCCCTGGTCTAATCTTTTCCCCTAGCCTAACCTTTTCTCTGACCTAACCATTTCCCCTAGCTTAACCTTTTCCCCTAGCCTAACCTTTGCCTCTAGCCTAATCTTTTCCCCTAGCGTAACCTTTTCCCCTAGCCTAAGCTTTTCCCCTAGCCTAACCTTTGTACTAGCTTAACATTTTCCCCTAGCCTAACCTTGTCCCCTAGCTTATCCATTTCCCGTAGTCTAACCTTTCCCTGGCCTAAACATTTCCTCTAGCCTAAACATTTCCCCCAGGCTAAACATTTCCCATAGCCTATTCTTTTACCCTAGCCTAACCTGTTCCCTTGGCCTAACGTATATTCCTGACCAAACCTTTTCCCCTAGCCTAACCTTTTCCCGTTCCTAACCTTTGCCCTGGTCTAACATTTTCCTTGAGCATAACGTTTTCCTTGAGCCTAACCTTTTCCCTTAGCTTATCCTTTTCCCTGATCTAAACTTTTCTCAGGGCCTAACCTTTTCCCTAGGCTAACCTATACTTCTAGCCTAACGTTTTCCCCTTTCCTAACCCCTTCACCTAGCCTAAGCCTTTCCCCTTGCCTAACCTTTTCCCCTAGCTTAACGTTTTACCTTAGACTAAAGTTTTCCCCTAGCCTAACCCTTGGGATTAACCTTTACCCCTAGCCTAACCTTTACCTCCGGCATAACTTTTTATCCAGCTTAAACTTTTCTCCTGGCCTATTCTTTTGCCCTAGCCTTAACCTTTCCATAACATAACCTTTTACCCTAGCCTATTTACCCTAGCCAAACCTTTTCCCCATACCTAGACTTTGGACCTTTCCCAACCTTTTCCCCTTGCCTAACCTTTTCCACTCACCGAACCTTTTCCCCTCACCTAAACTTTTCCCCATCGCCTAATCTTTTCCCCTCACCTAACCTTTCCCACTCTCCTAAACTTTTTCCCTACCCTAACACTCTCCCCTAGCCTAATCTTTTCACCTGGCCTAATCTTTTCCTATGGCCTAAGTTTTATCCCAGCCCAATCTTTTTCCGTAACCTAACCTTTCCCCATAGCCTAACATTTTCCCTAGGTTAACCGTTTCCCCAGCCTAACCTTATCCCATTGCTTAACCATTTCCCATAGCCTAACCTTTTCCCATAGCCTAACATTTTACTCTTGCCTAGCCCTTTCCCCCATCCTAACCTTTTCCCCTAGCCTAAACCTTTCACCTAGCCTAACCTTGTCCCATTGCCTAACCCTTGCCCCTAGCCTACATTTTTCCCCTAACCTAAACTTTTCACCCTGCCTAACCTTTGCCCCTCGACTAATATTTTCCTCAACCTAACATTTCACCTAGCCTATCCTTCACCCCTGGCCTAACCTTTTCTTCTGTACTAACCTTTACCCCTGGCCTAAGATTTTCCCCAGCCTAAACGTTTCAGCCAGCCTAACCTATTCCCCTAGCCTTACCTTTTCCCTTAGCCTAATTGTTTTCCTCTAGCCTAACCTTTAATAATGTTAATAATGTTGGTATTTGTTAAGTGCTTACTATGTGCAGAGCACTGTTCTAAGCACTGGGGTATACAAGGTAATAAGGTTGTCCCACATGAGGCTCACAATCTTCATCCCCATTTTACAGATGAGATAACTGAGGCACAGAGAAGTTAAGTGACTTGCCCACAGCCACACAGCTGACAGGTGGCAGAGCTGGGATTCGAACCCATGACCTCTGGCTCCCAAGCCCATGCTCTTTCCACTGAGCCATGCTGCTTCTCTTTACACCGAGACCAACCTATCCCCTGCCCTAACGTTTCCCCTAGCCTAACGTTTTCCCCTAGACGATCCTTTTTTCCTAAAATAACCTTTTTCCTGGCCTAAACTTATCCCATGGCCTAATCTTTTCTCCTAGCTTAACCTTTTCCCCAACCTAGCCTTTTTGCCTACCCTAACCTTTTTTTTACCTTAACCTTAACCTTTTCCCTAACCAAACCTTTTTACCTAGCCTAATCTTTTCCCTTAACCTAACCTTTTCCCTTGGCCTATCTTTTCCCCTAGTTTAACCTGCTCCATTGGCCTATCATTTCTCCTAGTCTAACCTTTTCCCTTAGCCTAATCTTTCCCATTACCTAACATTTTCCCCAGCCTGAACATTTCCCCGAGACTAACCTTTTCCTAGCCTAACCTTTTCCAAAGCCTAAACTTTTCCCCTAGCCTAACCTTTTCCCCTAGCCTATCCAGCTTTTCCCCTAACCTAATCTTTAAACCTAGCCTAACCTTTTCTCTAAGGCTTACCTTTGCCCCTTGTCTAACCTTTTCCCCTAGCATAACCTATGCCCCGACTTAAAATTTTCCCCTGGCCTAACCTTTATTCCTGGTCCAAATTTTCCCCAGTCTAACCTTTTCCCCTAGCCTAACCTTTCCCCAGACGAATGTTTTTGCCTAGCGTAACCTTTCCCCTATCCTAACATTTTTTCTTAGACTAACCTTTTCTGCTGGCTCAACCTTCTCCATAGCCTAACCTTTTCCCCGTGTATAAACATTTCCCCTGACCGAACTTTTTCTCCTTGCCTAAGCTTTTTCCCAGCCTAACCTTTCCCCAGCCCAAACCTTTTCCCCTGGCCTAAATTTCTCCCGGGCCTAATATTTTACCATAGACAAACCTTTTCCCTTACCCCAACATTCTCCCCATGTCTAATATTTTCCCCTAAACTAATGTTTCCCCTAGCCTAACCTTTTTCCCTCACCTAAACTTTAACCCAGACTTAACCTTTTCTCTAACCATAGCTTAACCTGACCCCTAGTCTAACCTTTGCCCTTAGCTTAACCTTTTCCCTTGGCCTATCCATTTCCCTGGCCTACTTCCCCTGGCCTAACGTTTTCCTCCTGCCTAACCTTTTCCCCCTGTCTATACTGTTCCCCTAGCCTTACCTTTGCCTTAGCCTAACATTTTTTACCAAGCATTACCTTTTCCCTTGGCCTATCCCTTTCTCCTGGCCTAAACTTTTCCCCTAGCCTAAACCTTTCCCCTGGCCTAACCTTTTCCCCAGCATAACTTTTTCCCCTAGCCTAACCTCTTACTTGCCTGACTTTTCCCCATAGCCTAACCAGACCCCCAGCCTAACTTTAACCTAGCCCAAACTTTATCCTAGCCTAACCTTTTCCCCTGGCCTAATCTTTTCCCCTAGCCTAATCTTTTCCCCTAGTCTAACCTCTTTCTAGCCTGACCTTTTCCCATAGCTTAACCTGACCCTAGCCTAACCTTTATCCTAGCCTAAACTGAATCCTAGCCAAAACTTTCCCCCTATCCTAACTTTTTCACTTGGCTTATCCTTTCCCCTGACCTACCTTCTCCTTGGCCAAACCTTTTCCTTGGCCTAACTTTTTCCCCTAGCATAACGTTTTTGCCTCAGCTAAACTTTTCACCTAGCCTAATGTTACACCCTAACCTAACCATTCCCCTAGCCTAACCTTTCCCCTTGCCTACTCTTTCCCCTAGCCTAACCTCTTCACCTTGCCTAACTTTTTACGCTAACCTAAACTTCACTCTGGCCTAAACTCTCACCTTTGCCTTAACATTTCCCCAAGCCTAAACATTTCCCCTAGTCTAAACACTTCCCCTAGCCTAAACATTTCCCCCGGCCGAAACTTTTCCCGTAGCTTAACCTTTTCCCCTGTTTAACCTTTTCCCCTGGCCTAACCTTTGCATCTAGCCTAACCTTTTCCCAAAGGCTTACCTTTCCCTCTGGCCTAGCCTTGCCTCCTGGCCTAACTTTTTCCATGTCCTAACCTTTTCCCTGGCTTATTCTTTTCCCTGGCCTAACTATTCCCCAAACATAAACTTTACACCTTGTGTAATCTTTTGCCGTGCCCTAGCCTGCCCCCTCTCCTGAGCTTTCCCCTTGCCTAACCTTTTGCCCTAGCCTAACTTTTTCCCTGATGTAACCTTTTCACTTAGCCTCATCTTTGCCCCTAGCCTAACCCTTTCCCCTAGCCCAAACTATTCCCCTAACCTAACATTTACCCCTAGCCTATCCTGCTTTTCCCCTAACCTAACCTTTGTACCTAGCCTAACCTTTTCCCATAGGCTTACCTTTCCCCCTGGCCAAAGACTTTCCCAGCATAACTCCGATGTAAACTTTTCCCATGGCCTAGCCTTTTCCCCTGACCTATCCTTTCCCCTGGACTAACCTTTTCCCTAACGTAAACTGAACACTTTGCTTAATCTCTTCCTGCAGCCTAATCTGTCCCCTCCCCTAAAATTTTACCATTGCCTAAGCTTTCCCCTTGCCTAACCTTTCCCCTTTCCCAACCTTTCCCCTCACCTATCCTTTCCCCTCGCATATACTTTTCCCTCACCCACCTTTCCCCCCACCTAACCTGTCCCCCTGCCCAACCTTTCCCCCTTGCCCCTTTTCCCTTGCCCAACCTTTCCTTTTGCCCAACCTTATCCTCACCTAAACCTTTCCCCTCGCCTAACCCTTTGCCCTAGCCTAACATTATCCCTGATGTAACATTTTCTCTTAACCTAAACACTTCTCCGGCCCTAAACTTTTCCCCTGCCTTAACTGTTTCAGCTGGCCTAAGCTTTTCCACGGCCTAAGCTTTTCCCCAGCCTAATGTTTTCCCCTACCCTACCCTTCTCCCTGGCCTAACCTTTTCCCCTAGTCTAACCATTTACCGTAGCCTAACCTTTTCCCTGACCTAACATTTTTCCCCAGACAACCGTTTTCCATAGCCTAACCTTCCCTGGCCTAACCTTTTCCCCTAGCCTAATCTTTTCCATGACCTAAGCTTTGCCACAGCCTAACCTTTTCCCCTAGCCTAACCCTATCCCCTAACCTAAGCTTTTCCCTGAACCTAACCTTTACACCTAGCCTAACTGCTTTTCTCCTAACCTAAACTTTACAGCTAGCCTAACCTTTTCATTGAATAGTATTTATTGAGCACTTACTATATGCGGAGCACTGTACTAAGCACTTGGAATGTACAATTCGGCAAGAGATAGTGACAATTCCTGCCCATTGATGGACTCACAGTCTAATCGGGGGAGACGGACAGCACAGGAAAACAGAATAAAACAAAAAAAGATAACATTACTACAATACCTAGAATCAAGGGGTTGTATATATCGTTAACAGAATAAATAGGGTAATAATATATACAAATGAGGACAGTGCTGAGGGTAGGGGAAGGGGGAAGAGGGATGATCAGAGTGTGGGGTGGGGAGGGGAGGGATAAGCAGGGGAGCTCAGATTGGGAAGGCCTCTTGGAGGAGGTGAGCTCTCAGTAGGGCTTTGAAGAGGGGAAGAGAGTTAGTTTGGCAGATGTGAGGAGGGAGGGCATTCCAGGACAGCATTAGAACGTGGGCCAGGGGTCGATAGGGGGGTAGGCATGAATGGGGGACAGTGAGGAGGTGAGTGGTAGAGGAGCAGAGTGTATGAGGTGGGCAGTTGAAAGAGAGAAGGAAGGTGAGGTAGGAGGAGCAAGGTGACGGAGAACTTTGAAGCCAAAAATGAGGGTTTTTTTTTTCCTGAAGGCTTACCTGTCCCCCTGGCCTAAGCTTTTCCCCTGGCCTAACCTTTTCCCTTAGCCTAAGCTTTTCCCAAGGCGTAAACCTTTACCCTGGCCTAACTTTTTCCCATAGCCTACCTTTTTACCCTAGCCTAATCCTTTCCCCTAGCCCAGGTTTTTCCCCTACCTAACCTTTACACCTAGCCTAACCTACTTTTCCCATCACCTAACCTTTCCACATAGCCTAACCTTTTCCCAAAGGCTTAACCTTCCCCCGACCTAGCCTTTTCCTCTGGACTATCCTTTTCCATAGCTTAACCTTTCCCCTCGCCTAACCATTTCCCCTAGCCTAAACTTTTCCCCTTGTCTAACCTTTTCCCATACAATAACCTGACCCCTAGTCCAACCTTTATGCTAGGTTAACCTTTTCCCTAGCCTAAACCTTTCCCCTTACCTAAAATTTTCCCTTAGCCTAACGCTTTCCCTATCCTATTCTTTCATTTAGCCTAATCTATCCCCTAGCCTTAGCTATTCCTTGGCTTATCCTTTACCCCATCCTAACCTTTTCCCTGTGCCTAAACCTGTCCCCTGGCCCAAAGTTTCCCTGGTTTAAGCTTTTCACCTAGCCTAAACCTTCCCGTAGCCTAATGTTTTCCCCTAGCCTAAACTTTTCCCCTGGCCTAACATTTTCCCCCAGCCTAAATTTTTTGCCTGGCCTAACCTTTTCCCCTAGCCCAAATTTTTTGCCTGGCCTAACCTTTCCCAAACCTAACCTTTTTGCCTAACCTAACCTATTCCCTTGGATTAACATTTTCCCCTAGACTAACCTTTTCCTCTAGCCTAACCTTTTCCTCTAGCCTAACCTTTCCCCTAGCTTGAACTTTGCCCCTAGTTTAACCTTTTCCCCCAGCCTAACCTTTTCCTTTGGCCTATCCATTTCCATAACCTAACCTATTCCCCTGACCTAACCATTTCCCCTAGCCTAACCTTTTCCTCTAGCCTAACCTTTTCCTCTAGCCTAACCTTTCCCCCTAGCTTAACCTTTGCCCCTAGTTTAACCTTTTCCCCCAGCCTAACCTTTTCCTTTGGCCTATCCATTTCCCTAACCTAACCTATTCCCCTGACCTAACCATTTCCCCTAGCCTAACCTTTTCCCTTAGCCTAACCTCTTCCCCTGGCCTGACCTTTTCCCATAACCTAACCTTTACCCTAGCCAAAGGCTTTTTCATAGACTAATCTTTTCCCTGAAATAACCTTTCCCCCCAGCCTAACAATTTCCCCGGTTGTCAACGTTTCGCCTGGCCTAAACCTTGCTCCTGGCCCAAGATTTTTCCCGGCCTAGCCTTTCCCCAGGCCTAACTTTTTCTCCCAGACTAAATTTTTCCCGGGCCTAACATTTTACACTAGTCAAACCTTTTCTCCTACCCCAACATTCTCCCCATGCCTAATATTTTCCCCTAAAGGAACATTTCCCCTAGCGTAACCTTTTCTCATACCCTAACCTTTTCCCCGGCCTATCCATTTCCCTGACCTAATCTATTCCCCTGACCTAACCATTTCACCTAGCCTAACCTTTTCCTTTAGACTAACCTTTTGCTCTAGCCTAACATTTTCCCATGGCCTAACCGTTTCCCAAAGCCTAACCTGACCCCTATCCTAATCTTTCCCCCAGCCTAACGTTTTTGCCTAGAATAACCTTTTAACTTTGCCTATACTTTTCCCTGAGCTCACCTTTTCCCCTGGCCTGTTTCCCCCGTCTAACCTTTTCCCCCTGCCTAACCTTTTTCCCTAGCCTTAATGTTTCACTTAGCCTAACGTTTTCCCCTAGCCTAACCTGTCCCCTAGCCTACCCTTTCCCCTAGCCTAACTTTTTCTGCCAACCTAAACTTCACTCTGGCCCTAACTTTTCCCCTAGCCTTAACCTTTCCTCTAGCCTAACCTATTCCCCTAGGCTACCCTCTTCCCCTTGCCTAACCTTTTCCCATGGCCTCACCTTTTCACATAGCCTAACCTGACCCTAGCCTAACCTTTGGCCTATCCTAAACTTTTCCCCAGTCTAACTTTTTCCCTTGGCTTATCCTTTATCTGACCTAACCTTTTCCCCTGGCCTAACCTTCTCCCTGGCCTTACCTTTTCCCCTGGTCTAACTTTTTCCCCTAGCCTAAACTTTTCCCCTAGCCTAACCTTTTCCCTAGCCTATTCTTTCCCCTAGCCTAACCTTTTCACATAGATGAACTTTTTCCCTTTCCTAACCCTTTCCCCTACCTCAACATTCTCCCCAGCCTAAAACCTTGCCCTAACCTCATTTTTCCCCTAGTCTAATCTTTCCTCTGGTCTAACATTTTTCCCTTGCCTAACCTTTTTCCCTAGATTATCAATTTCGCACATTCTAATGTTTTCCCACATTCTAACCAATTCCCCTAGCCTAACCTTTCTCCTCCCTTATCCTTTTGCTCTATCCTAACCTTTTCCTGTAGCTTAACCTTTCCCCCTCACCTAACATTTCCCCTTGCCTAACCTTTGCCCTTGCCTAAATATTTGCCCTTGCCCAAGCTTTTGTCCTTACCTAACATTTTCCATGATGTAACATTTTCCCCTACCCTAACCTTTTCCCGCTGGCCTTAGCTTTTCCCCGGCTGAAGCTTTTTTCCCTTAGTCTAAAGTTTTCCCGTAGCCTAAAGTTTTCCCTTAGCCTAACCTCTCCCTGGCCTAATCTTTTCACCTAGTCTAACATTTCCCCTCATTTAACCATTTCCCCTAGCCTATTTACCATAGCCTAACCTTTTCCCTGACTTAACCTTTTCCCCTAGCCTAAAAATTTCCCCTAGACTAACCTTTCCCTTGCAAAATCTTTCTCCTGGCCTAAGCTTTTCCCCTTGCTTATCCATTTCCCATATTCTAACTTTTTCCCTGGCCTAACCTTTTCTCCTAGCCTAAACATTTCCCCAAGACTAACTTTATCCCCAGCCTAACTTTCTCCCTGGCCTTTTCTTTTCCTCTAGTGTAACCTTTTCCCCTAGTCTACCAATTTACCATAGCCTAAATTTTTCCCTGACCTACCCTTTTTCCCCAGACAATCCATTTTCCCAGCCTACTCTTTCCCTGGCCTAACCTTTTTCCCTAGCCTAACCTTTTCTCTGGCCTAACCTTTTCCCCTAGCCTAACCCTATTGCCTAGCCTAAGCTTTCTCTTGGCCTATCCCTTTCCCTAGCGTAACATATCCCCTAACCTAAACTTTGCATCTTGCCTAACCAATGCCATCCTGGCCTTGCCCCGAGGCCTTTGTGGTCCAGGTTGGGCCCAGCTGCATTTGCCTTGCAGGTTGAACCCCTCCCTGCCTTTGACTTCCTGGCCTGGTCCCGAAGCCTTCATGTTCCACGTTTGCCCCTCCACACCCCCCCTTTGACTTCCTGGCCTGGCCCCAAAGCCTTCGTGTTCCAACTATGGCCCTCCAGCCTTTGCCTTCCCGACCTAGCCCCTAAGCCTTCTCGTTCCACGTTGGGTCTCCCAGCCTTTGCCTTCCAGGCCTGTCCCATTAGCCTTCTCATTCCGGGTTTGGTCCCTCCCCATTTGCCTTCCAGGGCTGGTCCCGAATGCTTCTCCTTCCAAGTTGGACGCCCTAGCCTTTGCCTTCCAGGTCTGGCCCCAAACCCTTCTCATTGCAGGTTGGGCCCCCCGGCCTTTGTCTTCCTGACCTGACCCCGAAGCCTTCTCGTTCCAGGTTGCTCCCACTCCTTTGATTCCAGGCCTGGTCCCAAAGCTTTCTCGTTCCAGGTGCACCCCGCCCCCCACTCCCTGCCATTGCCTTCCAAGCCTGGCCACGAACGCTTCTCGTTCCTGGTTTGGTCCCCCCACCTTTGCCTTCCAAGCCTGGTCCCAAACGCTCTTATTTCCAGGTTGAACCCCCCCCCCAATCTTTGCCTTCCAGGTTTGCCCCCCACCCCCAACCTTTGCCTTCCCGGCCTGGCTCTGAAGCATTTGCGTTCTAGGTTTGCCCCCGTCTCCTCACCCCCCTACACAAGCATTTGCCTTCCAGGCCTGGCCCGAAACCTTCGTGTTCCAGGTTGGGACCATCCGGCCACTGCCTTTCAGGCCTGGCCCTGAACCCTTCTCGTTCCAGGTTGGGTCCCCCATCCTTTGCCTTAGGCCTGATCCCAAACCCTTCTCGTAACAAGCTGGGCCCTTCTCCCTTTGTCTTCCAGGGTTGGCCCCAAGCCCTTCTCATTCCAGGATTGCTCCCTTCCCCTCCCCGCCTCCCAGCTTTTGCCTTTCCGGTCTGGCCCTCTGCCTTTGACTTTCAGACCTGGCCCCGAACCCTAATCGTTCCAGGTTGGCCCATCTCCTTTGCCTTGCAGGTTGGGCCACCCTGCCTTAACTTTCCTCGTTGGGCCCTGCCCTCCCACCTTGGTCTTCCACGCTGGACCCCATGCTCTTCTCGTTCCAGGTTGGGTCCCTGCCTTTGAGTTCCCGGCCTGGCCCTCCCGCCTTTGCCTTCCAGGCCTAGACATTAACCTTTCTCTTTCCAGGTTTGGCCCCCCAACCTTTGCCTCCCAGGCCTAGCCCCAAACCCTTCTCATAACCCCTACCCACCCACAGCTTATGCCTTCCCAGTCTGGCCCCCACCTTTGCCTTCCAGGCCTAGCCCCAAACCCTTCTTGATCCAGGATGGGCCCTCCGACTTTGCTTTCCTGGCCTGGGCCTGAACCCTTCTCTGTCAGCGTTGGGGCTCTGCCACCTTTGCCTTTCAGATGGGCCACCCCGCCTTTGCTAGCCAGACCTGGCCCCAAACCCTTCTCATTCCAGGTTGGGCCCCTTCGCTTCTGAGTTCCCGGCCTGGACCCTTGCCTTTGCCTTCTAGGCCTGGCCCCTAACCCTTCTCATTCCAGGTTGCCTCCCACCATTGCCTTCTGGGCCTGGCTCCAAAGCCTTCGTGTTCCAGGTTTGGCACTGCCGCCTTTGCCTTCCAGGCCTGACCCCTAACCCTTCTCGTTCCAGGTTGGGCTTCCCCGCCTCTCACCATTGCCTTCCATGCCTGGCCCCGAAGGCTTCGTGTTCCAGTTGTGGGCCCCCAGCCTTTACGTTCCCATCCTGGCCCCAAACCCTTCTCGTACTAGGTTGGGCCCCTCCGCCTTGAACTTTCAAGCTTGTGCCCCCTGCCTTTGCCTTCCTGGCCTGGCCACGAACCCTTCTCATCCAGGCGTGGTCCCCCTGTATTTTCTTCCTAGGCTTGGCCCTGAACCCTTTCGTTCCAGGTTGGGCCCCGCCCCCTTTGCCTTTCAGGTTGGGCCACCTGGCCTTGGCTTTCCAGGTTTGACCCCCTTGCCTTTGCTTTCCAGGCCTGGCTGAGGAACCTTCTCGTTCCAGGTTGGACACCCCCTCACCACCCCGACACTGTCTTCCAGGTTTGGCCCCAAACCCTTCTTCTTCCAGGTTAGGTCCACCTGCCTTTGCCTTCCAGGTTGGACTCCCCCGCCATTTCCTTCCAGGCCTGGCCCCGAACCTTCCTTGTTCCAGGTTGGGCCCCCCACCTTTGCCTTCCCGGGCTAGCCCCAAACCCTTCTCGTTCCATTTTTGTACCCTCACCCTTTGTCTTCCATATTATCCCCCCCGAGTCTTTGCCTTGCAGGTTTGGCTGCGAATCCTTTTCATTCCACTTTCCCCCCTCCAGCCTTTGCCTTTCAGGTTTGGCTCCAAACCCTTTTCATTCCAGTTTGGGCCCCCCAGCCTTACTTTTCAGTTTTGGCCCAAACCCTTTTCGTTCCAGTTTGGGGCCCCCTGCTTTTACCTTCTGGGCCTGGACTCCAACCCTTCTCTTTCCATTTTGGGACCCCTAACCTTTGCCCTCCAGATTTTTTCCCCTGAGCCTTACAGGCCTGGCTCTGAACCCTTTTCGTTCCACTTTTGTCCCACCCCCCAGTCCCAAGCTTTGACTTGCAGGTTTGGCCCCAAACCCTTTGTGTTCAAGGTTTGCCCTTAGCCTTTGCCTTGCAGGTTTGGCCCCGAACACTTTTCGTTTCATTTTGGGATCCCCTCGCTTTTGTCTTGTAGGTTTGGCCCCAAAAACTTCTCATTCCCTTTTGGGTTCACTAACCTTTGGATTTCAGGCTGGGCCCCAAACCCTTTTCATTCCAGTTTGGTAACCCCCCAGCCTTTGCTTTGCAGGTTTGGCCCCAAACTCTTTTTGTTCCAGGTTTGTCCCCCTAGCCTTTGCCTTGCAGGTTTGGCCCCGAACCCTTTGCGTTTCATTGTGGGACCCTTAGCTTTTGTCTTGTAGGATTGGCCCCAAACCCTTCTTGTTCCTTTTTGGGTTCACTAACCTTTGCTTTGCAGACTGGGCCCCAAACCCTTTTAATTCCAGTTTGGGACCCCCAGCCTTTGCTTTGCACATTTGGCCCCCCAGCCTTTGCATGGAGGTTTGGCCCTGAACCCTTTTCATTCCAGTTTGGGGCTCCCTGCTTTTTCCTCACAGGTTTGGCCCTGAACACTGTTCGTTCCAGTTTGGGCCCCACCACCTTTGCCATGCAGGTTTGCCCCTAAACGCTTTTCGTTCCACTTTGGGCCCTGCAGCCTTTGCCTTGCATGTTTGACCCCATACCCTTTTCTTTCGAGTTTGTGCCCCACAGCCTCTGCATTGCAGGTTTGGCCCTGAACACTTTCATTCAGGTTTGAACCCTGCAGGCTTTGCCTTTCAGGTTTGATCCTGAACCCTTTTCGTTCCAGTCCAGGCCCCTCAGACTTTGCCTTGCAGGTTTGGCCTTGAATCCTTTTTGTTCTAGTTTAGGCCCCCCAGCTTTTCTGCAGCTGTGTCCCTGAACCCTTTTCGTTGCAGTTTGGGATCCACAGCCACTGTGCTGCAGGTTTGGCCCCTAACCCTTTTTGTTTCAGTTTGGGCCCCGCAGCCTTTGCCTTTCATGTTTAGCCCCCAACCCATTTGGTTCCGGTCTGCCCCCCCCCCCCCCACCCAGAGTTTGCATTGCAGGTTTGACCCCAAACTTGTTCGTTTCAGTTTGGGTACCACAGCCTTTGCCTTGCAGGTTTGTCCCAGAACCCTTTTGCTTCCAGTTTGGGTACCACAGCCTTTGCCTTGCAGGTTTGGCCCTGAACCCTTTTCATTCCACTTTGGGCCCCCCAGGCTTTGTCTAGCATGTTTGACCCCATATCCTTTTCTTTTGAGTTTGTGCCGCACAGCCTTTGCATTGCAGGTTTGGACCTGAACACTTTTCATTCAGGTTTGAGCCCTGCACGCTTTGCCTTGCAGGTTTGATCCTGAACCCTATTCGTTCCAGTCCAGACCCCTCAGACTTTGCCTTGCAGGTTTGGCCCCAAATCATTTTCGTTCCAGTTTAGGCCACCCAGCTTTTCTGCAGCTGTGGCCCCGAACCCTTTTCATTGCAGTTTGGGCTCCGCAACCACTGTGTTGCAGGTTTGACCCCTAACCCTTTTTGTTTTGGTTTGAGCCCCGCAGCTTTTGCCTTGCATGGTTGGCCGCCAACCCATTTTGTTCTGTTTTGCCCCCCCGCCCCCCCAAATAGTTTGCATTGCAGGTTTGGCCCCGAGTCCTTTTTGATGCAGTTTGGGTCCGGCAGCCTTTGTTTGGCATGTTTGGCCCTAAACCCATTTGGCTCCTCCAGTTTTGCCTTGCAGGTTGGGCCCCAACCCCTATTCGTTCCAGTTTGGGACCTCTAGAGTTTGCCTTGCAGCTTTGGCCCTGAAGGTGGGTGGGGAGGAGGGCAGATCTGGAACATGAAAGCTTTGGGGCCAGGTGGGGAAGGCAAAGGCTGGGGGGCCAAACCTGGAATGAGAAGGCTTCGGGGCCAGGCCTAGAAGGTAAAGGCAGGGGTGCCCAACCTGGAAAGAGAAGAGTTAGGGGCCAGGCCTGGAAGGAAAATGTGGGGGGGGACCAAACCTGGAATGAGAAAGGTTCCTGGCCAGACCTGGAAGACAAAGGTTGGGGGAGTGGCAACAACGGGAAGGCAAAGGCGTGGAGGGCAAACCTGGAATGAGACGTGTTCAGGACAAGGCCTACAAGGCAAAGGCAAGGGAGGACCCAACCTGGAACGAGCAGGCCTCAGGACCAGACCGGGAAGGCAAAGACTGGGGGGCCCAAACTTGAAGGTAAAGGTGGGGGGACCACACCTGGAATGAGAAAGGTTCAGGTCCAGGCCTGGAAGATAAAGGTGGCTAGCCAGGCCGGGCAGTCAAAGGCAGAGGGGCCCAACCTTGAACGAAAAGAGTTCAGGGCCAAACCTGGGAGGTAAAGGCCGGGGGGTGGCAGCGGGCAAACCTGGACAAGAAGGGTTGGGGGCCAGGCCTGGAAGGCATAGATGGGGGAAGCAAACCTGTAACGAGATGGGATCAGGGACAGACTGGGAAGGCAAAGGCTGGGGAGCCAAACCAGGAATGGGAATTGTTCCAGTACAGGCCTGGAAGGAAAAGTAGAGGGACATCCAACCTGAAAGGCAAAGGCTGGGGGCCCAAAGCTGGAACGCGAAGGCTTTGGGGCTAGGCCAGGAAGGCAAACCTGGAACGCGAATGCTTTAGAGCTAGGCCTTGAAGGCAAATGCTTGGGGCGGGGGGGGCAAACATGGAATGCAAATGCTTCAGAGCCAGGCTGGAAAGGCAAAGGCAGGGGGGGCAAACCTGGAATGGGAAAGCTTCGGGGCCAGGCTGGGAAGGCAAAAGCAGGGGGCCCAACCTGGAATGCGAAGTCTTCAGGGCCAGGCCAGGAAGGCAAAGGCAGAGGTGCCAAATCTAGAATAAGAAGGGTTTGGGGCCAGGCCTGGAAAGCAAAATCGCGGGGGTGGGCCAAACCTGGAATGAGAAGGCTTTGGGGTCAGGCTAGGAAGGCAAAGGAGGTGAAGGGGGACACACCTGGAACACGAAGACTTCAGGGCCAGGCCTGGAAAGGCAACAGTGGGAGTGGTCCAACCTGGAATGAGAAGGGTTTGGAACCACACCTGGAAGACAAAGGCAGCGGGACCCAACCTGGAACGAGAAGGTTTCAGGGACAGGCTGGGAAGGAAAGGTGGGGGCCCAACCTGGAATGCGAAGGCTTCAGAGCCAGGCCTGAAAGGCAAAGGCCTGGGGACCCAACCTGGAACAAGAAGAGTTCTGGGCCAGGCCGGTAAGGCAAAGGCTGGGGGCCCAACCTCAAACGAGAAAAGTCTGGGGCCAGGCCTGGAAGGCAAAGGCAGGGGGCCAGGTTGAGAAGGCAAAAGCAGGGGGGCCAAACCTGGAACGATAAGCGTTCAGGGTTAGGCCTGGAAGGCAAAGGTGTGGGGTCCAAACTGGAGGGCAAAGGCGGTGTTGAGGGGGGGAGGGGCAAACCTGGAAGGCAAAGGCAGCAGGGATGAACATGGTAATAGAAGGGTTCAGGACCAGGCTTGGAAGGCATGCGGCGGGGACCAAACCTGGAATGAGAAGGGTTCTGGACCAGGCTGGGAAGGCAAAGTCTGGGGGGCCCATCCTGGAACGACAAGTGTTCTGGGCCAGGTCGGGAAGGCAAAGGAGGGGGACCCAAACTGGAATGATAAGGATTCAGGGCCGGGCCTGGAAGGAAAAGGAGCAGGGCGTCCAACCTGGAAGACAAAGGCTGGGGGGCCAAACCTGGAATGCAAAGGCTTCGGAGCTAGGCTGGGAAGGTAAAGGCTGAGGGGGGAGCAAACATGGAACGCGAAGTCTTTGGGGCCAGGCCGAGAAGTCAAATGTGGAGCCGGCCAAACCTGATACGAGAAGGGCTCGGGGCCTGGGCCTGAAAGGCAAAGGCGGGGAGGGGTCCAACCTGCAAGACAAAGGGGGGTGGGCCAAACCTGGAAAGCAAAGATCTCGGGGCCAGGCCAGGAAGGCATAGGTTAGGCAAGATGTAAATTTTAGGATAAGGGATATGTTAGGTTAGGGAAAGGGATAAGACAGGGGAAACGTTGAGGCCATGGGAAAAGTTTAATTCAGGGAATAGGTTATGCTAGGGAAAAAGTTAGGCCAGGGGAAAGATAAGCCTTCGGGATAAGGTTAGGCTAGGAGTAAAGTTTAGGATGGGGTAAAGCAGGTTAGGCTAGGTGTAAAGTTTAGGTTCAAGGAAAAGCTTAGGCTAGGGTATAGGGTTAGGCTAGGGTAAAAGATTAGGCTATGGGAAAAGATTAGGCTCAGTGTAAAGGTTAGGCTAGGGGAAAAGGTTAGGCCAGAGAAAAGGTTAGGCCGGAGAAAAGTTTAGGCCGGGGAAAAGCTTAGGTCATGGGAAAAGTTAGGCTAGGGGATTAGTTTTGGCAAGGTATAAAGTTTAAGTTAGCAGAAAAGATTAGCCGAAAAGGTTAGGCTAAGGGAAAATGTTAGGCCAGGGGAAAAGGTTAGGTCAGTGGAAAGGATAGAGCAGTGGAAAGGATAGGCCAAAGGAAAAGATTAGGCTAGGGGAAGAGGTTAGGCTAAGATAAAGGAGAGGTTAGAGGTTAGAGGTTAGGCTGGGGGAAAAGGTTAGGCCGGGGGAAAACGTTAGGATAGGTCAGGATGCTAGGCTATGGGAAATGGTTAAGCTAAAGGAAAAGGTTAGGCCAGGGGAAAAGCTTAGGCAAAGGGAAAGGCAGAGGCTCGGTGAAGGGTTTAGCATAGCGGACAACATTAGGCTAGGAGTATAGATTAGCCTAGGGTAAAAGGTTAGGCCCTGAGAAAAGGTTAGGGGCAGGGAAAGGTTAGGCCTTGGGAAACGTTTAGGCCAGGGAAAGGAATAGGCCCAGGGAAAAGTTTAGACTCATGGAAAAGTTAAGTCTCAGGGAAAGGTTTAGGCCAGGGGAAAAGGTTAGGTCTTGGGAAAAGGTTAGGTCAGGGGAAAAGGTTAGGCTAGGGCTAATTTTTAGGCTAAGGGAATAGGTTAGGCCAAGGACAAGGTTAGACTATGGGAAATGGTTAAGCTAGGGGAAAACGTTAGGCCAGGGGAAAGATTAGGCAAGGGAAAAGTTAGGCTATGGCAAAAGATTAGGCTGGGGAAATGGTTAGGCTAGGGGAAAGATTTAGGCCAGGGGAAAAGGTTAAGCCTGGAGAAAGGTTAGGCCAGGAAAAAGCTTAGGCCAGGAGAAAAGGTTAGGCCAGGGGAAATTTTTATACCCTGGGAAAAGGTTAGGCTAGGGGAAAAGGTTATTTCAGGGAAAAGGATAGGCCAAGGGAAAAGGTTCGTCTATGAAAAAATGTTAGGCTAGGGGAAAGGTTAGGCTAGGGGAAAGGTTAGGCTAGGGGTCAGGTTAAGCTATGGGAAAATGTTAATCCAGGGGAAGAGGTAAGGCTAAGGGAAAAGGGTAGGCTAGGGGAAAAGGATTGCTAGGGGAAAAGGTTGGCCAGAGAAAAGGTTAATCCAGGGGAAAAGGTTAGGCCGGGGAAAGATTAGGCCGGGGAAAGGGATAGGCCAAGGGAAAAGGTTAGGCTAGTTAAAAACATTAGACTAGTGTGAAGGTAAGGCTAGGGGAAAAGGTTAGGCCAAGGGAAAAGGTTAGGCTAAGTAAAAACTTTAGGCTGGTGATAGGTTAGTCTAGGGGGAAAGGTTAAGCCTGGCACAAACGTTAGGCTAGGGGAAAATGTTAAGCTGGGGAAAATTTGGGCTAGGTGGAAAGCTGTGGCCAGGGGAAAGGTTTAGGCACAGGGTAAAGGTTAGGCCAGGGGATATGTAGGGATAGGGGGAAGGTTAGGCTAGGGGAGCAGTTTAGGGTAGGGAAAAACTTTAGGCCAGGGAGAAGGTTAAGCCAGCGGAAAAGGTTTGGCCAGTGGAAAGGATAGGCCAAAGGAAAAGGTTAGGCTAGGGGAAGAGGTTAGGCTAAGATAAAGGAGAGGTTAGGGATCAGGTTGTTCTATGGGAAAAGATTATGCAAATGGAAAATTTTAGGTTAGAGGAAAAGTTCAGGAGAGGGGAAAGGTTATGCTATGGGATAATGTTAGGCTAGGTAAAAGGTTTATTTGAGAGGAAAACGTTAGGCTAGGGGAAAAGGTTAGGCCAGGGAGAAGGTTAGGTCCGGGGAAAAGTTTAGGTCAGGGGAACGGATAGGCCAAGGGAAAAGTTTAGGTTAGGGGAAAAGTTTAGGCCAGGATAAAGGTTAGGCTAGGGGTCAAGTAAGGCTAGGGGAAAATGTTAGGCAAGGGGGAAAGGTTAGGTGAGGGGAAAAGTTAAGGTTGGGGGAAAGGTTAGGCTGGGGGAAAAGGTAAGGCTGGGGAACAGGTCAGGCCAGGAGAAAGGTTTAGGCCAGGGAAAAGGATAGGCCAAGGGAAAAGGTTAGTCTAGAAAAAAACTTTAGACTCTGAGAAAGGTTAGGCTAGGGGTCAGATTAGGCCATTGGAAAAGGTTAGGTCAGGGGAAGAGGTTAGGCTGGGGGAAAAGGTAGGCTAGGGGAAAGATTTGGGCTAAAGGAAAAGGTTAGAAGAGGGAAAAATGTTAGGCTAGGGGAAAATGTTAGGCCAAGAGAAAAGGTTAGGCTAGGGGAAAATGTTAGGCCAGGGGAAAAAGTAAGGTGAGGGGAAAAGTTTAGGCTAGGGGAAAAGTTTAGGCCAGGGTGAAGTTTAGGGTAGTAGAAAACGTTAGGCTAGGTTAAGAGATTAGGCTAGGGGAAAGAGTAGTCTAGGGGAAAGGATAGGCGAGGGGAAAGCATTAGGCTATGTCAAAAGATTATGCCAGGAAGAAGGTTAGGCCATGGGAAAAGTTTAGGCCAAGGGAAAAGGTTAGGCTAGGATAAAGCTTAGGTTAGGGGTCAGGTTAGGCCGGGGGATTAGGGTAGGAAAGGAGAAGAGATAAGGCTGGGGGAAAAGGTTAGGCTATGGGTCAGGTCAGGCTATAGGAAAAGCTTAGGCCAAGAGAAGAGGCTATGGGAAAATGTTAGGCTACGGGAAAACGTTAGGCTAAGTGAAAAGGTTGGACCAGGGGAAAAGGGTAGGCTAGGGGAAAGGTTAATGCTAGGGGAAAAGGTTAGGCCAGGGAGAAGGTTAGGCTAGCTGAAAAGGTTAGGCTAGGTGAAGAGGTTAGGCTAGGGGAAATGGTTAGGTTAAGTGAAAAGGTTAGGACCCGGGAAAAGGGGCGACCACGGAAGAGGTTAGGCCATGGGAAAAGATTAGGTCGGGGCAGTGGTTAGGTTAGGGGAAGAAGTTACGCAAAAGAAAAAGGTTAGGTCAGGGGGCAGGTTTAGGTGAGGGGGAAGAGTTTAGGCTAGGGGACAAGATTAGACCGGGGAATAGCTTAGGCCAGAGGAATAGGTAAAGCTAAGGGAAAAGATTAGGCTAAGGGAAAAAGTTAGGCTAGGGGAAGAGGTTAGTCTAAGGGAAATGGTTAGGCCAGGGAAATAGGTTAGTCTAGGGAAAAGGTTAGGTTCAGGGAAAGGGTTAGGCCTAGGAAAAGATTAGTGCAGGGGAAAGGATAGGCCAGGAAGAAGGTTATGTCAGGGAGAAGTTTAAGGTAGTGAAAAGGTTAGGCTATGATAAATGGTTTGGCTAGGGGAAACTGTTAGGCTAAGGAAAAAAGTTAGGCCAAGGGAAAAGGTTAAGCCAGGGGAGAGTTTTAAGCCATGAGAAAAGGATACGCTATGTGAAAAGGCTAGGCGAGGGGAAAAGGTTAGATCGGCAAAGGTTAGGTTAGTGGGAAAGCTTAGGGGGAAATCATCTCGCATGAAGGTCTGTTGTGGTCCCAGCTCTGCCCTTTTATCTGCCATGTAACCCTGGAGACTTCACTTCTCTGTGGCTCAGTTACCTCATCTTTAAAATGGGGATTGTGACTGTGAGCCCAGTTCAATCAGGGACTGTGTCCAACCCAATTGGCTTATTTCCACTCACTGCTTAATATAGCACCACCTGACACATAGTAAGCACTTAAAAAATACCATCATTATTATTATGAAAGGCTTTGTCCATAGAAACACAAATTCCCAGCAGTTTTCCAGTGGATATCATCTCTGTCTTGACCCCCACCATACCTTCCCATCTTGTCTCAGTTCCCTCCTCCCAGCCCCTACTGCCAGCATACTGATACTGGACCCAAGGAACAGTCAGGGAAACCTGGCCCTTCAAAGCAGACAGACCAAAACTCTCCCCACCTTCAGAGACCTTCTAAAATCACATCTCCAAGAGATCTTCCCCAATTAAGACCCCATTTCCTCTATTTACATGATAATAATAATAATAATGACATTTGTGAAGTGATGATGATGGCTTTTCCTCAAGGGACTGGATGTCCAGCAGCTATGTAAGGGATAATACACTTTCTAAGACAATGGCTACTTTGTCTTCCCCACCCTCACCCCTCATGACTCACGTGGAGCCCACTCAACTCTTCTCAGAGAAGAATGGGGTGGACACACTGATGGGCAGTATCCTCCAACTAGCACTCCATTGCCAGAAGCCACCAGCACTCACAACAGGGTTTCTTTCCTGGGAAAAGAGAATGGAAAGAGTGACCTACACATACACACTCACTTGATTTCCCCTTCCAGCTCACCCATTCGCATAGTCCAACCCACAAAGCACTGAAATATTCACATCACAGCAATTAGGTACGTACCCTTATACTCAGATCCTTCCCTTACCTGTATTTTGTCATCTGGGTCCACCCCATAAAACTGATGGTGGACTTCTAAGATTGAAAGGGGTTTCTTGGAGCATAGAGAAGACAAGTACATCTGAAGGTATTAGGAAGGGAGACACCATAACGAGAGCAAAAAAGTGGGGAAAGGTATTCTGAGGTGGTGAGCCAGAGCTGCAGGGAATGTGTCTGCTAATTCTGTTGCACTGTACTCTTCCAAGCACTTAGTACAGTACTCTGCACATACTAAGCACTCAATAAATACCATTGAAGATTGCAAGAGCGTAGTGTCTCTGACAACTTCCACAGCTACAGAAAGAGGCAGGTTGGGTAGCAAGGGAGCCAACTGAGATAGACCCTTCACCCCAGTAATGATAATAATAATAATTATGATGCTATTTTTTAAGCACTTTCTATGTGTCAAACACTGTTCTATGTATTGGGATAGACACAGTTAATTCAGGTTGTCCAATGTAGGTCTCATAGTCTTAATCCTTATTTTACAGGTGAAGTAACTGAGGCCCAGGGAAACTACATGACTTGTCCAAGGTCACACAGCAGACGAGTGGCAGGGCCGAGATTAGAACCCATGTCCTCTGATGTCCAAGTCCGTGTTCTTTCCATTAAGTGACCCTACGCAACTTCCCACCCATAATAAGGGCATGAGGTCAGGATAGTTGAGGGATGATACTGCCCCCCCGAAACAGAACAATCCTGCAGCGATGTCATTAGGGAAATTACCTGACCTAGAAGCTCTCCCAGCTAGCAAGCCAGAAAACACCTAGCCAGCTTCACTCTTAACCTTAGACTCTCCTCCACCCCCCTGCACCTGCCCAACTCCCTCAGGGACAGCCACTGAGGAGTTACAACTCTGGAGGGACTAAGTACGTGCATGGTGACCCTGTGGACAGGACTGTGGGTTCAGGGAGGATTAACCATAGATAGAATTAAGGGTTATGGATCTTCTCAGTCCCACAGTCAAGCCTGATAGAATTAGTTCTCTCCACAGAGCCATAGCCCCAGATTGTAGAACCAGGTTCAGTTCTGAGAGTGATAGGCCCCTCTCTTCACCACCTCCTTCCTCTCCTGCCATAACATCTAATTATCCACACATGCCCCCATCACCTTCCCTTGGAGATGGACTCTCAGCTTCTCTGCACCCTCCCTAAAGGAAGAAGAGTCTTCACAGCCAGGTAGTATAAGTAGCTTCTGTTAGGCAATGTGGCTGGTCCCTCTCTTCCCATCACCAGGACTCCTTAAACATCCACCTCCAGATGGCTCTAAATTGAGTTTAGGAAGCCCCTGCAAGATCCAGTCTGCTCATTGTGTCTCATGTGGACCACATCCATCCCAACCCATCCCCACACAGCCTCCCACCTACATAGTGGACATACCAGTGATGTCCCAAAACTTTAAGTGCCCTACTGAAATTGTTTCTTCTTCAGTAAGCTTTCCCTGACTAAAACTCAAATTCTGCCCACGCCCAGCCTCACCACATACACACACACACACACACACACACACACACACACACACACTTTATTTACCCTTTCAAGTCACTCATACACTTAGGGACACCCACCAAGCAGTGAACTATACACACCACAACAATTAGGTATATATCCTTCCACTTAGATCCTTACCTTATCTATATTGTATTAATTGGGTACTCCCCATTCAACTGATGCCGGACCTGTAAGATTGAAAGGGAACTCTGGTAGTAAGTGGGTGACAAGCATATCTTGAAGGTGCAAGGGAAGAAGAGCAGAAAAGTTAAGATGGTGAGTCAGGGCTGCAGGGAACATGTCTGTTAATTCTGTTGTACTGTATTCTCCTAACTATGTAGTACAGTGCTCTACATATAGTAAGCACTAAGCAAACATCACTGATTAATTGCAGGAAGGAAGTGTCTCTTGGAATTTCCACAGTCACAGAGAAAGGCTGGAGGACAAAGAGGCAGTTTGAGTGGCCAAGAAGCCTTCGGAAATGGAGTGTTAGGCCCTTGCCCCTACTACCCACTTCCCTCACAGGCACGAATAAGGTGGGGAAAAGGGAAAGATTATATCTCCATATAGCCTGCCAATGACACCTTTAAGTAAATTACCAGACCCAGAAGAGCCCCTAGTAAGCAAGCCAGAAAGCAGATTCAAAGTTACCCAAACTCCACATATCCTTTATCACCAAAACTTTCCTCTTATCTTCCTAAACTCCACAACCCCTCCCATTAAAACCAACACACTCAACTCCAAATAGCCTTAGGCTCTTGAGTATAGGGCAGGGAGAGGAGGGTAGGGGCGGTGCCCGGCCTGATGTCAGTAATCCACTTGATTGGAAGCAGCTGAGTTAGAGATCAGGTATCTTGGGGTGAAGCCCTAGCAGCTTCCTTGGAAGAGCAGATGGCTTTGGGAAAGATGAGATGATAGGATAGGGGATAAGGGATAGGATTGGATTGCATCTTTAGCGTGAAAGGATTTGTCCAGGGAAGCACAAATTCATTCATTTATTCATTCAATAGTATTTATTGAGGGCTTACTATATGCAGAGCACTGTACTAAGTGCTTGGAATATACAATTCGGCAACAGAGACAATCCCTACCATTGATGGGTTTATAGTCTAATTGGGGGAGACAGACAAAAACAATAGCAATGAATGGAACCAATGGGATGTACACCTCATTAACAAAATGAATAAGGTAATAAAAGTATATACAAATGAGCAAATGAGCACAGTGCTGAGGGGAGGGGAGGGAGAAGGGAAGGAGCAGAGGGAAAGGGGGGAAAGGGGTCTTAGCTGAGGGGAGGTGAAGGGGGGCAGAGAGGCAGCAGAGGGAGCAGAGGGAAAAGGGGAAGCTCAATCTGGGAAGACCTCTTGGAGGAGGTGAGCTCTCAGTATGGTTTTGAAGAGGGGAAGAGAGTTAGTTTGGCGCAGATGAGGAGGGAGGGCATTCCAGGACAGCGGGAGGACATTGGCCAGGGGTCGACGGCAGGATAGGCAAGAACGGAGGACGGTGAGGGGGTGAGGGGCAGAGGAGTGGAGCGTGCGGTTTGGGCAGTAGAAAGAAAGAAGGGAGGAGAGGTAGGAGGAGGCAAGGTGATGGAGAGCCTTGAAGCCTAGAATGAGAAGTTTTTGTTTCGTGTGGAGGTTGATAGGCAACCACTGGAGGTTTTTAAGGAGGGGAGTGACATGCCCAGAGCATTTCTGCAGGAAGATGATTCGGACAGTGAAATGAAGAATAGACTGGAGTGGAGAGAGACAGGAGGAAGGGAGATCAGAGAGAAGGCTGACAAAATAATCCAGCCAGGATATTATGAGAGCCTGTACCAGTAAGATAGCCGTTTGGATGGAGAGGAAATTCAGCTCTCCAGGCGCTCTCATCTCTGACCTTACCCCCACTCCACCTTTCTTTCCTGTCTGAGTTTGCTCCTCACAGACCCCACATCCGACCTGCTGACACTGGACCACAGGAGTAGTCAGAGCTGTCTGGCCCTGTAAAGTAGAAAAACCATCACTCTCCTCTTGAAAAGGGTTCGAGGCCAAACCTGCAAGGCAAAGGCTATGGGGCCTAAACTGGAACCAGCGGGGTTCAGGGCCCAGTGTTCAAGCCAAAGGCTGCCTGGCCTAAACGGGAACGAAAAGGGTTCGGTGCCAAACCTGCAAGACAAAGGCTGTGGGGTCCACACCTGAACGACAAATATACAGGGCCAAACCTGCAAGGGAATATCTTGGGTGGCCAAACTGGTACCAAAAGTGTTGGGGCTAAACCTCTAAGGCAAAGGCTGCAGGACCCATACTGAAACGAAAAGTGTTCAGTGACAAACCTGCAAGGAAACTCTGTGGGGGCTAAACTGGAACAAAAAGCTTTGGGACTCAAACCAGCAAGGCAAAGTCTGCGGGCCCCCAAACCTGAAAGAAAAGGGTTCGGGGCCAAACCAGCAAGGCAAAGGCTGCGGGCCCCAAAGTGGAACCAAAAGGGTTCGTGGCCAAAGCTGCAAGGCAAAGCCTGCAGGACCCAAAGTGGAACCAAAAGTGTTCTTGGTCTAACCTGCAAGGCAAAGCCTGCAGAGCCCAAACTGGAAGGAAAAGGGTTCGGGTCCAAACCTGCCAGGCATAGGCTGCTGGCCCAAGAGGAACAAAAATGGTTCAGGGCCAAACCTGCAAGGCAAAGGTTGTGTGGCTTAAAACTAAACAAAAAAATTCGGGGGCAAACTTGCAAGGCAAACTCGAGGGGACTAAAACTGCAACCAAAAGTGTTCGGGGCCAAACCTGCAAGGCAAACTCTGGGGTGGCCAAACTGGTACTAAAAGGGTTTGGGGCCATACCTTCAAGGCAAAGGCTGTGGGATCCAAATTGAAATGAAAAGGGTTTGGGGACAATCCTGAAAAGCGAACTCGCGGGGGGACTAACTGGAACAAAAAATGGTTGGGAACCAAACCTGCAAGGCAAAACCTACAGGGTCCAAACCAGAATGAAAAGGTTTTGAGGCCAAACATGCAAGGCAAACTAGGGGTCCCAAACTGAAAACTAAATGATTCATGCTAAATCTGCAAGATGAAGGCTGTAGGGCCTAAACTGGAACCAAAAGTGTTCAGGGCCAAACCTGCAAGGCAAAGGTTGTGGGCCCAAACCTGAACAAAATGGGTTTGGGGCCAAATATGGAGGGCAAAGGCTGCAGGGCCCAAACCGGAACAAAAAAGATTTGGGGCCAAACCTGCAAGGCAAACTCCAGGGGACCAAAACTGGAAACAAATGGGTTTGGGCCAAACATGCAAGGCAAACTCTGAGGGGGCCAAAGTGGTATCAAGGGTGTTGGGGCTAAGCCTGCCAGGCAAAAGGTGTGGGACTCAAATTGAAACAAATAGGGTTCAGGGCCAAACCTGCAAGGCAAACTCAGAGGTGGCCAAACTGGAACCAAAAGGATTCGGTGCCAAAGATCCAAGGCAAACTCTTGGGGTCCCAAACTGGAACGAGAAGTGTCTAGGGCTAAAACTGAAACAAAATGGATTCGGGGGCAATCCTGGAAGGCAAACTCTGGGGGGCCAAACTGGAACAAAAATGGATGGGGGGCCAAACCAGCAAGACAAAGGCTGCAGGGCCCAAACCTGAATGAAAAGAGTTCGGAACCAAACATGCAGGGGAAAGGCTGCAGGGCCCAAACCTGAACAGAAAAGATTCAGGGCCAAACCTGCAAGGCAAACTCCTGGGGACAAAAACTGGAAACAAACACGTTTGGGCCAAACCTGCAAGGCAAACTCTGGACTGGGCAAACTGCTATCAAAGGTATTCGGGGCTAAACCTGCCAGGCAAAATTTGTGGGACTCAAATTGAAACCAAAAGGGTTCAGCCAAACCTGCAAGGCAAACTCAGAGGTGGCCAAACAGGAGCCAAAAGGATTTGGTGCCAAAGATCCAAGGCAAACTCTTGGGGGCCCAAACTGGAACGAGAGGTGTTTGGGGCCAAAACGGAAATGAAATGGATTCGGGGCCAATCCTGGAAGGCAAACTCTGGGGGTCCAAACTGGAACAAAAAGGGTTGGGGGCCATACCAGCAAGACCAAGGCTGCAGGGCCCAAACCTGAACGAAAAGGGTTGGGGGCCAAACCTTTAAGGCAAAATCTAGGGGGCACCAACTGTAACCAGAAGTATTTGGGGCCAAACCTGCAAGGCAAATGCTGTGGGACCCAAACAGGAACGAAAAACGGTCGGGGAATAACCTGTAAGTCAAAGGTTGCGGGGCCAAAACTGGAACCAAAAGCATTCGGAGCCCAACCAACAAGGCAAAGGCTGCGGGGCCCAACCTGAACCAAAAGGTTTCAGGGCCAAACCTGTAAGGCAAACTCTAGAGGGCTGAAACTGGAAGCTAAAGGGTTTGGGGCCAAACCTGCAAGATAAATGCTACAGGTCCCAAACTGGAACCAAAAGGGTTCGGGGCCAAACCTGCAAAGCAAAGGCTTGGGGGCAAACCAGCAAGGCAAAGGTTGCAGGGCCCAAACTGGAGCCAAAAGCATTTGAGGCCAGGCTGCCTGGCCCTAAATGGAATGAGTAGGGTTTGGGACCAAACCTGCAAGGCAAACTCTGGGGTGGACAAACTGGTACCAAAAGGGTTTGGGGCCAAACCTGCAAGGCATAGGCTGAGTGACCCAAACTGAAACAAAAAGAGTTTGGGCACAAATCTAAAAGTAAAACTCTATGGACAAATCTAAAATAAAACTCTATGGGGGACTAACTGGAACAAATGGAGTTGGGAGCTAAACCTGCAAGGCAAAGACTGTGGGAGCCAAACCTGAATGAAAAGGGTTCAGGGACAGACCTGAATGGCAAACTCTGGGGGAGCCAAGCTGGTACCAAAAGTGTTCAGGGCCAAACCTGCAAGGGGGGCAAACCTGCAAGGCAAAGTCTGCCAGGCCCAAACTGGAATCAAAAGGGTTCGGGGCCAAAGCTGCAAGGCAAACTCTAGGAGGCCCAAACTTGAATGAGAAGGGTTCGGTGCCCAATCTGCAAGGCAAAGTCTGGGGGACAAAAAATGGAATGAAAAAGGTTCGGGCCCAAACATGCAAGGCAAAGATAGGGGGATTAAACCTGAATGAAATGAGTTCGGGCCAACCTGCAAGGCAAACGCTGTGAGACCCTAACTGGAACAAGAAGGGTTCGGGCCCAAACTGCAAGACAAAGGCTATAGGGGCAAACCTGCAAGGCAAAGCCTGTGGGACAAAAACTGAATTCTGCAGGGGCGGGGGTGGGGGTGGCAAACTGCTACTAAATGGTTTCAGGTCCAAACCTATAACTCAGAGGCTGCAGGACCCAAACTAAAACAAAATGGGTTCGGGGCCAAACCTGCAAAGCAAAGGCTTTGGGCCCTAAACTGTAACCAGAAGTGTTTGGGGCCAAACCTGCAAGCATAGTCTGCCTGGCTCAAACTGGAACAAGAGGGGTTCGGGGCCCACCCTGCAAGGCAAAGCCTGAGGGGCCCAAACGTGAATGAAAAAGGTTCGGGGCCAAACTTGCAAGTCAAACTCTAGGGGGCCCAAACTGGAACCAAAAGTGTTCAGGCCAATCCTGCAAGGCAAACTCTGGAGCTGGGGGCAAATCGGTACCAAATGTGTTCAGGGTCAAATTTTGGGTGCCATTCCTCCAAGGCAAAAGCTGCAGGACCTAAACCTGAACAGAAAGGGTTCTGGGCCAAACTTGCAAGGCAAACTCTAAGGGGCACAAACTGGAAACAAAAGGGTGCGGGGCCAAACCTGCAAAGCAAAGGTTGCACAACCGAAACTGGAACCAAGTCTGTTCTGGGAAAAACTTGCAAGGCAAATTCTGTGGGATCCAAACTGGAATAAAAAGGATTCAGGGCCAAACCTGCAAGGCAAAGGCTGCCGTGCCCAGACTGGAACCGAAAGGGTTCGGGGCCAAACCTGCAAGGCAATGGCTGTGGGGCCCAAACTGAAGTGAAAAGGTTACGTGGCCAAAGCTGCAAGGTAAAGGCTGAGGGACCCAAACTTAAACGAAAAAGCAATGCAATCTCTGAGGGGTCCAAACAAGAACATAAAGGGTTGAGAGCGTAAACCTGTATAGTAAAGGTTGCGGGGCCCCTAACCTGAATGAAAAGGGTTCGAGCCAAATCTGCAAGGCAAAGTCTGGGGGGGAGGGGACAAACCTGCAAGGCAAACTCTGAGGGGGCCAAACTGGAACTTTAAGGATTGGGGGCCAAACCAGTAAGGCAAAGGTAGCAGAGCCCAAACTGGAACCAAAATGATTCAGGGTCAAACCTGCAAGGCAAATGCTGCAAGGCCGAAACTGGAATGAAAATGTTTTGGGGCCAAACCTGCAAGCCAAATGTTGGGGTGTCAAACCTGCAAGGGAAAAGCTGTGGGGTCCTAACTGGCACGAAAAGGGTTCAGGGTCAAACTTACAAGGCAAAGGCTGGGTTGGGGGGTGGGGGGGCAACCTGCAAGGCAAAGGGTGGGGGGCAAAATTTGAACGAAAAGGGTTGGGGGCCAAACCTGCAAGACACAGGCTGCGGGGGCAAAATTGGAAGGCAAAAACTGGAGTACCCAAACTGGAACAAAAAGTGTTTGGGAACAGGCCTGCAAGGAGAAGGCTAGTGGACCCAAAATGGGACTAGACCGGTTTGGGGCCAAACCTGCAAGGCAAAGGCTAGGGGTCCCAAAATGGAACCAAAAGGGTTTGGGGCCAAACCTGCAAGCCAAAGGCTGGAGGGGCAAAAGAGGAACGAAAAGTGTTTGGAGCCAGGCCTGCAAGGCAAAGGCTCAGGGGAAAATCTGGAAGATGAAGGCTCGGGGTCCTAAAATGGAATGAGATGGGTTTGAGTCCAGGAATGGAAGGCAAAAGCAGAGGGCCCCAAACTGGTACAAAAATGGTTCGGGGCCATTCTTTCAAGGCAAGGCTAGGGGGCCCAAACTGGAACGAAAAGGGTTTGGGGCCAAACCACCAAAACAAAGACAGGGTTTGGGGGGTGGGCGGGGAAACAGGAATGAAAAGGGTTTGGGGCCAAACCTGCAAGGCAAAGGCCGTGCGGGGACAATCTGGAAGTCAAAGGCCCAGGGTGTAATGAGAAGAGATCGAGGTCAGTTCTGGAAGGCAGATCAGGAGGCAAACAATGGGAACGGAAAGTGTTCGAGGCCAAACCTGCAAGGCAAGGGCTGGGAGTGCTAAACTGGAATGAAAAGGGTTTGGAGCCAAACGTGCAAGGGAAAGGCTGAAGGGTAAAACCAGAAGGCAAATACTGGGGGACCTAAAATGGAACAAAATAGTTCGGGGCCAGGCCTGCAAGGCACAGGTGGAAGGACCTAACCTGGAATGAGAAGGTTTCGGGGCTAGGTCTGGAAGCAAAGGTCGGGGGACCTAAACCTGGAGGGCAAAGGCCAGGGGGACCAACCTGGTACGAGAAGGCTTCGGGGCCAAGCCTGGAGGGAAATGACAGGGGAGTCTAACCTGGAAGGCAAAGGAGGGCGGGGCCAACCTGGAACAAGAAGGGTTCGGGGCCAAAACTAGAAGGTAAAGACGGGGGGTAGGGGGGTTCAACCTGGAACGAGAGGGTTCGGGGCCAGACCGGAAAGGCAAAGGCCAGGGGACCCAACCTGAAAATAGAAGACTTCAGAGCCAGGCCAGGAAGGCAGAGATGGGGGGGGGGGGCAAACCTGGAACGAAAAAGCTTCAGGGCTAGGCCTGGAACATAAAGGCCTGGGGGCAAGGTCCAGGAACTCAAAGGTGCAGGGGCCCAACCTGGAATGAAAAGAGTTCGGGATCAGGCAGGGAAGGCCAAGGCTGGGGGAGCCCAACCTCGAACGAGAAGGGTTATGGTCTGGTTTATAATGCGAAGGTGGGTGGGGGCAGGCCAGGACAGCAAAAGCTGGGGGCTCGGTCAAATCTGACATGAGAAGGGTTTGGGGCCAAACCTGGAAGGCCAAGGCTGGGCAGGGCATACCTGGAAAGAGAAGTGTTCGTGTCCAGGCTTGGAAGGCAAAGGCTGGGGGGCCAAACCTGGAATGAGAAGGCCTCGGGGCCAGGCCTGGAAGGCCAAGACTGGCAGGTGGGGCCCAACGTGGAAAGCAAGGCGGGGTGACCCAACCTGCAAGGCAAAGGTGGGTGGGGCCAATCCTTGAACTAGAAGGGTTAGGACCCACGCCGGGAAGGCAAAGGTGGGGTAGCCCAACCTCCAATGAGAAGGGTTTGGGGCCAGGCCTGGAAGGCAAAGAAAGGTGGGCAGACAGGGAAGGCAAAAGTGTCAGGTGGAGGGGACAAATCTGGAGCGAGAAGGGTTTGGGTCTAAGCCTGGAAGGAAAAAGTCAGGAGGCCCAAACTGGTAGGCAAAGGTGGTGGGACCAAACCTGAAGGCAAAGGGAGGGGGGCCCTACTTGGTATGAGAAGTGTTTGGGACCAGGCCTGGAAAGGAAAGGTGGGGGGTCCAAACCTGGAATGAGAAGTATATATGGCCAGGTATGGAAGGCAATGGCAGGGAGGGGAGGGACCCACCTTGAATGAGAAATGTTAGAGGCCAGACCTGGAATCAAGGGGAGGTGGGGGGGCAACCTGGAATGAGAAGGCTTCAGGGCCAAGCCTAGAAGGAAATGGCAGGGGGCCCCACCTGAAATGAGAAAGGTTCAGGGCCAGGCCTGGAAGGAAACGGCGGGGGTGTCCAACATTACAGGCAAAGGTAGGGGGGACAAACCTGGAACAAAAAGGGTTCAGGGCCAGGACTGGAAGGCAAAGGCTGGGGGCCCAACCTGGATCACGAATGCTTCGGAGCCAGACTGCGAAGGCAAAGGCTGGGGGTGTCGAACCTGGAATGAGAAGGGTTCAGAGCCAGGCCTGTAAGGCAAAGGTGGAGCGGCACAACCTTGAACTAAAGAGGTTCGGGGTCAGGCCTGGAACGAAACGGCGGGGGTGTCCAACCTCGAAGGCAAAGGCGGGGGGGGCAAACCTCAAACAAGAAGTGTTCGGGGCCAGGCCTGCAAGACAAACAAGGGTGAGTCCAACCTGGAAGGCAAATGCAGGGAGGGCCAACCTGGAATGAGAAGGCTTCAGGGACAGGCCTTGATGGCAAAGATGGGGGGACCAAACCAGGATTGAAAAGGATTCATGGCCAGGCATGGAAGGCAAAGGTGGGGGGAACCAACCTGGCATGAGAAGTGTTATGCGCCAGGCCTGGAAGGGATAGGCTGGGGGACCAAACCTGGAATGAGAAGGGTTCGTGGCCAGGCATGGAAGGCAATGGAGGGGGCGGCCCCACTGGGAATGAGAAAGGTTCAGGGCCAGGCCTGGAATCACAGGGGTGGGAGCAACCTAGAATGAGAAGGCTTCCGGGCCAGGTCAGGAAGGCAAAGGAGGAAGGGCCCAACCTGGAACGAGAAGGTTTTGGGGCCAGGCCTGGAAGGAAACAGCAGGGATGTTCAACGTCGAAGGCAAAGGAGGGGGTCAAACCTGGAGCGAGAAGTGTTCAGGGCCAGGCCTGGAAGGCAAAGGCAGGGGGGCCCAACCTGGAATGAGAAGGGTTCGGGGCCAAGCCTGGAATGGGGGTCAACCTGGAAAAGAAGGCTTCAGGAATAGGTCAGTAAGGCAAAGACTGTGGGACCAAAGTTGGAACATGAAGGCTTAGGGACCAGGCTGGGAAGACAAAGGAGAGAGGAGTAAACCTGGAACGAGAAGGGCTCGAGGCCTGGGCCTGGAAGGCAAAGGCAGGGAGGGGCCCAACCTGGAACGCAAAGGTCTCGGGGCCAGGCCAGGATGGTATAGGTTAGGCAAGATGTAAAGTTTAGATTAGGGAATATGTTACGCTATAGAAAGGGATAGTCTGGGGGAAAGGTTAGGACATAGCAAAACTTGGAATAAGTTATTCTGGGGAAAAGGTTAGGCCAGGGGGAAAGGTTAGGCCAGAGGGAAAGGTAAGCCTTCGGGAAAAGGTTAGGCTAGGTGTAAAGGTTAGTTTCAGGGAAAAGCTTAGGCCAGGGGATAGGTTTCGGCGAGAGGAAAGTTTAGGCCATGGAAAAGCTTAGGACATGGAAAAGGTTAGGCTGGGGAAAAGGATAGGGTAGGGGAAAAGCTTAGGGCAGGAGAAAAGGTTAGACTAGGGGAAAAGGTTAGACTAGAGTAAAAGGTTAGGCTGGTGAAAGGGTAGGCCAAGGAAAATGGTTGGTCTGGGGAAAAAGGTTAGGTCAGGGAAAAGGTTAGGCTGGGGGAAAAGGTTACACCAGGGGAACAGGTTAGGCCAGGGAGAAAGTTAGGCCAGGGTGAAAGTTAGTCTTGGGGAAAAGGTTAGTCTCAGGAAATGTTTAGGCTAGGGGAAAAGATTAGGCCAGGGAAAAGGTTAGACTATGGGAAATGGATAAGCAAGGGGAAAAGCTTAGGCCAGGGGAAAGATTTTGCAAGGGAAAGGTTAGGCTAGGGCAAATGTTTAGGCTAGGTGAAAAGGTAAAGTCAGGGAAAGGTTTAGGCTATGGTAAATGGTTAAGCTAGTGGAAAAGGTTAGGCTAGGGGAAAAGGTTAGGCCAAGGAGAGGTTAGACTAGGGGAAAACTTTAGGCTAGGGGAAATGTTTAGGCTAGGGGAAAAGGTTGTCAGGGAAAAAGTTAGGCTATGGTAAATGGTTAGGCTGGGGGAAAATGTTAGGCTAAAAGGAAAAGGTAAGGCTAGATGAAAAGTTTAGGCCAGGAGAGGTTAGACTAAGGGAAAACCTCAGGCTAGGGGAAAACTTTTGGCTAGGGGAAAACCTTAGGCCAGCGGGAAACTTTAGGGCAGGGGAAAATTTTAGGGGTGGGGAAAATTTTAGTGTAGGGGAAAATGTTACATCAGGGAAAATGTTAGGCTAGGGCAAAAGGTTAGGCGAGGGTAAAGTTTAGGCAAGTGGAAAGATTAGGGGAGGGCAAAGGTTAAGTGAGGGGAAAGGTTAGGATAGGGCAAAAGGATAGGCGAGGGGAAAGGTTAGGCTAGGGGAATAGGTTAGACTGTGGGAAAAGGATAGATTGTGGGAAATGGATAAGCTAGAGAAAAAGGTTTAGCAAAGGAAAAAGATTAGGCTAGGGGAAACGTGAGGTTAGAGGAAAATTTTAGGCTAGGGGAGAATGTCGGGGTAGGGGAAAAGGTTAGAAGAGGGGAGAAGTAAGCCTAAGGGAAAAGGTTAGCCTGGGGAAGGAATAGGCTTGGGGAAAGGTTAGACTAGGGGAAAACGTTAGGCTAAGGTAAAAGGTTAGGCTAGGGGAAAAGATTAGGCCAGGGTAAAAGGTTAGGCCAAAGTAAAAGGTTAGGCTAGGGGAAAAGATTAGGCCAGGGTAAAAGGTTAGGCCAAAGTAAAACGTTAGGCTAGGGGAAAAGTTAAGGCTAGTGGGAAAGTTTAGGCCAGAGTGAAGTTTAGGTTAGCGGAAAAAGTTAGGCTAGGTGAAGAGGTTAGTCTAGGGGAAAGAGTAGGCTAGGGGAAAGGTTAGGTTAGGGGAAAACATTAGGCTAGGTGAAAGGTTTAGGTGAGGGGAAAAGGTTAGGTTAGGAGAAAGAGTTTAATGAAAAATATTAGGCATGGGAGTATGTTGGGGTAGGGGTAAAGGTTAGGCGAGGGGAAAAGTCCTGGCTATGGTAAAATGTTGGGCCCAGGAAAAAATTAGGCCAGGGGAAAAGGTTAGGCCAGTGGAAATGTTTACACTGGGGAAAAAGTTAGGCTAGGGGAAAAGGTTATTTCAAGGAAAAGGATAGGCCAAGGGAAAAGGTTAGTCTAGAAAAAACGTTAGACTAGGGAAAGGTTTAGGCTAGGGGTCAGGTTAGGCTATGGGAAAAGGTTAGGCCAGGGGAAGAGGTTAGGCTAGGGGAAACGGATAGGCTAGGGGAAGAGGTTAGGCCAGGGGAAAATGATAGGCAAGGGAAAAATGTTAAGGCAAGGGAAAAGGTTAGGATAGGCAGAAACATTAGGCTGGGGAAAGGTTAGGCTAGGGGAAAAGATTAGTCCAGGCAAAAAAGTTAGGCTGGGGGAAAAGGTTAGACCGGGAAACATTTGGGTCAGGGGAAGAGGTTTAGGCCACGGGAAAGGTTTAGGCACAGGGGAAAGGTTAGAATAGGGGTAAAGGATAGGCCAGGACAATGGGTAAGGCTAGGGGAAAGGTTAAGCTAGGGGAAAGCAAAGGCTAGGGAAAACATTAGGCTATGGGAAATATTTAGGTTAGGGGAAAGGTTTAGTCTAGGGGAAAGGTTCAGGCTAGGGGAAAAGTTTAGGCTAGGGAAAAAGGGTAGACTAGGGGAAAAGTTTAGGCCAGGGGAAAAGGCTAGGCCAGGGGAAAAGTTTAGGCAGGGAAAAGGTTAGGCCAAAGGAAAAGGTTAGGCTAGGTAAAAATGTTATGCTAGGCCAAAGGTAAGGCTAGAGGAAAGGGTTAGGCCAGGGGAAAAGGTTAACCTAGGGGAAAATATTAAGCCAAGGGAAAAGGTTAGGCTAAGCAAAAACATTAGGCTGGGTAAATGTTAGGCTAGGGGAAAAGGTTAGGACAGGTAAAAACGTTAGGCTAGGGGAAAATTTGGTCTAGGGGAAAAGGTTAGGCCAGGGGAAAAGTTCAGGAACAGGAAAAGGTTAGGATAGGGGTAAAGGTTTGGCCAAGGGAATAGGTAAGGCTATGGGAAAGGTTATGCTAGGGAAAACATTAGTCTAAGCGAAAGGTTTAGGCTAAGGGAAAAGTTTAGGCTAGTGGAAAAGCTTTGGCTTGGGAAAAGGTTTAGGCTAGGAGAAAAGTTTAGGCCAGGGAGAAGGTTAGGCCAGGGAGAAGCTTAGGCCAGAAGAAAAGGTTAGGTCAGTGGAAAGGATAGGCCAAGGGAAAAGGTTATGCTAGGGGAAGAGGTTAGCATAGGATAGATTTTAGTGTAGGGGTCAGGATATTCTATGGGGAAAGGTTAGGCAAGGGGAAAGGTTTAGGCTAGGGGAAATGGTTAAGCTAGGGGAAAGTTTAGGTTAGGGGAAAATGTTACGCGAGGGAAATAGGTCAGGCTAGGGGAAAGGTTAGGCTAGGGGAAACATTAGGTTAGGGGAAAATATTAGACTAAGGTAGAAAGTTGGGGAAGGGGAAATGGTGAGGAAGGGGAAATGGTTAGGCTAGGGGAAAACATTAGGCTAGGGAAAAAGGTTAGGTCTTGGGAAACAATAGGCCAAGGGAAAAGGGTAGGCTAGGATAAAGGTTAGGCTAATGGTGAGGTAAGGCCATGGGAAGTGGTGAGGCCAGGGGAATAGGTTAGGCTAGAGGAAAATGATAGGCTAGGGGAATAAGTTAGCCCAGGGGAAAAGATTAGGCCAGGGGAAAGGTTAGGCCAGGGAAAAGGTTAGGCAATGGGAAAGGTTAGCCTGGGGAAAAGATTAGGCGAGGTGTAAAGTTTATGGTAGGGGGAAGGTTAGGCTAGAGAAAAGGATAGGCCAGGGGAAAAGCTTAGGCCAGGAGAAAAGGTTCAGCCAAAGGAAATGGTTAAGCATAATAGCTTATGATAAGGGAAAAGGTTAGGCTAGGTGTTATGGTTATTTTAGGGGAAAAGCAGGATAGGCTAGCTGTAAATGTTAGGTTAGGGGAAAGGCTTGGGCTAGGGGAAAGGGTTAGGCTAGGGCAATAGGTTAGGCCAGGGGTAAGGTTTTCACCTTGGGAAATGGTTAGAATCAAGCAAAAGGTTAGGCCAGGGGAAAAGGTTATGCCAGGTGAATAGTTCAAGCCAGGTGAAAGGTTTAGACCAGAGGCAAAGGTATGCCTTCGGGAAAAGATTAGGCTAGGTGTAAAGTTTAGGTTAGGGGAAAAGTAGATTAGGCGAGGTGTAAAGGATAGGTTCTGAGAAAAGGTTAGGCTGTGGAAAAGGTTAGTCTAGGGAAAAGGATAGGCCATGGGAAAAGTTTAAGTCAGGGCATAGGGGAAAGGTTAGGCCAGGGGTGAAGGTAAGCCTTTGGGAAAAGGTTACGCTAGGTGTAAAGGTTAGTTTAGGGGAAAAGCAGGATAGGCTAGGTGTATATGTTAGGCCAGAGGAAAAGATTAGGCCAAGGGAAAAGGTTAGACTAGGGGAAAAGGTTAAGCTAAAGGAAAAGGTTAGGCTAGGTGAAAGGATAGGCCAAGGGAGAAGGTTAGGCTAGGGGAAAAGGTTAGGGCAGGGGAAAAGTTTAAGTCGGCGAATAGGTCATGGTAGGGGAAAAGGTTAGGCCACAGGGAAAGATTAGACCAGGGGAAGGTTAAGCCTTCGGGAAAAGGTTGGACTGGGTCTAAAGGTTAGGTTAGGAGAAAAGCAGTTTAGGCTAGCTGTAAAGGTTAAGTTAGGGGAAAAGCCTAGCCTAGGGGAAAGGGTTAGGCTAGGGGAAAAGATTAGGCTAGGGGAAAAGATTAAGCTAGGGGAGAGGTTTAGGCTAGGGGAAAAGGTTAGGCTAGGGACAATATAAGGTCATGGGAAAGCTTAGGCCAGGAGAAAAGGTTAGGGCAGGGAAAAGGAAAGGCCGGGGGAAAGCTTAAAAGTTTAAGTTGGTGCATAGGTTATGATGGAGGAAAAGGTTAGGTCAGGGTTGAAGGTAAGTCTTTGGGAAAAGGTTAGGGTAGCTGTAAAGATTAGTTTAGGGGAAAAACAGGATAGGCTAGATGTATATGTTAGGTTAGGGGAACAGCTTGGGCTAGGAGAAAAGCTTAGGGTAGGGGAAAAGCTTAGGCCGGGGGAAAGGTTAGGTCAGGGGAAACATTTAAGTCGGGGAATAGGTTATGCTAGGGGAAAAGGTTACGCCATGGGGAAAATAGGGGAACGGTTAGGGGAAATGGTTAAGCCAGGTGAAAAGTTTAGGGGAAAAAGTTAGGCCATGGGACAAGGTTATGTCAGGAATATAGGTTAGGCAAAAGGAAAAGGTTAGTTTAGGGGAAAAGTTTAGGCTAGGAGATAAGACTAGGCTAGGGGAAATGTTTAGGCTAGGGGAAAAGGTTAGGCCAGGGAAAAGGTAAGACTATGGGAAATGGATAATCTAGGGGAAAAGGTTAGGCTAGGATAAAGGTTAGGCCATGGGAAAAGTTTAGGCTAGGTGAAATGGTTGGGCTAGGGGAAAAGGTTAGCCTGGGGAAAAGGTTAGACTAGGGGAAAAGGTTAGGTCAGGGAAAAGGTTAGGATAGGGGAAAAGCTTATACCAGGGGGAAAATTTAGGCAAAGGAAAAAGGCTAAGCATAATAGGTTATGCTAGGGAGTAAGGTTAGGCCACAGGGGAAAGGTTAGGTTAGGTGTACAGGTTAGTTTAGGGGTAAAGCAGGATAGGCTAGGTGTAATGTTAGGTTAGGGGAAAAGCTTGGGCTACGGGAAAGGCTTAGGCCAGGGTAAAAAGTAAGGCCAGGGGAAAGGTTTACACCTTGGGAAATGGTTAGGATCAAGGAAAAGGTCAGTCCAGGGGAAAAGGTTAGGCCAGGTGAAGTGTTCAGGCCAGGTGAAAAGTTTAGGTCAGGGAGACAGGTAAGCCTTCGGGCCCCGCTGCTCACCACCTCATTCTTCTCCTGCCATAACCTTTAATAATAATAATAACAACAATAATAATAATAATAATGTTGGTATTTGTTAAGCGCTTACTATGTGCAGAGCACTGTTCTAAGTGCTGGGGGATACAAGGTGATCAGGTTATCCCACATGGGGCTCCCAGTCTTCATCCCCATTTTACAAATGAGTAACTGAGGCCCAGAGAAGTTAAGTGGCTTGCCCAAGGTCACACAGCTCACAAGCATCAGAGACATGATTAGAACGCATGACCTCTGACTCCCAAGTGCAGGCTCTTTCCACTGAGCTATGCTGCTTCTCTAATAATGTTGGTATTTGTTAAGTGCTTAGTGTGTGCAGAGCACTGTTCTAAGTGCTGGAGTAGATACAAGGTAATCAGGTTGTCCCACGTGAGGCTCACAGTTAACCCCCATTTTACATTTACATCTAGCCTATCCTGCCTTTCCCCTAACCTAAACTTTACACTTAGCCTAACCATTTCCTAAAGGCTTCCTTTCTCCCTGGCCTAACCTTTTCCACTAGCATAACCTATTCCCCATCTTAAACACTTCCCATGGCCAAACCTTTTCTCCTGGCCTGTCCTTTTCCCTAGCCTAACCTTTCCCCTAACATAAACTTTATGCCTTGCCTAGTCTTTTCCTGTAGCCTAACCTTTCCCCTCACCTAACCTTTCCCCTCGCTTGACCTTTTGCCCTAGCCTAACATTTTCCCTGATAGAACATTTTCCCCTGCCCTAAACTTTTCCCCTTCCCTAAACTTTTCCACTGAACTAAGCTTTTTCCGGCCTAAGCTTTTCCCCTAGCCTAAAGTTTTCCCCCAGCTTAACCTTATCCCTGGCCTAACCTTTCCCCTAGTCTAACCTTTTCCCTTAGCCTAATCATTTACCGTAGCCTAACCTTTTCCCTGATTTAACCTTTTCCCCTAGCCTAAACATTTCCCTAGCCTAACCTGTTCCTTGCATGATCTTTCCCTTGGCCTAACCTGGCTTATCCATTTCCCATAGTCTAACCCTTTCCCTGGCCTAACCTTTTTCCCTAGCCTAAACATTTCCCCGAGACAAACCTTTTCCCCAGCCTTTCTCCCTGGCCGAACATTTACCCCTAGGCTAACGTTTTCCCCTGGCCTAACAATTTACCATAGCCTAACCTTTTCCCTGACCTAACATTTTCCCCCAGACCAACCATTTTCCAAATCCTAACCTTCCCTGGCCTAACCTCTTCTCCTAGCGTAACCCTTTCTCCAGCCTAAGCTTTTCCCCAGCTTAACCCTTTTACCCTAGCCTAATCCTATCTCCTAGCCTAAGCTTTTTCCTCAGCCTAACCTTTAAACCTAGCCTTAACTGCTTTTCCCCAGCCTAAAATTTACACCTAGACTTTTTCCTGAAGGCTTTACCTTTTTCTCTCCCTGGCCTAACCTTTTCCCTGATCCTAACCATTTCCCAAGGCGTGGCCTAACCTTTCCCCATAGCCAAACCTTTTAACCTAGCTTAACCCTTTCCCCTAGCCCAAGCTTTTCCCCTACCTAACCTTTACACCTAGCCTAACCTGCTTCTCCTTTCACCTAACCTTTACACATAGTCTAACCTTTTCCCAAAGGCTTACCTTTCCACCTGGCCTAAACTTTCCCTCTGGCCTAACCTTTTCCCTTAGCATAACCTGTTCCCTGACAAACACTTCTCATGGTCTAACCTTTTCCCCTGGCCTATACTTTTCCCTGGCCTAACCTTTCCCCTCGCCTAAAATTTTGCCCGTGCCTAAACTTTTGTCCTAGCCTAACCTTTTCCCATAGCTTAACCTTTTCCCATCGCCTAACTTTTTCCTGTAGCCTAAACTTTTCCTGTAGCCTAACATTTTCCCCTGGCCTAACCTATTCCCTTAGCCTAACGTTTTCCTCTAGCCTAACCTTTCCCCTAGCCTAACCTCTTCCCCTGGCCAAACCTCTTCCCCTCGCCTCACCATTTCCCATGGCCTTACCTGACCCCTAGCCTAACCTTTAGCCTAGCCTACACTTTTCTCTTGGCCTATCGTTTCCATGACCCTGGGCTTGGGAGTCAGAGGTCATGGGTTCGAATCCCAGCTCTGCCACTTGGCAGCTGTGTGACTGTGGGCAAGTCACTTCACTTCTCTGTGCCTCAGTTACCTCATCTGTAAAATGGGCATTAACTGTGAGCCGCACGTGGGACAACCTGATGACCCTGTATCTACCCCAGCGCTTAGAACAGTGCTTGGCACATAGTAAGCGCTTAACAAATACCAACATTATGACATAACCAATTCCCCAGCCTAACCTGTTCCCCCTCCTAACTATTTCCCCTTCCCCAACCTTCTCCCTTAGCCTAATATTTTCCCCTAACATAACGTTTCCCCTAGCCTAATCTTTCCCCCAGCCTAACCTTTTCTATTGGCCTATCCTTTCCACTGACCTAACCGTTTTTGTTGGCCTAACCTTTTCCCTGGCCTAACCTTTTCCCCTAGCCTATCTTTTCCCTTAGCCTAGCATTTTCCCTATCCTATTCTTTCCCCTAGCCTTAACTATTCCCCTGGCCTAACATTTACGCCTATCCTAACCTATTCCCTGTGCCTAAACCTTTCCACTGGCCTACCCTTTTCCCCGGCCCAAATTTTCCATGACCTAACTTTTCCCCCAGCCTAAACCTTTCCCCTGGCCCAAATTTTCCCTGGTCTAACCTTTTCCCCTAGTCTAAACCTTTCCCTTTACCTAACCTTTTCCCATTGAATAACCTGACCCCTAGTCTAACCTTTTTCCTAGGTTAGCCTTTTCCCTTGGCCTATCCTTTCCACTCACCTAACCTTTTCCACTGACCTAACCTTTTCCACTGGCCTAACCTTCTCCCTGGCCTAACATTTCCATTAGCCTAAACTTTTCCCCTAGACTAAACTTTTCCATTAGCCTAAACTTTTCCATTAGCCTAAGATTTTCCCTAGAGTATTCTTCCCCCTAGCCTAACCTTTCCCCAAGGCTTACCTTTTCCCCATGCCTAAACTTTTCCCCATCTTAACCTTTTCCCCATGCCTAAACTTTTCCGCTGCCCTAACTTTTTTGACTGGCTTAACCTTGTCCCCTAGCCTAACCTTTCTTCAGCGTAACATTTTTGTCTAGCCCAACCTTTTCCCCTGGCTTAACATTTTCCTCTAGACTAACCTTTTCCCCTGGACTAACCTTTTCCCTTAGCCTTACCTTTGCCCTAGCCTAACGTTTTTTCCAAGCCTAACCTTATCCCTTGGCCTATCCCTTTCCTTGATATAACCTTTTTCCCTGGCCTAACCTATTCCCCTGGCCTAACTTTTCCCCTAGCCTACCCTTTTCCTCTGGCCTAACCTTTCCTCTAGCTTAACGTTTTTTCCTAGACTAACCTTTTCCCTTGACCTAACCTTTTCCTTGAAATAACCTTTTCCTCTGATGTAAACATTTCCCTTGGCCTAACTTTTTCTCCTGGACTAATTTTTTCTCGGGCCTAACATTTTACCCCATCCAAACCTTTTCCCCTACCCCAACATTCTCCCCATGCCAAATATTTTCCCCTAAACCAACGTTTCCCTTAGCCTAAACTTTCCCCTAGCCTAACTGTTTTCCCTCAACTAACCATTCTCCTAGACTTAACTCCGTCTCTAACCTAAGCTTTTCCCTTAACCTAACATTGCCCCTCGCCTAACCTTTTCTCTCAGCCTCACCTTTCCCCTTGACCTATCCATTTCCCTGACCTAACCATTTCCCCTGGCCCAACTATTTCCCCTAGCCTAACCTTTTCCATTAGACTAACTTTTTCCTCTAGCCTAACCTTTTCCCCTGGCCTAACCTTTTCCCAAAACCTAACCTGACATGAATTCTATCCTTTCCCCTACCCTAACCATTACCTTTTCTCCTGGTCTGTTTCCCCTGGCCTAACCTTTTCTCCCTGCCTAACCTTTTCCTCCTGCCTTAACCTTTCCACTAGCCTAACCTTTTCCCCTAGCCTAACCTTTTCTTTGGCCTATCCTTTCCCCTGACCTAACCTTCTCACTGGCCTGTTTTCCCCTCTCCTAAACTTTTCACCTAGCCTAACGTTTTCCCCTAGCCTAACCTTTCCCATAGCCTAGGTTTTTCCACTACCCTAAACTTCACTCTGCCCTAAACCTTTCCCCTAGACTTTACTTTTCCCCTGGCCTAAACGTTTTCCCATCTTAAACATTTCCCCTGGCCTAACCTTTTCCACTGGCCTAACCTTTTTCCCTGACCTAAGCTATTTCCCTAGCTTAACCTTTTCCCCTAGCCTAACCTATTCCCCTAGGCTAACCTATTCCCCTAGGCTAACCTCTTGCCCTGTCCTAACCTCTTCCCATAGCCTCACCTTTTTACATAGCCTAACCTTTACCGTAGCCTAAACTTTTCCCCAATCCTCACCTTTTCCCTTGGCTTATCCTTTCCCTGACCTAACATTTTCCCCTGGCCTAACCTTCTCCCTGACCTAATCTTCTCCCTGGCCTAACCTTCTCGCTGGCCTTACCTTTTCCCCTGTTCTAAACTTTCCCCCTGGTCTAAACCTTTCCCTTGGCCTAAACTTTTCCCCTAGCCTAACCTTTCTCCTAGCCTATTCTTTTCCCTAACCTAAACTTTTCCCCTAGCTTAACCTTTCTCCTAGCCTATTCTTTCCCTTAGCCTAACCTTTTCCCGCTAGGCTTACTTTTTCCCTTTCCTACCCCGACATTCTCCCCTAGCCTAAAATTTTCCCCTAACCTCACGTTTCCCCTAGCCTAATCTTCCCCTAGCCTAACCTTCTTCCCTCACCTAGCCTTTTTCCCTTGCTTATCAATTTCCCACAGTCTAACCTTTTCCCACAGTCTAACCTATTTCCCCAGCCTAACCTTTTCCCTCACCTAACCTTTCCTCTCACCTAATATTTCCTCTCACCTAACCTTTTGCCTTAACCTAACATTTTCCCTGATGTAATATTTTCCACTGTCCTAAGCTTTTCTGCTGGCCTAAGCTATTCCCTGGCCTAAGCTTTTCCCTTAGGCTAAAGTCTTCCCCTAACTTAATGTCTCCCTGGCCTATCCTTTTCACCTAGCCTAACCTTTACCTCTCACGTATTTTTCCCCCAGCCTAACCATTTACCATAGCCTAACCTTTTCTGTGAATTAACCTTTTCCCCTAGCCTAAACATTCCCCCCAGCCTAAACTTTCCCTTGCAAAATCTTTCCCCTGGACGAATCTTTTCCGCTTGCTTATCCATTTCTCATAGTCTAACCTTTTCCCTGGCCTAACCTTTTCCCCTAGCCTAAACATTTCCCCGAGACTTACCTTTTCCCCTAGCCTAAAAATTTACCATAGCCTAACCTTTTCACTGACCTCCCCCCTTTCCTCAGACCAACCATTTTCCATAGCTTACCCTTTCCCTGGCCTAACCTTTTCTCCCAGCCTAATCCTTTCCCCTAGCCCAAGCTTTTCCCATGGCCTAACCTTTCCCCTGGCCCATCCCTTTCCCTAGCTTAACATATCCCCTAAGCTAAACTTTACATCTTGGCTAACCTATACTATTCTGGCCTGGACCCAAGGCCTTTGCACTCCAGGTTGGGCCCACCTGCCTTGGTCTTGCAGGTTGGACCCCTCCCCACCTTTGCCTTCCAGGGCCAGGCCCAGGCCCCGAGCCTTTCTCGTTCCAGGTTTGCCCGCCCCCCCGGGATGGAGCCTTTGCCTTACCGGCCTGGCCCCAAAGCCTTCGTGTTCCAGCTTTGGCCCCCAGGCCTTTGCCTTCCCGACCTAGCCCCGAAGGCTTCTCGTTTCAGGGTGGGTCCCCCCCCATTTGCCTTCCAGGCCTGGCCACAAACGCGTCTCGTTCCTGGTTTGGACCCCCTACCTTTGCCTTCCAGGCCTGGCCCTGAAGGCTTCTTATTCCAGGTTGGGCCCGCTTGCCTTTGCCTTCCAGGTTTGGCCCCCCACCTTTGCCTTCCAGGCCTGGCCCCAAACCCTTCTTGTTCCAGGTTGGGCCTCCCTGCCTCCCACCTTTGCCTTCCAGACTTGGTCCTGAAGACTTCTCATTCCAGGTTGGGCCCACCCTGCCTTTCTTTGTCTTCCAGGCCTGGCCCTGAACCATTCTCGTTCCAGGTTGGGTCCCCTCACCTTTGTCTTCCAGGCCTGGCCCTGAACCATTCTCGTTCCAGGTTGGGTCCCCTCACCTTTGTCTTCCAGGCCTGGCCCTAAAGCCTTCTCATTCCAGGTTTGGTCCCTCTGCCTTTGCCTTTTAGGCCTGGTCATGAACCCTTCTCGTACCAAGTTGGGCCCTCCTCCCTTTGCCTTCCAGGCCTGGGACCGAATCCTTCTCGTTCCAGGTTGGGCCCCTGTGCCTTTGAGTTCCTGGCCTGCCCCCTGCCACCTTTGCCTTCAAGGCCTGGCCCCTACCCCTTCTTGTTACAGGTTGGGCCCCCACGCCTTTGCCTTCCAGGCCTGGCTCCAAACACTTCTCTTTCCAGGTTTGGTCCCCCCACCTTTGCCTTCCAGGCCTGGCCCCAACCCCTTCTCATTCCAGTTTGGGGGCCCCACCTCCCACCATTGTTTTCCAAGCCTGGTCCCAAAGCCTTCGTGTTCCAGGTTTGGCTTCTCCACCTTTGCCTTCCTGGAATGGCCCCAAAGCCTTCACGTTCGATTTCGGCCCCCCAGCCTTTACCTTCCTGGCCTGGCCCCAAACCTTTCTTGTTCCGGGTTGGGTCCCTTCTGCAAAGTAACGGTCCTGCCCCCTCCCCCTCCCACCTTTGCCTTCCTTGCCTGGCCACAAAACCTTCTCTTTCCAGGTTGGGCCCCCCAGCCTTTGCCTTCCAGACTGGCTCCGAACACTTCTCTTTCCAGGTCAGCACCCCCCTTCTTTGCCTTCCAGGCCTGGCCACGAACCCTTCTCGATCCAGGTTTGGTCCCCCCATATCTTCTTTCTAATCTTGGCCCTGAATCCTTTTGTTCCCGGTTGGGTCCCACCCCCTTTGCCTTCCAGGTTAGGCCACCTGGCCTTAGCTTTTCAGGTTTGGCCACCCTGCCTTTGACTATTCCCCTGGCCTAACCTTTACCCCATGCCTAAACCTTTCCCTTGGCCTCACCTTTCTACGTGGACCAAATTTTCCCCATTCTAACATTTTCCCTAGCCTAACGTTTGTGCCAGGCCTAACCTTTTCCCTTAGACTCACCTATCACCAGCCTAACGTTTTTGCTTAGCCTAACCTTTTCTGTTGGCCTAACCTTTTCCCCTAGCCTTACCTTCACAGTAGTCTAACGTTTTTACCTAGACTAAGATTTTCTCTTGTCCTATCCCTTTCCCTGGCCTAATCTTTTTCCCTGACCTAACCTTTTCCGCTGGCCTAACCTTTTCCCCTAGCCTATCCTTTTCCCCTAGCCTACCGTTTTCCCTTAGCCTAACCTCTTCTCCTGGACTAACCTTTTCCCATAGCTTAACCTGACCTCTAGCCTAACCTTCCCCCATAACATTTTTTCATAGACGAACCTTTTCCCTTGGCCTATCCTTCTCCTTGAAATAATCTTTTCCCCTAGCCTAACGTTTACTCCGGGCATAAAAATTTCCCCTGGCCTAACCTTTTCTCCTGGCCTAAGCTTTTTCCTGACCTAACCTTTCTCCAGGCTTAACCTTTTCCCCTGGCCTAAATCTTTCCCCTAGCCTAACCATTTCCCCTAGCCTAATCTTTTCCTATAGCCTAACCTTTCAATTGTCTAATCTTTCCCCTGGCCTAACCTTTTTCCCTAGTTTAACCATTTCCCATAGTCTAACCTTTTCCCTGGCCTAACCTTTTCCCTTAGCCTAAATATTTCCCTAGCCTAACCTTTTCCCCCAACCTAACCTTTTCCCAAGGCCTAACCTCTTCCCCTGGCCTAAACCTTTCTCTGAGACTAAACTTTTCTGTGAGTCTAAACATTTGAGTGGCCAAGAAGCTTTCTGAAATGGAGTGTTAGGCCCTTCACCCCACTATCCACTTCCCTCACAGGTACGAATAAGGTCAGGAAAGGGGAAAGATTATACTTCCACATAGCCTGCCAACGATATCTTTAAGGAAATTACCTGGCCCAGAAGAGCCCCTAGTAAGCAAGCCAGAAAGTATATTCAAAGTTACCCCAAACTCCACACTTCCTTCACACCCAAAATGTTCCTCTAACCTCCTAAACTTCACAACCCCTCACATGAAAGTGAACACACTTAAATCCAAATAGCTTCTGGCTCTGAAGGCTTATATAGGGAAGGTGTGGATTGGGGCGGGGCCCAGCCTGACATCAGTAATCCACCTGATTAGAAACAGCTGGGTTAGAGATCAGGAGTCCCAGGAGGATGCTCTAGCAGCTCATTGGAAGAGGTGATGGCTTTGGGAAAGATAGGGTATGATGGGATGGGGATAAGGGATAGGATTTAATTGATTTCTAGCGAGAAAAGATTTGTCCAGGGAATCACAAATTCTAAACAGCTCTCCAGAGAGGTCCCATCTCTGTCCTGACCCCCACCTTACCTTTCTTTCTTGTCTGACTTTGCTCCTCACAGCCCCCACAGCCGACCTGCTGACACTGGATCCCAGGAGTAGTCAGAGCAGGCTAGCCCTGTAAAGCAAAAAACCATCACTCGACTTACCCCCTTCAGAGCACTCCTAAAATCACATCTCCTCCAAGAAGTCTTCCCCAACTAAGCCCTCATTTCCGCTATTTGACACAGAAGGGAGTGAGAGAAGAGGAAAAGAGCTGATTTGGGTTTTATTTTGTGCATATGTGTTGTGTTTTAATGTTTCATTGCTCTTAATGTGTCTGTCTCTAGTCTTTCTCTGAGCTGGAGAAGGAGGCATAGAAGATTGCAGTCAACCTAGTTTTTTTGAGGAGGTTGTGGAGGCAAACACAGTTTTTATGTCTGAGCCAACAGGATAGACTCGTGCTCCCTTTCTCCTCAACATCCACCTCCTTCTCTCTCTAAAACACAGGACTCACTGCAGAACTCTCCTCTAGGTAGGAGGCAGTATAGTTAGGGCCTAATGGAAGCAAAGTGTCACTACACCTTCTCCACGAGTCCTGACTAAACACATCTGGAGTTGTGGAACCTGAACTGAAGAGACACATGTGGATTAGTGAGGGGTCACGTTCCCTCACCCTGCCCTTTGCCTTACCCTCTGCTTCTGTGGGCAACCCCTTCAGTCTTCCGCAGATTCTGCTCTTTCATAAGTGGAGAAGGAGGGGTAGAAGATTTCAGACAACATAGGTTTCTTTGGCAGCCACCATTTTCCCTCTCCTCCACCAAATATTAAACCTATCATCTGGAGAGGTGTGGGGTATAGACAGACCACCTCACTAATATGACTGCAACAATCTGTCCTCATTAGAGAAGCAGCGTGGCTCAGTGGGAAGAGCACGGGCTTGGGAGTCAGGGGTCATGAGTTCGAATCTTGGCTCTGCCACTTGTCAGCTGTGTGACTGTGAGCAAGTCACTTCACTTCTCGGTGCCTCAGTTACCTCATCTGTAAAATGGGGATTAACTGTGAGCCTCACGTGGGACAACCTGATTACCTTGTATCTACCCCAGCACTTAGAATAGTGCTTGGCACATAGTAAGTGCTTAACAAATACCAACATTATTATTATTTATTTACTTATGTATT